>NC_137833.1:6243422-6804411 GCF_963921795.1 Nannobrachium achirus | reverse complement strand
GTAGCTCATATACTGAATGAATATGATGTATAGAGTAGTGATGTCTGTAGCTCATATACTGAATGAATATGATGTATAGAGTAGTGATGTCTGTAGCTCATATACTGAATGAATATGATGCATAGAGTAGTGATGTCTGTAGCTCATATACTGAATGAATATGATGTATAGTGATGTCTGTAGCTCATATACTGAATGAATATGATGTATAGTGATGTCTGTAGCTCATATACTGAATGAATATAATGTATAGAGTACTGATGTTGTCTGTAGCTCATATACTGAATGAATATGATGTATAGTGATGTCTGTAGCTCATATACTGAATGAATATGATGTACAGAGTACTGATGTCTGTTGCTCATATACTGAATGAATATGATGTATAGTGATGTCTGTAGCTCATATATCTTGAGTGGGACTTGGAATCACAATGTCTGGCTTTTGTGGGGCCTTCGCAGCTCCACTCGCATCCGACCGAGGGGCCTCCGCCTCGGACTCCAGAGTGGCAGACCCTTCACCCGGGGACCACCTCCAGGGACCCCTGGCGATATACCAGCGCCCCTGGGGATATAGAGACTGAGAACCGGGTGGCGAGGGGCCGACGCCGCTCCTTCTCGCATCCGACCGAGGGGCCTCGGCCGAGGGACCAACCGGGGACCCCCTGGAGCTCCGGGGACCCCCTCGCGCCGCTCCGATTTTTGGACCTCCAATGTTAACTCACTTAGTGCCGGGCGCCGCAAGGTGCCGCTAGAGTGCCAGCCATTCTCCCGTTGAGATTCACTATCACATCCGGGTCCCCAGCCTGAGCTGGCCTGGCTTTACACTGCATTGAGTGCTATGCTAGCGAGCTGGAGGAAGTTAGCTTTCAGTTAGCAATCGGCTCTGTAATTTTTTAGAAGACCGATCTAAAGTTATTCAGCCGCCAAAAAAACGTTTCTGCTGGCCTCGGAACACAATCCGGAGATAATCCGCTGTAAAGATGTGTTTTTCTATTGGAGTGGGCGGCGTGGCGCGGCCTTTTTTTCCCATTACGAGCCATGTAAACAGAATCGCGGCCTTGTGCTTGGATGGAAAATTCGACCGGGGCTACGTTGAGGCCTCCGATTATTTAATTCATTTTACTAAAGGAACCTAAAAAAATCGGTTCTGGCAATCCTTAATACGTCTTGCTGAATCAGCGTTTTTTTGGGGGGGCTCTAAACTTTTTTCTAAACCATTTTCAATGGAATAAATCATCGGGACAAGTAGAATAACTCGTTGTGAAGCGGTGGAGGAGCCAGGCCCACCCACGTCGCTACTAGCAGCTCAGGGTAAGCGAAATAGATTCAAAAATTAGTATGGGAATGGAAAAAAGAACCGAGATTATTAGGTTTTAGCACAGAATGAGTTAACTACGATCGGACAATTTTTTTTTGAGAAATTCGGGACTTTGACTTCGTAGACCCCCTCCAGGGGACCCATGGAACCCAGGAAAATTGACAGCGCCCCTGGCACTGCAGCGCACAAAAACGTCCATGACTCGGGCTAGGAGCGACTGGGAGAGACGGGACCGTTACCCACGCGTCCGCCTCGGTGCCCCGGAGCCGGCTGTGCATAGAGCGCCCCCTGGCGGCAGAACGCCGCCACTGCAGCCCGCCTAAAAGGCCGTAACTCGGCCCCCTGGCCCCCGGAAGACACAGGGCCGGCTCTGGGGGGGTTACCATAAACCATTCGCTATATTGCCAAAAGTATGAAAATCAGATAAAAATAAAGAAGATTTGTTACCATAAAACAACTATATCACCTTGTTCATGATGTTCCTAAGTACCTATAAAAATATTCCCAACCTGTTTTACCGTGCCAATAATTTATAATAAATTCGACAAATATTACCATAATCCATTCGCTATACTGCAAAAAGTATAAAATCTGATAAAAATTAAGAAGATTTGTTACCATAAAAAAACTATATCACCTTGTTCATGATGTCTCTAAGTACCTCTAAAAAATATTCCCAACCTGTTTTACTGTGCCAATAATTTATAATAAATTCAAAAAATATTACCATAATCCATTCGCTATACAGCAAACAGTATAAAATCTGATAAAAATTAAGAAGATTTGTTACCATAAAACAACTATATCCCCTTGTTCATGATGTACCTAAGTACCTCTAAAAATATTCCCAACCTGTTTTACTGTGCCAATAATTCATAATAAATTCGACAAATATTACCATAATCCATTCGCTATACAGCAAATAGTATAAAATCAGATAAAAATAAAGAAGATTTGTTACCATAAAACAACTATATCACCTTGTTCATGATGTTCCTAAGTACCTCTAAAAATATTCCCAACCTGTTTTACTGTGCCAATAATTTATAATAAATTCGACAAATATTACCATAATCCATTCGCTATACTGCAAAAAGTATAAAATCTGATAAAAATTAAGAAGATTTGTTACCATAAAAAAACTATATCACCTTGTTCATGATGTCTCTAAGTACCTCTAAAAAATATTCCCAACCTGTTTTACTGTGCCAATAATTTATAATAAATTCACAAAATATTACCATAATCCATTCGCTATACAGCAAACAGTATAAAATCTGATAAAAATTAAGAAGATTTGTTACCATAAAACAACTATATCCCCTTGTTCATGATGTACCTAAGTACCTCTAAAAATATTCCCAACCTGTTTTACTGTGCCAATAATTTATAATAAATTCTACAAATATTAACATAATCCATCCGCTATACAGCAAATAGTATAAAATCAGATAAAAATTAAGAAGTTTGTTACCATAAAACAACTATATCACCTTGTTCATGATGTACCTAAGTACCTCTTAAAATATTCCCAACCTGTTTTACAGTGCCAATAATTTATAATAAATTCGACAAATATTACCATAATCCATTCGCTATACAGCAAATAGTATAAAATCAGATAAAAATTAAGAAGTTTGTTACCATAAAACAACTATATCCCCTTGTTCATGATGTACCTAAGTACCTCTAAAAATATTCCCAACCTGTTTAACTGTGCCAATAATTTATAATAAATTCTACAAATATTAACATAATCCATCCGCTATACAGCAAATAGTATAAAATCAGATAAAAATTAAGAAGTTTGTTACCATAAAACAACTATATCACCTTGTTCATGATGTACCTAAGTACCTCTAAAAATATTCCCAACCTGTTTTACAGTGCCAATAATTTATAATAAATTCAAAAAATATTACCATAATCCATCCGCTATACAGCAAATAGTATAACATCAGATAAAAATTAAGAAGTTTGTTACCATAAAACAACTATATCCCCTTGTTCCTGATGTACCTAAGTACCTCTAAAAATATTCCCAACCTATTTAACTGTGCCAATAATTTATAATAAATTCTACAAATATTAACATAATCCATCCGCTATACAGCAAATAGTATAAAATCAGATAAAAATTAAGAAGTTTGTTACCATAAAACAACTATATCACCTTGTTCATGATGTACCTAAGTACCTCTAAAAATATTCCCAACCTGTTTTACAGTGCCAATAATTTATATTAAATTCGACAAATATTACCATAATCCATTCGCTATACAGCAAATAGTATAAAATCAGATAAAAATTAGGAAGGTTTGTTACCATAAAACAACTATATCACCTTGTTCATGATGTACCTAAGTAACTCTAAAAATATTCCCAACTTGTTTAACTGTGCCAATAATTTATAATAAATTCTACAAATATTACCATAATCCATTTGCTATACAGCAAATAGTATAAAATCAGATAAAGATTAAGAAGGTTTGTTACCATAAAACAACTATATCACCTTGTTCATGATGTACCTAAGTACCTCTAAAAATATTCCCAACCTGTTTTACTGTGCCAATAATTTATAATAAATTCGACAAATAATACCATCCATTCGCTATACAGCAAATAGTATAAAATCAGATAAAAATTAAGAAGTTTGTTACCATAAAACAACTATGTCACCTTGTTCATGATGTACCTAAGTACCTCTAAAAATATTCCCAACCTGTTTTACTGTGCCAATAATTTATAATAAATTCGACAAATATTACCATAATCCATTCGCTATACAGCAAATAGTATAAAATCAGATAAAAATTAAGAAGGTTTGTTACCATAAAACAACTATATCCCCTTGTTCATGATGTACCTAAGTACCTCTAAAAATATTCCCAACCTGTTTTACAGTGACAATAATTTATAATAAATTCGACAAATATTACCATAATCCATTCGCTATACAGCAAATAGTATAAAATCAGATAAAAATTAAGAAGGTTTGTTACCATAAAACAACTATGTCACCTTGTTCATGATGTACCTAAGTACCTCTAAAAATATTCCCAACCTGTTTTACTGTGCCAATAATTTACAATAAATTCGACAAATATTACCATAATCCATTCGCTATACAGCAAATAGTATAAAATCAGATAAATATTAAGAAGTTTGTTACCATAAAACAACTATATCCCCTTGTTCATGATGTACCTAAGTACCTCTAAAAATATTCCCAACCTGTTTTACAGTGCCAATAATTTATAATAAATTCGACAAATATTACCATAATCCATTCGCTATACAGCAAATAGTATAAAATCAGATAAAAATTAAGAAGGTTTGTTACCATAAAACAACTATATCACCTTGTTCATGATGTACCCAAGTACCTCTAAAAATATTCCCAACCTGTTTAACTGTGCCAATAATTTATAATAAATTCTACAAATATTAACATAATCCATCCGCTATACAGCAAATAGTATAAAATCAGATAAAAATTAAGAAGTTTGTTACCATAAAACAACTATATCACCTTGTTCATGATGTACCTTAGTACCTCTAAAAATATTCCCAACCTGTTTTACTGTGCCAATAATTTATAATAAATTCGACGAATATTACCATAATCCATTCGCTATACAGCAAATAGTATAAAATCAGATAAAAATTAAGAAGTTTGTTACCATAAAACAACTATATCCCCTTGTTCATGATGTACCTAAGTACCTGTAAAAATATTCCCAACCTGTCTAACTGTGCCAATAATTTATAATAAATTCTACAAATATTACCATAATCCATCCGCTATACAGCAAATAGTATAAAATCAGATAAAAATTAAGAAGTTTGTTACCATAAAACAACTATGTCACCTTGTTCATGATGTACCTAAGTACCTCTAAAAATATTCCCAACCTGTTTTACTGTGCCAATAATTTATAATAAATTCTACAAATATTAACATAATCCATTCGCTATACAGCAAATAGTATAAAATCAGATACAAATTAAGAAGTTTGTTACCATAAAACATCTATGTCACCTTGTTCATGATGTACCTAAGTACCTCTAAAAATATTCCCAACCTGTTTTACAGTGCCAATAATTTATAATAAATTCGACAAATAAATTATTGGCACAGTTAAACAGGTTGGGAATATTTTTAGAGGTACTTAGGTACATCATGAACAAGGGGATATAGTTGTTTTATGGTAACAAACCTTCTTAATTTTTATCTGATTTTATACTATTTGCTGTATAGCGAATGGATTATGGTAATATTTGTAGAATTTATTATAAATTATTGGCACAGTTAAACAAGTTGGGAATATTTTTAGAGTTACTTAGGTACATCATGAACAAGGTGATATAGTTGTTTTATGGTAACAAACCTTCCTAATTGTTATCTGATTTTATACTATTTGCTGTATAGCGAATGGATTATGGTAATATTTGTCGAATTTATTATAAATTATTGGCACAGTAAAACAGGTTGGGAATATTTTTAGAGGTACTTAGGTACATCATGAACAAGGTGATGAAGTGTTGTTTTATGGTAACAAACCTTCTTAATTTTTATCTGATTTTATACTATTTGCTGTATAGCGAATGGATTATGGTAATATTTGTCGAATTGATTATAAATTATTGGCACAGTAAAACAGGTTGGGAATGTTTTTAGAGGTACTTAGGTACATCATGAACAAGGGGATATAGTTGTTTTATGGTAACAAATCTTCTTATTTTTTTATCAGATTTTATACTATTTGCTGTATAGCGAATGGATTATGGTAATATTTGTAGAATTTATTATAAATTATTGGCACAGTTAAACAAGTTGGGAATATTTTTAGAGGTACTTAGGTACATCATGAACAAGGTGATATAGTTGTTTTATGGTAACAAACTTCTTAATTTTTATCAGATTTTAAACTTTTTGCTGTATAGCGAATGGATGGTAATATTTGTCGAATTTATTATACTTTATTGGCACAGTAAAACAGGTTGGGAATACTTTTTAGAGGTACTTAGGTACATCATGAACAAGGGGATATAGTTGTTTTATGGTAACAAATCTTCTTAATTTTCATCAGATTTAATACTTTTTGCTGTATAGCGAATGGATGGTAATATTTGTCGAATTTATTATAATTTATTGGCACAGTAAAACAGGTTGGGAATATTTTTTAGAGGTACTTAGGTACATCATGAAGAAGGGGATATAGTTGTTTAATGGTAACAAATCTTCTTAATTTTTATCAGATTTTAAACTTTTTGCTGTATAGCGAATGGATGGTAATATTTGTCGAATTTATTATAAATTATTGGCACAGTAAAACAGGTTGGGAATGTTTTTAGAGGTACTTAGGTACATCATGAACAAGGTGATGAAGTTGTTTTATGGTAACAAACCTTAATTTTTATCTGATTTTATACTATTTGCTGTATAGCGAATGGATTATGGTAATATTTGTCGAATTTATTATAAATTATTGGCACAGTAAAACAGGTTGGGAATATTTTTTAGAGGTACTTAGGTACATCATGAACAAGGGGATATAGTTGTTTTATGGTAACAAATCTTCTTAATTTTTATCAGATTTTAAACTTTTTGCTGTATAGCGAATGGATGGTATTATTTGTCGAATTTATTATAAATTATTGGCACAGTAAAACAGGTTAGGAATATTTTTTAGAGGTACTTAGGTACATCATGAACAAGGGGATATAGTTGTTTTATGGTAACAAATCTTCTTAATTTTTATCAGATTTAATACTTTTTGCTGTATAGCGAATGGATGGTAATATTTGTCGAATTTATTATAAATTATTGGCAAAGTAAAACAGGTTGGGAATATTTTTTAGAGGTACTTAGGTACATCATGAACAAGGGGATATAGTTGTTTTATGGTAAAAAATCTTCTTAATTTTTATCTGATTTTCATACTTTTGGCAATATAGCGAATGGTTTATGGTAACCCCCCCAGAGCCGGCCCTGTGTCTTCCGGGGGCCAGGGGGCCGAGTTACGGCCTTTTAGGCGGGCTGCAGTGGCAGTGTTCTGCCGCCAGGGGGCGCTCTATGCACGGCCGGCTCCGGGGCACCGAGGCGGACGCGTGGGTACCGGGGGTCCCGTCTCTCCCAGTCGCTCCTAGCCCAAGGGGCCCCCTGGAGGGGGTCTACGAAGTCAAAGTCCCGAATTTCTCAAAAAAAATGTGTCCGATCATAGTTAACATTGGAGGTCCAAAAATCGGAGCGGCGCGAGGGGGTCCCCGGAGCTCCAGGGGGTCCCCGGTTGGTCCCTCGGCCGAGGCCCCTCGGTCGGATGCGAGAAGGAGCGGCGTCGGCCCCTCGCCACCCGGTTCTCAGTCTCTATATCCCCAGGGGCGCTGGTATATCGCCAGGGGTCCCTGGAGGTGGTCCCCGGGTGAAGGGTCTGCCACTCTGGAGTCCGAGGCGGAGGCCCCTCGGTCGGATGCGAGTGGAGCTGCGAAGGCCCCACAAAAGCCAGACATTGTGATTCCAAGTCCCACTCAAGATATATGAGCTACAGACATCACTATACATCATATTCATTCAGTATATGAGCTACAGACATCAGTACTCTGTACATCATATTCATTCAGTATATGAGCTACAGACATCACTATACATCATATTCATTCAGTATATGAGCTACAGACATCAGTACTCTATACATTATATTCATTCAGTATATGAGCTACAGACATCACTATACATCATATTCATTCAGTATATGAGCTACAGACATCACTACTCTATACATCATATTCATTCAGTATTTGAGCTACAGACATCACTACTCTATACTCATATTCATTCAGTATATGAGCTACAGACATCACTATACATCATATTCATTCAGTATATGAGCTACAGACATCACTACTCTATACATCATATTCATTCAGTATATGAGCTACAGACATCACTACTCTATACATCATATTCATTCAGTATATGAGCTACAGACATCACTACTATATACATCATATTCATTCAGTATATGAGCTACAGACATCACTATACATCATATTCATTCAGTATATGAGCTACAGACATCACTACATCATATTCATTCAGTATATGAGCTACAGACATCACTACTCTATGCATCATATTCATTCAGTATATGAGCTACAGACATCACTACATCATATTCATTCAGTATATGAGCTACAGACATCACTACTCTATGCATCATATTCATTCAGTATATGAGCTACAGACATCACTACTCTATGCATCATATTCATTCAGTATATGAGCTACAGACATCACTACTCTATGCATCATATTCATTCAGTATATGAGCTACAGACATCACTACTCTATACATCATATTCATTCAGTATATGAGCTACAGACATCACTATACATCATATTCATTCAGTATATGAGCTACAGACATCACTATACATCATATTCATTCAGTATATGAGCTACAGACATCACTACATCATATTCATTCAGTATATGAGCTACAGACATCACTACTCTATGCATCATATTCATTCAGTATATGAGCTACAGACATCACTACTCTATGCATCATATTCATTCAGTATATGAGCTACATACATCACTACATCATATTCATTCAGTATATGAGCTACAGACATCACTACTCTATGCATCATATTCATTCAGTATATGAGCTACATACATCACTACATCATATTCATTCAGTATATGAGCTACAGACATCACTACTCTATGCATCATATTCATTCAGTATATGAGCTACAGACATCACTACTCTATGCATCATATTCATTCAGTATATGAGCTACAGACATCACTACTCTATGCCATCATATTCATTCAGTATATGAGCTACAGACATCACTACTCTATGCATCATATTCAGTATATGAGCTACAGACATCACTACCCTATACATCATATTCATTCAGTGTATGAGCTACAGACATCACTACTCTATACATCATATTCATTCAGTGTATGAGCTACAGACATCACTACTCTATACATCATATTCATTCAGTGTATGAGCTACAGACATCACTATTCTATACATCATATTCATTCAGTATGAGCTACACGCAGGGATGTCAAACATACGGCCCGCGGGCCGAATCCGGCCCGCGAGATGATTCAATCCGGCCCCCCAGGCTAGAGCATACATTTCTGAGCATTTAGGGAAAAAAAGTAAGTCTCTAGCCCATTCCTGTCAAGAGTTATGATTGTTTTAAGAATTAACCTACCTAATGTCTGTACACTGCAGGCTAGGTTTCTCCCACCTGGCAGTGATTGAGTTGATTGATTGGAATGTTAAGTGACCAGCTCTCTCTCTCTCTTTGAAGATGACAGCATTGCTAGGAATAGGGTGGTTGGTCTGGCTTTGATTAATACATGAACATACCTACAATATTCGAACTGTACTCAAAGATTACACATATTAGACATGGAAATTAATGTTGTTAAAAAAATAACTTATTTAAAAAATATAATAATAATAAAAATGTAAAAGTTTTATTATTCCGATATTTTCTGAATATGCCATTATTGTTCATTACTTTTATTTTTTTTTATTATAAAATACAATAAAAATAATTATTGTCCTGCATCAATAATATTTTTCTTAGCCATTTACAAATTATAGCGTACTGGAGACTATCAGGAATTGAATTATTCTATTATCAAATGGTTTATTCTTATTGGCACTTCTTAAAGGAGTAGTTCACCCCCAAAATGCCATGGAGCCAATGTAGACTCATTCCTAAAACAGAAATTTGATTACAATAAATGCATGCCTATTGATTCCGGATGGGGACCCAAATGCATTTGGGTCCCCATCCGGAATCAATGGGGGGAATTGTACTATTATCACATTTTTGTCTTAGTAATGCGACAAATAAAATAAAAATATATTATTGAACTCAATTCTCCATGGCGTGAGTAATCAAAGAAAAAAAAGTCATTTTGGGGATGAACTACTCCTTTAAACAAATAGCATCTCTCGTACCTAACTGCAACTGTAATACCAATAATGAAAGTAGCTATTTTACTTAATAATGAACACAATTTGTAAAATGATATACTGCTATACTGCTAGCTACAGCAGTGGCTGAGACGACAGGAAGAAAAACAGAGCGAACATGTGCGCGAGTGTGCATGCCATCCGATCCGCGACTGGTTCGGCCCTCTTCAAGTCGCCTTTCATCCAATGCGGCCCTCACCCCAAGATGAGTTCGACACCCCTGAGCTACAGACATCACTACTATGCATCATATTCATTCAGTATATGAGCTACTGACATCACTACGTGGGGGGGGGGGGGGGTCTAATTTAAAGCATCTGTTAATTGAATAGTATATATTTCCATATTTTATACACCCTTGGTCTCGAAAGTCTAGAAAGTATAATTTACCAGCTCGCCTTGAACGCACCATCCCCTTGTCAAACCGTAAACAGCCGTGTAGAAGCGCAACATATTTTGAAGTGAGGATAGCGCGACCAGCTTTTCCTGAAGTGTAGATGAGCCTTGTTTAGAATGCACAGTGAACTCATCTACAAAAGAGTGTGATTTTAGTTACATATTTCATTTCATGTCCTATTTTAAGCTTTATTTGCAGATCATCATCTCAGTATTGTGCCCTGAACCACCAAGTGTTGGCCGTATAATTTGACAACTAAAGTGACTTTAGTCAGGGGATATCTTAAAAAGTCTGTGAATAAATTCCTTACCAAAACATTTCTACACCAATGTGTTTATAAAGGTGTCTAGAAACACATCTTACAAAGACTGAAATTTAGTTTCCCTATAGGGAGAATACGTGACTGCTGCTGAAATTTGGGGTCCTATTAACTTAAAGGGATATTCCACTTTCAAAAAAACGTTTTGTCATTGTATGGTCTAATCAGGCTTGTATGAACACCCTGAACAGTTTTTAATTTTCTTCATTCAGTATTTAGATATTTGATGTAAATGTTACCAGGCCCTCCAGGCCAAGGGCCTCTCCCCACACACCCTCATTGTAACTTCAAACTCCATTTTAACCATGATAGATTCATTAAAAACACCCATTATTTTTTCTGCTGACTCATACTACCCTCCTAATACGTGAGCAGGCCATGTTTTTTCCATAACGTTTTTCATGTATTTTTTATATATTTTTATTGCATTTAATTGTTTCCATTTTCCCAAAGAATTATTAAAAATACATGAAAAACGTTATGGAAAAAACACGGCCTGCTCACGTATTAGGGGGGTAGTATGAGTCACCAGAAAAAATAATGGGTGTTTTTAATGAATCTATCATGGTTAAAATGGAGTTTGAAGTTACAATGAGTGTGTGTGGGGAGAGGCCCTGGGACCTGGGCGTGCCGGAGGGCCTGATAACATTTACATCAAATATCTAAATACTGAATGAAGAAAATTAAAAACTGTTCAGGGTGTTCATACAAGCCTGATTAGACCATACAATGACAAAAAGTTTTTTTGAAAGTGGAATATCCCTTTAACTATACAGGATAAAACACACCAAAATAAATATGCTTTAAGTAGCTTGTGTATGTATTGCGTTGTATCTTGGGAATGGGCTTATTCTGTGTAAAATTACATATTTAGCAACTTGTACGCATGCCCCCAACCACTGAAATAAGAATCTCTAAATCTAAAACAATAGAAAGAAAGAAATTAAATAACACTCATCTTTTATATTCTTTAATTACAATCTAAAATATGAACCCTTGTTGTAAAAAACTAAAGTTGTCCTTTAATATTGATGACATCAGGGATCTCCAGATATGGGCATAAAATAGCCTGGTTAATAAATCAGACCGCACAACACCACGAGGCTGGCACCGCCAGGCAAGGCATAAAAGGGATTCTGTTCGAGTGGTTCCCAGGCCATCACAACATACAGTCCCTTTATGTCCATACATGGAGATCCCTATCTGAACCAGCCACACAGATATAGGCCATGTCTTGGCCATCTGGCCAGTGATGTATATCGATGACATCAGGGATCTCCATATATGGGCATAAAAGGGATTCTTGGGGAATACCCATATATGGATGTGTCACGGTGATGTCACCCGTGATATCACCTGTGATGTCACAAGGCTGTGATGCTTTGGAGAGTTTGTGGGTATAAATAAACGTGCTCTAGACTTGTCTCTAGACTTGTCTCTAGACTTGTCTCGGTGAACCCAAGTTCAGTGTTTCTTAGCAGTTTACAGTCGAAGCATACAGTGGAAGTTGAATTATCATAGAAAAATGGTTTCTGTGACACAGTATGCCCTACGCTGTGTAGTACTGGTGGCCATGTTTTGGCTGGTGCTCATCAGATTGTCATCCCCATTTCCGATCCCAGAGGAAGAGGGCGTCCTGGTGCTGAAGAAGAGTAACTTCGACGAGGCACTGAAAGCCTATCCCAACCTGCTGGTGTTGTTCTATGCCCCGTGGTGCGCCCCCTGCAAGGAGCTGGCCCCTGAGTATGCCAAGGCAGCCGGCATGCTGATGGCAGAGGGCTCAGACATCCACCTGGGTAAGGTAGACCTCACAACGGAGGAGGAGCTCAGCTGTGAGCTCCACTCCGATGTCCCGATGATCCCGACCATCGTGTTCTTCAAGGGAGGAGACAAGGAGTCATACAGCGAGTACCATGGTCGTAGGCAGGCTTATAACATTGTGAAGTGGCTTAAGAAACGCACAAGCCCAGCTGTTAACACCCTGGCGGATGTCGCACAGGCAGAGTCTATGGTTGCAAATGAAATGGCGGTCATTGGCTTCTTCAAGGATGCCGAATCTGAGGACATTAAGGTCTTCCTTAAAGCAGCGGAAGGCGCAGCGGAAGGCGCAGATGACATCCCATTTGGGATTACCTCTGATGATGAGGTGTACTCAAGGTTTGAGGTGTCCAAGGACGGTGTTGTCGTCTTCAAGAACGGTGTTGTTCTCTTCAAGAAGTTTGATGAGGGGCGTAACATCTTTGACGGAGAGCTTACCAAAGACAACCTTCTAGACTTTATCAAGGCCAACAAGCAGACTGTCCCTAGGATCTTCAGTGGAGAAGTTAAGTCCCACCCCTTCATGTGGTCCCACCCCTTCATGTCTCTTCCAGAGGAGGAGGGCGTCCTGGTGCTGAAGGAGAGTAACTTCGACAAGGCACTGAAAGCCTATCCCAACCTGCTGGTGTTGTTCTATTACCCGTTGTGCGACCCCTGCAAGGAGCTGTTCCCCGAGTATGCCAAGGCAGCCCGCATGCTGAAGGCACAGGGCTCAGATATCCACCTGGGTAAGGTAGACCTCACAAAGGAGTGGGAGCTCCGCTCGGAGCTTCGCTCCAATCCGTTGGTCACGACCATGGTGTTCTTCAAGGGAGGAGACAAAGAGTCATACAGAAAGTACAATGGTTCTTGGCAGGCTTATTATATTGTGAAGTGGCTTAAGGAACGCGCAAGATCAGCTGTTGACACCTTGGTCGATGTCGAGGAGGCAGAGTTTTTGGCTGGAAGCGTAACAGCGGTCATTGGCTTCTTCAAGGATGCCGAATCTGAGGACGTTAAGTTCTTCGTTAAAGCAGCAGAAGGCGCAGAAGATGGCTGGTTTGGGATTACCTCTGATGACGAGGTGTACTCAAGGTTTGAGGTGTTCAGGGACGGTGTTGTTGTCTTCAAACGCGGTGTTGTTCTCTCCAAGATGTTTGATGAGGGGCGTAACCACTTTGACGAGCTTACCAAAGACAAACTCATAGACTTCATTAATGCCAACGACCAGTGAACCAGCTCCTCTGGTCACTGAGTTCTCAAAGCAGACTGTCCATAGGATCTTCAGTGGAGAAGTCAAGTCAAAGGCTGCTACTGACTTTGAGGACAAAATGGACCAATTCAAGAAGGCAGCAGAAGGCTTCAAGGGCAAGATCCTGTTTGTCTTCATGGACACTGACGTGAACGACAAAATGAGATTTTTGGCCTGAAGGAGCAATGCCCCACCATCCTTCTCTTCGTGCGGAAGACGATAAGATAGACACAAGATGCCAGAAGATGAGGCCATCACTACTGAAAAAGATGGGAGCCAATGTTCTCTGTTTTGGATAACGCAATTTAAACGCCAAATTGGACGCCCCCCGGCCTGATTTTTTTCATGCTTGCCCCCTGGGACCCCCCAATTCCCACGGAATAAACCCCGTCCTTGTTGTTGCCCGGGAAGTGGCGGAACCAAAAAGTTGCCGAAATGAAGAGTTGAACTCCAGATGACCTCTAGAGAAATGTTGGGGGCATGGCAATATGCAAATGATCCATGTGCTATTATTCTATTTAGCCATGTGTTCCTGTGGGTCCCGATCGATTCTGTTGATCCAAATGTACCAGTCCAGGTCAGTATTTTCTTAGAGCAGTGGTGTAAAAGTAACTAAGTACATTTATGATAATTATATTACATTCTGATCCTAGAACTCAGCTATTGAGAATTTTCCTTCCCGTGCCTTATTGTCATACCTTATCATGGAAACACAACTTTATCCAATGTTTAGTGGGGGTGCATGCTTGCTTCATCTCTCAGCTAAGGTGTCCTAGACCAGTGGTTCTCAACCTTTTCAGGCCAACGACCTCTAGAATAATCATATTTGCCAGACCCAGGGGGTCGGCCTACATAAGGCTTTGTCGGTCGGTCTGTCGGTCGGTCTGTCGGTCTGTCGGTCCCTCTTTTCCTCCTCTGCCTGTCCCTCTTTTCCTCAGTGTGACTGCTCATCTGCCCCTCCCTTCCCTTGCTGGGCTGATTGCCTTGAGTGCCGTCACCTGTACAGGACCAGCTGAGTTGAGTTGGCTGACGAGCTGCTGACACTATAAATTCCTCAGCCCATCTCCAAGCTCACAAACATTTCCAGCTGCTCAGCCTATACAATCCTGTGTGTTCATGTGTTAGTTCAGTGCCATACTAGTGAAAACAGCCGATCTACAAGCTCACTACGCTTTGTTGCTGAGACTATAAAATCCTGTGTGTTCATGTGTTAGTTCAGTGCCATACTAGTTTTCATTGCGGGTCTGGCACGTCCAGGTGACCTGGTCTAGTTTTTACTGGGGTGGAGCCCTGGCGAGCACTAAAGAGCTGAGGCATAACATGGTTCTATTGTGAAAATAGCAGATCAACATGTAGCATGTAGATCTGCTATTATAACAATTTCTGCATCTAATATTTCACAATTTGGCCAATGTTAATTAGTCATGTTAGAGGTATTAAAAAGTAATTAAATAGCCACGTATGCACATACCGCCGGTATCCACTATACACTTTAACTTTGTTGGTTTGTTCACTGTTGAGTGAGAAAACGTTGCACATTAAGTTAATCATCTGGGGACCCCCGTCACCCCCAAAATAATTTGGAGACCCACAGGTTGAGAACCACTGTCCTAGACCTAGAAAAACGTCGGAAGAGCCTTGATCTAAAGCATCGCCATTATATATCCACGAGTTTCCAACGCCCCATAGTGCATTGCGCAGACGTCTGTACCGAGCTTCCGGCGCCGATTTACAAGCTCACAACGGGTTGCATCTGCGACGCGACGTGAGCTTGTATGTCTGCTGTTAAACCCGGAAGTTTGGTCCCGATAGTCTCCAGTAAACTCCCGCGGAAACTTGTGGATAGTTCTAATAACGTGGTTTTACTGACCCTGGTCGTAATGATTTTGGTCAATAACAATGTTAGGTCAAAATACATATAGCACGACACGTTTATTGGCCACTACATGGAAAAGTGCTGCCTAGGCTAAACGTTTAACAGCATGTGGAGGAGTTGCGTTTTTTTTTTTTTTTTTTCTTTACTAAGTACTCTTGTCTATTCACCTTGCAGACACAGATAGACTCGGGGTCAAAACCAACAAAGGGTCAAACTCGTTTTTCTGCTATACCACCAAAATGTGGAAAGCCTTACCGAAGGCCATAAAGGAGTGTGGATCACTAGCATCCTTTAAAATTGCCCTGAAAAACCACTTACAGGCAGCAGCCGTTCGCAACTGGTAAATAACTAACCTAGCCCAACCCTACCCTACACTCCCCTCCCCTGCCCCTTCTTTGTATATACGTACTGTTTGTTTAGACTTAGTGTTTTCTTTTTTGTTTTTCTTTACATATCTACTGCATAGTACTGTGTTCCATTTGTCTGTCATTACATTTTATATGAGATACTTTAATGGTTTCCTGTGGAAATAAGCCTAGTCTTTTCATGGATCTCCTTTTAGTAGACTTTGTACCAGTGAACTGTACCGTCATGAAACTGTACCTTTTCCTATGCAAACTTCTAATAAAGTCTTCAATCAATCAATTAATAATCCCCAAATGTGGGCTTTGCCGATGAGGCGCACAAGCTTCTACAACAAAAACAACACGTTTTTTACACCACTGGCACTGACTACACACAGACCTGAACTGTCGATCATATGACCGTCATGTATTCAGGGCTAGTTTATTCATAGTTTTAACTCAAAATCACATTTATGGCGATAGATTATTATAGCAGCAGCAGTGATTTGTTTTATCCAGCTGACTAGCTGCTTGCCTGCTTCAGCCATAGCTGCAGCCCTGGGCCATATAGCTCTGGCCTGCTAACAGTCGCTGCCAAACAAATACATATAAACTTACCCTAGCACAGACGACAAGGAGGTTATTGAGAGCGGTGACAAACGGTTGTCTCACCCATCCAGTCGTGAAGAACTTTTAGGCGTCCAGGCTTGTGTAAGCATGAAGGTCTGTGGTAAGCACTGCGCGAATACACTTAATAGTTTACGATGTCCGGATATTGGATGACCGGATAAAAATCGTAATCACACTAGACTCCCTCTTGTTAATTTTGTACGGATCGACACTGGTAAGTTTGATTCTTTTCCTCATAACGTTGTCTCTCGGGCACCGTGAGATGGCTAGCGGGTCCATTGCTACCACTGTGTGAGGTCCATTTGTTTACATTCATGACCCTATGTCATGACCCCCACCATCATGGCCGCCGGTCACGTTGGGAAGCGTCTTGCGGATACCTAAGCTTGTACAAGTTCCTGTCCCCGCCGAGCCCCCTGTGATTGGCTGAACCGGAGGTAGGGAGCGCTCCATTGTAGTCACTTGGACCGCGCAGAGGAGGTGAATAGAATGCGTTTATCGTGGGCTTGCCCAGGCCTTACGGCCTGGGCATAAATATAACGATTGCATTCACCACGGCTTCGTAACTCGCACGGCCGGCCTGTCCGCTGGCCTTCGCGCCGCTTGCAATGTCGTGGACAATAACTGTGACATCCAACCATAAAACGAGCGCTTCCTTCCTAAACACGCTTGGTAATCTGCTAGACGCCGTTGGGAAGCGGGCCCAGAAAGCGGTCAATTCCCCCCTGTACAAAACCCATGACACCCTGGCCGATCCTAACCAGCGCATCCTCGGTTGCCTCCCACGAAGGGATGCACTCCACCACCGTGGAGAAAATGCCGTAGTGAGGAAGGGCAGTAGCCGGAGTAGCGGCAGTAGCCGGAGTAGCGGCAGTAGAGGAACCATGAGGAAGGTCAGTAGCCGGAGTAGCGGAACCATGAGGAAGGTCAGTAGCCGGAGTAGCGGGAGTAGAGGAACCATGAGGAAGGTCAGTAGCCGGAGTAGCGGGAGTAGAGGAACCATGAGGAAGGTCAGTAGCCGGAGTAGCGGGAGTAGAGGAACCATGAGGAAGGTCAGTAGCCGGAGTAGCGGGAGTAGCGGGCAGAGAGAGGGAGAGGAGAGAAGGAGAGGGAAGGCTGCTGCCGGAGGAAGTCACTGCCCCCCCTGAAGCCTCCATCACTAGTCTCTTGTCGATGTAGGGCTTGACTCCTACCATGATAGACTCTCTGAACACCTTTCCGGCCTTGGACAGAGCCGTCCCGGCCTGGGGGATGGACCGGTAGTGCAGGTGCATCCAGTTGCCTTGGTTAGACACGGTGTGATGGACGATGTCCCCGTACTGAGCGAACTGCACCAAAATGTAGGAAGCAGATTCCGGCGTGAACCCAAACACGGTGACCCAGGTCGGGTCCCGCTGGTCGATGGAGCACAGGGCCTCCCCCTGGCTGTAGAACTGATCGACCTCAGCGGGTGGCCGGTGTCTCGGCGGTGCAGACAGGAAGGACCTGCTGCTGGAGGAAGGCACTGCCCCCCCTGAAGCCTCCATCAGTCTCTTGTTGATGCAGATGCAGGGCTTGACTCCTACCATGATAGACTCTCTGAACACCTTTCCGGCCTTGGACAGAGCCGTCCCGGCCTGGGGGATGGACCGGTAGTGCAGGTGCATCCAGTTGCCTTGGTTAGACACGGTGTGATGGACGATGTCCCCGTACTGAGCGAACTGCACCAAAATGTCGGCAGCAGATTCCAGCGTGAACCCAAACACGGTGACCCAGGTCGGGTCCAGCTGGTCGTATAACTGATTGACGTCAGTGGGTGAAATCATCCCCTGTCTACCCGAACCACTGTAGATACTGGATAACGCTGCTGAGGAAAAAGTTGAGGATGAAGTTGAGGATGGCTGGCTTGCTCGCCGTGGAGTATGGCCGGTGTCTGGCCGGTGTCTGGCCGGTATCTCGGCGGTGTAGAGGTAGGGCCTTTCTCCTTCCTGTCTACACGGCCGAGACACCGGCTTGTTTGCGTCGTAGATGCTGCAGACGGGCAGACCTCCACTCCACTTGTCTTCGGGGACACGGTCGACTGGCTTGGGGGCGATCTGAAAGCTCCTGTGTTGTTCAGGGGTGGGCGTGGACCGGCTAGCAGGGGCAGGCGGGTCCCCCAACAGGAAACCAGGCAGGTACTGTACGCCACGTACGGAGGGTTTAGGGGAGATGGAGCCCCGGGTCATCGGATCAGAATACTTTTTTGTATCCATGTATGATCCGTCGGCATATCTGCGTGCTTCAGTTTGACGGTGAAATAATGACTTGGGATGTTATATTACCTGGTCAAAACTCATGAACACCCTGTTTGGTGATGTCACGCTGCATCAAACAGTATATATTGTAAAGGCTCCTTGTTTGGCTTATTTCTGCTTTAAATAAGCGATATGAGTTTTATCTATCTATAAATGCGACAAATCTCTGTCTGCGTGCGTGTCTGTATGTAATCCGCGTATCTCGAGAACCGTTCGTCCCACCGGCTTCAGATTCGGCACGCGCGTTCCCCACCGCGGCGCGGAGTGCAGTGCCGGGCCTCGGCCCAACCCGGCGCGTTTTCCCGAAGCGGCGCGAAACGTTCGGAATCTCCTTACGCGGAGCTGATTGTTGACATCAGGCTGTTCCGGAGGAAATCGGCGCAATCGCTGACTCATTGTGACATCACTTCATAAAAGGCTCTGACATCACATACGCCACATGAGTCAACAAAGAATCTCTGTGAATGTGTATGTATGTATGTAATCCGCGTATCTCGAGAACCGTTCTTCTCACCGGCACGCGCGTTCTCCAGATATGGGCATAAAATGAATGCCCGAATGCGGAGCTGTGTCTGACATCAACCGCAACCGGTACTGTGTGTGCAGAGATCTCCATACATGGGCATAAGGGGACAAAGGCAAACAGATGGTCAAAACGGGTCCTATGACAACAGGTATATTGGGGATTGCATTAAAGGGTGGGGACAAAGGCAAACAGATGGTCAAAACGTGTCCTATGACAACAGGTATATTGGGGTTTGCATTAAAGGGTGGGGACAAAGGCAAACAGATGGTCAAAACGTGTCCTATGACAACAGGTATATTGGGGTTTGTATTAAGCCCATCTAACAGGACTTCATATGGGAATGCCCATATCTGTGCGGCTGGTTCAGACAGGGATGTATGGGCATAAAAGGGAGATGGTGTAATAATGTTGTGGTTCCCATTATGGATGTTGCACTTCAGGTGGCCGGTCTATGACACATCTATGCAAGGTTAAAACATGCAGAGCTATCTCTTTGGGAAACGTGGAACTGATCTGTCCATCTGTTTATGGCATTAACCCCAGACAGATAGACACCTATAGCTTAGCCTCCAACAGAATACCGCTGTGTAGTTGTTGACAGATTTGAAAACTATTCTGGGCTTGAGTTCCTCCTTGGCCTGTTGGCAGCAAGCTACAAGACATTTGATGATGATCTCTCCTTTTGACTTTCGGGGCCTGCAGGAGACAGTGAGATGATGGCAAATTAGGGCATCATTAATAGCAAACATAGCAGCCAATGCACAACGAGGCTAATCATCACCATGATCGCCGTGGCAAACAAGGCCTCCTTCGTCAATTTCTTCTTTAAGATCGTCTCCATCTGCAAAGCCCTCTTGTCTCTTGTCTCATTCCTCAGCAGAGCCCTGATGAACGTCAAGGCCTCTTCATACTTCTTTAATCTGTAGTTGGCCACCGATAGATAGAGAAGGACGTCCATGTTTAGCTGCCTGTTTGACAAATCATTCAGCTCCTCATTCAGCCTAATCAACAGGCGGATTCCGTTATGGATGTCCTCTGTCCCGCTCCTAACAAGACAACGTGCATATTGAAACCTTGTTTCTCTGGGCACATGTAAATGTCCTACCGCTTCCTCCTGATCTTCATATGCCGTTCGCCTATTCACAAGGTCACCAGGATCTATCAGATTGCTCACGATATCCTGCATATCATTCATGTTGATAGAAAGAGTTGAATGCCCTGCTGGACGTTGTGATACTGTAGTGTATATGCATTATTTTGTGATGTCACGGGCCATGCCTCCAGTGATGTTGTGATGTCACGTGAAGTATGCTGATATTGTCAGTGATGGGAAATCTACAAGCTCACATCGCGATGCGTTGTGAGCTTGTAGATCGTCTATTTTCAAATAGCCAAGGTATAAAATAGGGCTAAAGTGGATTAATGTACGTTTTATAATATAATCATTTCATTTCTATAAATAACTAGTAACTAAAGTTTTCAAATAATTGTAGTTGAGTAAAAGTATAGTATGTCTCTCAGATGTAGTGACGGTAGGCATAAAAGTATTGCAAATGTAAACTCTCCAATAAAGTAAAAAATACCCCAAAATTGTCCCTGGGTGAGTGAGTCCAGGTTGTCATGGTTACCATTGTCTCCCGGCAGACTTAAGAGTACATGACCATATCTGGGCATGGCTGAACTGGAACTCCATTGGACCAGGCTGGCTTCAACTGAGTCTGACATCATGAACTCTATATTTAGGCATGGCTGACCTGCAACTCCTGATATGGACAGGGGCATGGCTGACTTATTGTGATGTCACCGGGATGTCACCATCCCTGCCTGACAATATCCCACCATCTTCGTATTGTCTGGTATGATAGGATATGGGCATGATGTAGCAGACCTATTCTTAGTACTGATCATTGCAGCCTTCTGTTGGTACCAGGCTGCTGAGACATTTTAATTTTCAGTTTAATGTTAGCAATCAAGTGGCTTACTGCCATTTGATTTGAGGCCTACCTGAGGTCTCTCCTGCTCAAGCCAGGGCCTATCTGCCGTCTACACTGGTCCAGTCCTCTAACCTGCTGTGGGATGCCTACGGGCGCTGATAAACCTGTGCCCAAGAAACAACTCCGATCCCATCAATCTTGGTCGGAGAGTGTGAGTGAGCCGGGTGGTGTCATGGAGGTGGATGCAGCAGTGAGCCGGGTGGTGTCATGGAGGTGGATGCAGCAGTGAGCCGGGTGGTGTCATGGAGGTGGATGCAGCAGTGAGCCGGGTGGTGTCATGGAGGTGGATGCAGCAGTGTTTGATTCAATCAACGCTAGGCTAAGCAAGTTGGACATGCTAGACTCACTACAACATGACATCCGTGAGTTGAAAACCAGCTTGGAGTTCAGTCAAAAGCAGATTGAGGACCCGAGGGAGGATAATGCCGTCCTTAAAGGTGTGGTGGCGGCAGAGGTACACAAATCTGCTGGCTCCCTCACCTTGGATAACAAGAGGATGAAAGAGACCTTATTGGACATACAGTGCAGAGAGATGAGAGACAATCTGATATTCTCTGGCATTAAGGAGGATGATGATGTCGACTCTGAAGACTCTGAAGAAACTGTGAGACACTTTATGACCAAGAACCTCAAGATGTCCCCAGAGGTGGTGAGAGACATAACCTTCTCCAGGGTTCACAGACTGGGCAGACCTGTGAATGGAAAAGCACGTCCAGGGGCACGGTGGCGCAGTGGTTAGCGCTTCGCCTCACAGCTAGAAGGTCCTGGGTTCGATTCCCGCCGGGGGACGCTGTGGGCGCTGGCGGCGTGTTCCTCCTCCGCGTCATCAGCGCCCACACCCTAGGTGGGGTTGGCGATAGGGCCTTTCTGTGTGGAGTTTGCATGTTCTCCCCGTGTCTCCTAGGGTTGATACCCTCACAAAAACATGCACGTAATCCTGGTCTCAATAATGCCTCCCCCTGGCCAGCCGGGGCGCCTGATGGAGGGGAAAGGAACTGGTTGGAATAACGTGTTCCTTCCACGCGCTACGTCCAAACCAGGGAAATCTCCACTGTCAGGTGAAAAGAAGCAACTTGGACTCCTCATGCATAGAAGGAAGCATGAGGTCAGTCCGTTGTCTCCCCAGGCGCGGCAGAGGGAGAGCAGAGCCCAGGATTACATAGGCAATTAGCACTGGGTGAAGAAATGGGTTACAAAATTGTGGGATAAAAATTTTAAAAAGAAAAGGAGAAAAAAAAAAAAAAAAAAAAAGGAAAAGCACGTCCAATAAGAAAGAGTTGGTGAAGAGCCGAGGTAAGGAACTGAAAGGGACCTCCCTTTGGCTAAATGACCACTTTCCAGCAGAGATCAACGGCAGGAGGAAAATACTGAGAGGAATAATGAAAGAAAACAAGGCCCTGAAACGTAAAAAGTGGCACTGGCAGTAGATAGGCTGTATATAAATGGACAACTGTACAGGGACTCAAAGGTGACCCCCTGGCTCTTTTAGAAGAGGTATGTGTGTCCTTGGTGGATATGAATCTGGATGTGAACTGAAAAAATCATGGTGATGAACCTACCAAAAAAAGGGTTAAGAATAGCTCATATTAATGTCAATAGTTTGAAGCATAAAGTTGAAGAAATATCTGACTTGATTAATGGGGATAATATCAATATACTTGCTGTCTCAGAAACACATTTAGATGATTCCATCACAGATATGGGGGTAGGCATATCAGGATACAACATTTTTAGAAATGACAGGAATATTTTTGGGGGAGGGGTAGCAATATCTATCTATAAATGCGACAAATCTCTGCGTGTGTGCGTGTCTGTCTGTCTGTCTGTAATCCGCGTATCTCGAGAACCGTTCGTCCCACCGGCTTCAGATTCGGCAGGCGCGTTCCCCGCCGCCGCACAGAGTGCAGTGCCGGGCCCCGACCCGACCCGACGCGCGGTTTTCCCGAATCTGCGCAAAACGTTCGGAATCTCCTTATGTGGAGCTGATTGTTGACATCAGCCTGTTCCGGAGGAAATCGGCGCAAGCGCTGACTCATTGTGAGAAAAAAAAAACACCTGCTGTTTCTGCACATCTCGTTGTTGTCAACTTGCTGAAAGCCAGTTTCATACCGGGCATATGTCCGGTGGGCCGACTATACAAGTGGGCCAGTGGGCCATTTGTTTGCCACCACTTTTGGACAGATACAGTAATCTTTGGGCTGGGCGGCCACTAAGTGGAGACAGCCAATCCTTCAGTAGCACCGGCCCACAGAGCAGAGAGACATCACATGATTGGCCCACTGGCTTGTCTATCATCTGAAAACTGGCTAATCACAGGCTACTGTGGCCCAGGAGTCCCAAACATATCACAAAACTTCACTGCGTTGTGAGATTGTAGATCTTCTATGTTCGGTTCGCGACTTCGCGCCGATTATGGTGGGCCGGTCTGGGCCAAGACGCCAGGGCAGAATTTCTGTCCCAGTCTGGCCCTGCCCACTGGTATTTTGAGGTCTGTCATTCTTTTAGGTTGTTTTTTGGTGTTTGAGTAGCAGCAAGGCAGCAACCTACAGCCTACATTCGTTTTTACTTGTGATCAATAATTAGCCATATTAGGAATATCAACACACATCGTCTTCCTTGAACTTTGCATGACGTTTGTGCCAGTGAACCTATAAAAGTGATGACACAGAATATTCTATGCATTTACACATCATCACTTGACCTGTAGGATATCGTTGATAATAGTATTTATCCATATTAATACTGAGTAATGTTACGCTGGGTGGTGCATCTGAGAGGAACCAGGATAACCACTCAAACTGCAGTGACAGTGAGACAAGATGTTTACTCCTTTGGAGGTGACTGTTCTGAGGACAAGGATCAGATTGATGTGCACATCTTCAACACAGTGTCTTTGCTCTGGAGGAAGTTGACCCCGGCGACACCTGGAAGAGGAGAACGTCACCCAGATGTTCCCTCCAGGCGTGAGGGCCACACAGCTGTGCTAATAGAACATACTGTCTACATTTGGGGAGGGCATCTTTACTGCAGTGTGCTTTATGGATTCGAAGTCAACGCCCACAGATGGTTCAGACCCAGCGTTTCTGGAACTGCTCCAGAGGTGAGGATGGACCACTCAGCCTGTGTCTTGGGGAAGGTCATGTATGTTCATGGGGGATGGGCCCAGAAAAGACACACTAATGACCTCTACAAGTTGGACACCAGTACAATGGTCTGGTCTTTAATTAACACCAGAGGAGCTCCACCTCCCCTTTCATCAAGTCACTCTGCCACCATCATCGGGACAAAGATGTTTGTATTTGGCGGCTTGGGGGACCAGGGATACTACCACAACACCATCAGAGTGTTTGACACAGAGACCAACTGCTGGCTGAACACACCTTCTACAAGGCACATAGGGCATCGTCCAGGAAGGCGCATGGGTCATTCAACCTTTACCTACAATGGAGAGCTGTACATATTTGGTGGCGTGAACATGACATTGAAGTCCTTCAATGATCTGTGGAAATTCAGTCCAGAGACCTTCTCCTGGAAGAAGGTTGTGCCCAAGGGGAAACCCCCTTGTAGGGTGGCTGACGTGTGCTGTTGCATGGTGGGAGATCGTATCATCCTCTTTGGAGGAAACCTTGGTGGACTGTATGTTTTAGACTTAAGTCCTAGCCTGAAGACGTTATGCAAGCTATCAGTTATTCAGTATGGTCTGAAGCTGTCAGAACTCACACATGATATCAGGTGGGAACTGGCAGCCATGACTAGATTGACTACCAACAGACAACCAAGGAACAGAAGACAACAAGACAGGGCAGTGGCGGAGTGGCCATCTGGAGAACAGGAGATCTTCCCGTGGCCATCTGGAGAACAGGAGATCTTCCCGTTCGGCCCGTGGCCGGTGTGAAAAAAACAAACAAACAAACAAAAAAAAACATTATTATTATTATTATTATTTTAAATATATTTTTTGGACTTCCTTCTATCTACTAGGCATGATCGCTATCGCGAAATTGCATGTTTGACCCCCATACCAACCCCATCTTTTTCAAACATGGCAGTCATGTTTAGTTTGTTTACATTTGAAGAAAACATAATGGCTGCTATCTCATGAATTTCTGAACGGATTTCCAAGAGGATTTTTTTTGTTTGAAAGCTGTGGACGGCATTGCCCTTCCCAAGTCAGGATAGGCCTTCTTGATGTTTTGTTTCCCAAAAAAGAAGAGCACAGAAAGGTAATCCACATTTGTAATTGCTCTGTAAAGGCCAAGGCCAAGGCCTGACAGATACAGAGATATTTGCAAGTGTGACTCTCCTCAAGGAAACCACACTTTTTGAACGGTGCAAACCGCTTCTATAAGTGGCTGTGCGTATGTCCGTAGCCTTTTTCCTCAGCGTTTTGCCATAGTAAAATGTGTGTGCGTAGCATCATGTTTGTCTAGTGATGTCATATGTCGTATGTCTGTAGCCTTTTTCCTCAGCGTCTTGCCATAGCAAAATGTTGTGTGTAGCATAGCCTGTACATCCTAGACTTAAATCCTAGTCTGAAGATGTTATGCAAGCACGACCACCGCTCACTTCACATTGGGTGTGATTTTTTATTTATTGTTTTACACTGGATGTTTATTTTTTTTACATTGTATGACAGTGTATAGTATTGCATATGTATGTATGTATGTATGTATGTATGTATGTATGTACATTAACAGGCAATGAGGGACCAGTAATGAGGGACGATGCCAGCGGTAAGGTGTGAGGGCATAAATCTTTCTACGATTTAGGGAAAAGAAAGAGAGTGCAAAAGGCAAAAGAGCAAAGAGATAATGACGTAGAGTTTATCATTTATCATTATTATTACTCTTTTTGATTTTTGATTTGTTGCTCGCTGTTATTATATAGGCCTATAATACACCACTGCATTGCCTGAAGAAAGCCAAACAAAATTACTTTTACTCTTATGTACCTGTACAAAAGAAGTAACAATAAAGTACAACCTTGAACCTTTAGGCATTTGGCAGACAGCAGGCACTCTTAATCCAGAGTGACTTACAATAAGCAAGCTAATACATCAACACACTAATTTAATTTAAATTAAATTTGTGGTTGACGAGGGAAACAACACTATACTGTCCACCACTGAATATAACAACACCACCACTGTAATGGAAGGAGATGGTCTCCCTGCTCCTCACTGTCTATCATGTGGTCAAGTAGGACATCTACTGGTTGACAGTAGGTATTGCATCCACTGTTATTTGCTTAAAAATAGCAAACAGGGTCCAGATTGAAAAAGCCCAGAAGTCACATATACTTAGAACAACATGTTACTTTAATGAAACATTTACATTGGCCGTGCAGCTGCTTTGAATGACTTCCGTACGTAACGTAGTACATTTAGGCCTAATATATTTCAGGCAAGAAAAACATGCACTGAGCTATCAGTGCATGTGTTTTTTTTTCATTATTAGTTCTATTTATAGTGGCTCATAGGAATAGACTACGTGACAACCAGGAATAGTTTGGTGACCACCGGAGACTCGGTTGACGGCCGGAATTTAGACGGCACCCGGGAGCAGGTTGGGTTAGCGCCCCAGCCTGTGTCTTCCGTGAGGAAGAAGCCCAACAAACGGTGAGGCCTTTAGGAGGGCCATTCAACTGCAGCAGCTGAATGGAATGTTTGGATTGGGGTCTGGTGCAACGCACAGGTTCTGAACCTGGTGAGAGCAGGAGAGGACCTGGTGAGACGTAGGAGGAGCCCGGCCAGGAGTCAACCCATAGAGCCTAGTTCTTCCACACGCCAGAATAGTACCCCCAATCCCGGCAGAGTAGTTCCGGTGCAGCACATTGAGTGACCCTGTCTTTCCCTAATAGGACTGATCGTGGATAGCTACTGGGACGTAAGTCGGGACTTGATCAACCCCGGCTGGGTCACCTGGGCTGGGCGAGGGTGTATGATGTTGCGAGACCCGAAACACCCGTCAACCCCAGGCTACATCACTGATGATACGTCCCAGTTGCATCCTTGTGATGTTTTTTTTTTTTTCATTTTCATGGGCATAATCTGCAGCCCTATTACTGAATCAATTACATCACTACATCAATTAACTACCATTTAAAACAGGGGTGGGCAACTTTGATGATGGTGAGGGCCACTATATTTCCACCTTCACTCCAGAGGGCCACATTGCATATTGCTACTTCCTACTTTGTAGTATCTCATACAAAAGAAGCAAAAATAGCAGATATACAAGCTCAAAACAAATCGCAACTGATACAAAAATAGCAGATATACAAGCTCAAAACGCATCGCGTTGCGATGCGTTTTGAGCTTGTAGATCGCTATTTTTGCATTATGAATTTGAATTATTTGGAATCCTGAAATTTTGATTTAATTTCAAACACATTTAGTTATATATTCATGTTGACTCTGAACCTAAATACAAATACCTACATTGGACATAAAAAAATACATTTTAATACTACTATACTAGTCATTAAGCTACTAATATAGACTGACAAAATTAAAGCAGGTCATGTGAGTGGGGGTGTAGGGGTTGATCAGGTTTTGGAGGTATGGAGGCGCCATACCTTTGGCTGCCATACCTTTGGCTGCTGAATCAATTACATCACTACATCAATTAACTACCATTTAAAACATCATTGCAGACTGAAATAGACACCCTTGCTCAAGTAGTCCCAAACTCCCCTGGTCCTATCAAGAGACACCAGAGGTCAGGGTGTTGCAACGAGTCATGTAGAGAACAGTGGTTCTCAACCCGTGGGTTGGGACCCCCAGGGGGGTCGCCAAATTATTTTGTGGGGTCCCCAGATGATTAACTCAATGTGCAACACTGTTTTCTCACTCAACAGTAAACAAACCAACATAAAGTTTAAGTGTACAGAGGGTTTTAACAACATTTCTAAAGTGACAATTTAAAGGGCCAGTTCACCCCTGGGACAACCAGATCTTATTTTAGTGTTGTTTGGGACACGATCAACACAATCCTGAGTTATTTTTTGTGTTCAGTCTGTGTTTTGAGATATTTTAGTATTTCAGCATGAATGATGATGCATTTTGCATCAAATGAGTCATCATGCTGCTGCATCATCATTCATGCTGAAATACTAAAATATCTCAAAACACAGACTGAACACAAAAAAATAACTCAGGATTGTGTTGATTGTGTCCCAAACAACACTAAAATAAGATCTGGTTGTCCCAGGGGTGAACTGGCCCTTTAAGTACTTTTTAATACCTCGTCCTCTAAAATTACAAATTAAACATTGGCCAAATTGTCAAATATTGTGAAAATAGTTCATCTACATCAGGGGTCCCCAAACTTATTCCAGTGAGGGCCACATAACTTTTCCCTTCTCTGATGGGGGGCCAGGGTCAGTTTGTAACAGAAAAAGTGTGACGATCGCAGGGGTGCCTATCGCAGGGGTTCAGCGCGTCTGGTGACTGTACTCGCCGACAGACTCACGGCATTAAAGACATCTTTCTTCTCGGGACATACCTCCTCCACAACAACATTCAAACATTTCTTGACAAACTCTCCCTCAGTGAAAGGTTTACCACCGCTTGCGATCAGCTGAGCAACACGGAAACTGGCCCGAACTGACGATTGGTTCAGCTGAGTTTGGCGTACAAATGTAGTCTGCTGAGCTAACAGTCCACTTTTTAGCTTTGAGAGTTTGTCTGCTCGCATTTGGCCTTGCAAGCTATCATACTTGTCTTTGTGACTGGATTCATAATGTCGGAGCAGATTGTATTCTTTGAATACCGCCACCGTGTCTTGACAGATGAGACAAACAGCCTTTTCTTTGCATTGAACAAAAAAATAATCGGGTGTCCACTGCGGGTTAAATACCCTGCATTCTGAATCAATTTTTCTCTTAGTCTTACCCAACCTTTTTGCCATTATTCCGTTCTGGGGGGCTCACGTTCACGTTCTATGACTGGGGCAAAGTGAGGTTGTAGTAGCAACATTTTTTTTTTTTTGCGTCATTGTTCAGGGGGCCGGGTCAAATGTGGAGGCGGGCGGTGTCCGGCCCCGGGCCTTAGTTTGGGGACCCCTGATCTACATGCTCACAACGCCTTGCGTTGCGACTGGCGTTGTGAGCATGTAGATCTGCTATTTTCACAATTGAACAGTGTTATACAAAATGTAATGCCTCAACTCTTAGTGCTCGTCAGGGTGGGGGGGTCCCTAGTTAAAATATGTTATTCTGGGGGTCGCGGCCTGAAGAGGTTGAGAACCACTGATGTAGAAGTGCTTGTTAGACTGAAATGCCCCATTGTTTGTGGCCAGTATCCAAATAATGCACTTGATTGATCCCATTTACTGGAAAAGTGCAGATTGCTGTGTTTGCAGGATGGTTATGTGTATGTGGGGACACATCACCACATGAACCCTTACGCTGTTCCAGGGAATGTCAGCTTGCATTAAATTAGTTATGTATGACAGCTAAAGTTGGCCTGCTAGGATTTATGCAATATAAGCACAATGTTGAGAGTTATGCTCTTGACATGTGTTGCATTTGTTACATGTCATCTCTCTCTCTATCAAAAGTGTAGTATAGCCTAATAAGTTAAAGGTTGTAGTGATTTTTAATTTTATTTTATCTTATTAAAGGAGTACTTCACCCCCAAAATTACTTTTTTCTATTGATTACTCATGCCATGGAGACTTGAGTTCAATAATATTGTTTTGTATTTTTCGTATTCCTAAGACTTGATTTTAGTCAATTTACCCTCATTGATTCCGAATCAATGAGGGTTGTGATGAAATTGTATTGTGATGAAATTAGGAATGCGACTAAAACAAAAGAATATTATTGAACTCAAGTCTCCATGGCATGATTAATCAATAGAAAAAAAGTCATGAACTACTCCTTTAAGGGATATTTTTTATTTTTGGTCATTTTATCATCTAATCAGGCTTTTGGGAACACCGCAGACAGTTTTTAAATTGCTTGATTCAATATTTAGATATTTGATATTCATTTTCCCCCCATTTGACCCCAGGGGCGTATTCAGGAATTAGATTCAGGGGAGGCGAAATGCCAGCGAAATGAAGACAAAAGAAGAAATGTGCGTCCCTTTGAGCGAGTGGTCGCTCCATTGAATGGATACAGTGGTGACTGCCTGCCTGCCCAATGCCCATGAATGGTCTGGGGATCGAGTATAATTAGATTTTTTGGGAAGGAATGGAAAATCAAATATCATTTTTTATTATTTTTTTTTTCAGAGCAAAAATCTAATATTGGTTCATTTTTCCAATTTTCTAACCGGGAAACAAAAATCTAATTATACTAAAAATTCCAATAACATTTTTGGGGTCTAGGGATCTTAGTATAATTAGATTTTTGGGGTAGGAATGGAAAATCAAATATCAATTTTTTTGATTTTCGTTTTAGAGCAAAAATCAAATATTGGTTCATTTTTTTGATTTTCTAACCCTGAAACAAAATCTGGAAAATGCTAAATTTTTGGTCAATTTTTCTGATTGTGCGATTCGTATTTTGGCATTTTTTTATTTTGAACTGACAAAAGTAAGACCTCTTGAAAAGTTAATTTTTCATGTTTTCCTCGCAATACAAAAATCAAACGAGCAACCTTTGTTGTCGAGTTGGGGGTTTGTAGTTTTTTCCCCTTTTTTTCCAATTGTCCGCCTCCACACTGGCTCGTATCCTGCAAAAAACAAACAAACAGATGCATTATTGCCTGCGTGCCACCATTTAACTTGAAAGAAGGTTTGGTCGTGTGAAGGTATTATCTATTGTGAAAATCTCTCACTACTCACGCTGCTGTGGATGAAGGATGAATCTGGAAGTTGGAGTTGTTCATGAATGATTTATTTGACACAATTAATTTGCTTTAAAAAAAGGGGGGGGGGGGAGGAGAGGACATTTTTGGTTAAGATTGTGCCAAGTTGGTACAGCCGGCCTAAATCAACAAACCCTCAGTTGGTCATGAAAGAACGGAACTCTTGGCTCGGCAACACAGAGCTGATTTGGATCAGGGTTCGGTTGAAAGAATGCACGGAGGATCAAGTGGAGAGAGTTGGTACATAAGTGTGATTTATGATCCATTCTGCGTCAACAGACAGCGTCTGGCTTCCCTCCTTTTACCCTAAACAAATTAGCAGTTATTCATCGGTTATGTTGTGCTGCTTCTAGAGAATATGGTTGGCTTTCTCTGACGTTGCTCACGCACATAGGTCAGAAACAGACAGTGATAATAGTGTCAAGTCAATCAGTCAGTTATGTAGCTTCATAAATACCCATTCAGATGGCCACGTAGCATGAGATGGCAGCACATGAACTGGGCATTTGCCAGCAGCACTTAGGCCTATTATAAGCCTAAGTGCTTCCTTGCAGTAAAAAATAAAACAAAATCGTAATACCGGTAGGTTTACAAGTTATAAAAGAATCATTTCCATGTATACATTCTTGAAGAGAAGTTTTGCACAGATCAGAGAATCTGACAGCAGCATGCAGTAAGCTACTCATGAAAACCTGACGCATGGTGGCTCTTATTCTCCTGGGACTATTCTTCTAGGACCTGTTGTCCTCCTGGGACTCAGCACTGCCACCCTGTCCATCAGATCATGTAAACATGGCCTAACCTTCAGTTGTAATCCAACCCAGAGAACACACCTGCTCTGCTCTTCTCTGAGGCTCAAGCGTGAGGTCTGATTCCAGAGCCCAAACTCACGCACTGAGCAAGGAGGTTGCTTGATGCCATGCCATGCCCAAGGCAAGGACCAAGGCAAGGGCCAAGGCAAGGGCCAAGGGCAAGAAGATGCAAACACAAAATGGACATGTAGAAATGGCAGTGCTCGGCTCGCATTTAATAAATATTACTGCAGCTTTAAAGACATATGCAATAAAGAGCCTAATAAACTACAAAACAAACGGTTTTGGACATACAAGGTTTCCACCCGACAACGACGATATGCTATAAATACAAGGTGCTGGGAGTGAAAAGTATAATGTAGGGGTGCCTCGGATTAAAAAGAATATTTATGGGGTGCCCTGAGACAAAAAAAAAGTTTGGGAACCCCTGATATACAGTACACATATACACTCATATATTGGTAATTATTTATGTTTTATGTTAAAAATCTTTATGTTGTCTGGCCTTCATACAGAGTAATTAGACCCCAGGTATTGTCAGTTTAAAATCGCTGGACGCAAAAAGATAATTTCTGCAAAAATTACGATTAACCCCAATGTGCACGATAATGTGCCAGCTTTGCTCGACACAATTTCATTTGCATCGCTTGAAACACATTTTCCAAAAGAAATGGGAAATTGTTTGGCATTCGGTAGTGGAAAAACCGGCCAACAAAAAAAAGAAAAACAAAGAGAAAGGAGAGAATAGCTGCACGAGCGCCGTCTTTAAATAGCCTGCCATGTGTATGTTTATGAGTGGATGTTCCATTACTGCAGAGAGCAGCAACATGGCTGAGAAAGCCATCAGAGAATGTAAAATGATATGGAGTGATCTGTTGTTTCCACTGCTATAGTAGGGAGTGTAGGGAGCTGGTAGTGTTGTGGTCCCGCTCATAAAAACACAGACGCTGCATGGCCTTAATGTATACTATAGGCCAGGGGTTTCCAAACCTTTTTGTCTCAGGGCACCCTATAAATATTTTTTTAATCCGAGGCACCCCTACATTATAATTTTCACTCCCAGCACCTTAAATTTATAGAATATCGTCGTTGTCGGGTGGAAACATTGTACGTCCAAAACCTTTCTTTTTGTATTTATCATCTATAAAATGTACTAAACTAGTGAAAACAGCAGATCTACAAGCACACAACGCCTCACATCACGAGGCATTGTGTGCTTGTAGATTGGCTGTTTTCACTAGTTTTGTGCGACAGAGGTTTATGCCTGACAGTGACGATATTTTAGTGATTATGTTGCGAGGAAAACGTTGAGATAATAGCCATTTTGGTTAGAACTGACTGAAAATAACTTTGTACTTCAAGTTTAAAATGATACTAATTCCAAATATTATCAAATGATCTTGCGGCACCCCTGGAGTTCCGTCATGGCACCCACTTTGAAAACACCTGCTATAGGCCACTCCAGTGGTTCTCAACATTTTCAGGTCGTAAGCCCCCAAATAATCATATTTTAACTGGGGACCCCCCCCCCCCCCCCCACACACCCTGACGAGCACTAAGAGTTGAGGCAGTACATTTTGTATAATACGATTCTATTGAGATAATAGCAGATCTACAGTTGTTGCAGTCATTGCGAAGTGTTGTGAGCATGTAGATCTGCTATTTTCACAATTTCTGCCTCTAATATTTGACAATTAAAGGCATTAAAAAGGCCTTAATTTGTCACTTTAGAAATGTGCAGATACCACAGACTTAAACTGTATGTTGGTGGACTTTTTAATACCTCTAAAATGACAAATTAAACATTGGACAAATTGTCAAATACTAGAGGCAGAAATTGTGAAAATAGCCGATCTACATGGCATCTACAACGGCATTTAGATCGGCTATTTCCACAATAGAACCGTATCATACAAAATGTAACGCCTCAACTCTCAGAGCTCGTCAGGGTGGGGTGGGGGGTCCCCAGTTAAATTATGATTATTTTGGGGGTCGTGGCCTGAAAAGAGAACCACTGCACTATGACAGCGTCACATTGAGATCCATCAGTCTGTCCCAGCCAGGGTTCCCTTGTTTCAGCATAATAAATATCGTCGTTGTCGGGTGGAAACCTTGTATGTCCAAGACCGTTCGTTTTGTATTTATCAATTTAAAAATGAACTAAACTAATGAAAACAGCAGATCTACAAGCACACAACGCTGTTTTCACTACATTTGTGCGACAGCCTTGTATGATGAAGCAGGGCTTTGCTTGGTGAAAAAGGTACACATTTGAAACTTGGAGATACGAGGTTTCTTCCTGACAGTGACGATATACGCCTACAGTAATGTAGGACTGGCTTCCCTTATCGACAACACCGCTTTGAAACTAGATTCATCCGGGCCTAGACATGCAGAGTGGACTGCAAAATGGAAAACTTCCATATCCAAAACAACATAACAATTGTAAATGGTGATGGATTATGTTGTCTGCTCAGTGGATTACCACATCACCGCCTGGTGTTTTCTCACTGATGCTGGGCAGCAGCAGCAGCAGCATGCAGGGGTGTCACACCAAATTCTGGGCCCTGGGTACAAGGATTCACTGTGGGCCCCCCATGAATGGGAACACATTATTATGCATTATTTTGTGCTTTAACCATTGAAAAATAGCAGATATACAAGCTCACCGCGTGGCACGCAGCAAGCTTGTAGATCTGCTATTTTTGAAAAATCATGAACATTTTTGCAGGTCTTTGAACGATTCTATAACCGTCTTCTAAATCCTTTTTGAAAAACCTATGTTTCTATGTCAGTGGTGCGCAAATCTTTTCATGTGAAGGACCCCCAAAATGATATGTATTTGGCCATGGCACGGACCCCCATCTCCAAATTTTAGTTTAGTTTTTCGCTTAAAAAATACACACAAGATTTGCACACATTTTCACGTCCTTTCAAAAATAGCAGATCTACAAGCTCACAGCGCGGCACTCGGTGCCGCGCTGTGAGCTTGTATATCTGCTATTTTTCAATAGCTAAAGTATAAAATAATTAAGGCCTCCTCCACCTTGGGCCCTGGTAACTCAGTCCCACTTTCCCCTCCCCAGTGTGACGCCCCTGGCAGCATGGCACGCAGCATGCCTGCATGGTGACTCGGTGGATTTGTCACAATAAGCGGCCACATTCAGCGTGCGTGTTGTTTCAGGTGGCGGTGGCGTGTAACGTGCTGTCTGGACTGTGTGAAGGCCTCCAGGTGCCAAGAGGCTCCGACACCTCTCTGCACGTGCCTGATACACTGCCTGGACATCAGGACCGGACAGCTGGGACGCATGACGTCTACGTCACACTAACTACCGTTTCCATGTTCATTTATTAGACGTGTTATGATGGGTCGAAGTGGGTCAGGGCAGGGGCGTCAATTGGGTATGGCAGGGGTATGCAGCTGCCATACCCTGGGTCCAGGGGGGGAAAATAAAAGTTACTTTTAAATATAAATCCATGAGTGTCTCTTTGTCTATCTGTGCTGGTTATTATGTTGTTAAATTACAGTAAAATAACTACAAATGCAAAATTTTACAAAACGGTCACTTTTACAAGGTATTATAATTATATTCTCCACATCTTGACAAGATGGTATATTATTCCCAGGTTCCGCAGGTCACCTGCACAGGTGCAATGCATTATTGTTAATTGTGGCACGTTTACTAACATGCCAAGTTTAGCTGCACTTGAACAACCGTTCCAGGCTGCCATATCCAGCCCAAGAAACCATAGAAACCTGTGTAAAAAACTGACAAGTCTTTTTTTTTAAGACATTGTGAAAATAGCCGATCTACATGCTCACGTTGTGAGCATGTAGATCTGCTATTTTCATTTATTGTATTGCCATTGTTACGACCCGGCCTAGTAGTCCAGTCATTATATGAAAAAACCTCAAACAAATTGCAATAGTAGCAAACTCAACTGATTCTGTATCCTCATTATGTCCTTAGTGAGGGAAAAAAAGTCCCAAGGAATCCCATCAGGGCAAAGTTTTGAAAACGACCTACCTACCTTCAATTACTATACACTACAATATAAAGGAAAAAATGACTGAAAAAAAATCTGCTTTAAGTGGGATGTGAGTGGTCAAACTAGGGGTTTTTAATTATTCTGAATCCATTGCAAGCATTTGTTTTGCATGAAAAACATTCCTTGGGCTAAAAACGGACCCCAAAAGACTGTGAAAATTGATGACTCATCACTAAACCATCGTTTTGAGTGGCCATTTCTTGCCCAAGGAATGTTTTTCGTGCAAAACAAATGATTGCAATGGATTCAGAATAATTAAAAAACCCTAGTTTGACCCCTCACATCCCACTTAAAGCAGATTTTTTTTCAGTCATTGTTTCCTTTATATTGTAGTATAGTAAGTAAGGTAGGTAGGTCGTTTTCAAAACTTTGCCCTGGTGGGATTCCTTGGGACTTTTTTTCCCTCACTAAGGACATATTGAGGATACAAAATCAGTTGAGTTTGCTACTATTGCAATTTGTTTGAGGTTTAGCCTAATTTTGGCCTAAAATGACTGGACTATAGGGGGTACCAGGCACAACACACTAGCGACTTTAAGCAAATGACGGCTACGGCAGATTGCACCGGTAACCGGAAATTGATCAGTGCTCGATCTAACCTGCCACTTCGTCGTATCCACTTGGACCAGGCGGAGGTGCCGAAAGTCGGGGGCACGAAGATGTACTACTATTCTGTCCATATCGTGACATAACTCGGACGGCGCTGAGTCAGCTCATGCGACCTTCGCAACGCTCGACGCGGTTATGCTCGCTACCGCTCGCTTGGCATTGGCTCACGTGGCTCAAGGTCGCCTGCCCTGAGACGGCGCGCCTGTCATCTCCACCGAAAACAAGCGCTCCTTTAAAGGTGTATTCAGTGATAATGAAAGTGGCTGGGGGTCATCTTGTCACAGCATGGAAATGTTTAGTTTTTTATAGATTTTTTACACCATTATAATGTTCTCGTTTTGATCATTAGACCCAATCACTGAATATCGCTAGGCCTACGTCTCCAGCTTCGGGATATGTATGATACTGATTTACTACGAGACTGTGACATTTCATGAGTTCAGTAGTTTACAATCTAGGCATTTAGCAGACGTTCTTAATTCAGAGCGACTGTGGTTCTCAAAGCTTTTATTTTGACCATCATAACTAAACATCATAACATAACTACGGCCATACTCTACCCTGATTGGTCGAGGACTGGCTGGCCACCTCTGAAAACTGAATCTAGCTATGCTCGTAACATGGGCCATGGTGGAAGTCCATATATGGTCAGCACACATTCTAGTGAGGAGAATGAATGGAAAATGTACCAATTATATTTGTATTTGAATGCAATGAATATACCTTTAACTGAACCCTGGTGGTTCTAGGACTCAATCAGTCACCACACACACACACACACACACACACACACACACACACACACACACACACACACACACACACACACACACACACACACACACACACACACACACACACACACACACACACACACACACACACACACACACACACACACACACACACACACACAAAATGAGGGAAAAGACAGGGCACTAACACAGGAAAATACACATACTATGACCCGAGGGTCATAACACCACCCAGATGACGTTTCTGAGCGACTTTCCTCAGACAAAGGGCTGGGATGTTATGGTCTGACTGGATGCGCGTGCCTAGTGAGCGCTTTGCCATCAGTGTAGAATGAGGTCATGGTGGATCTAATCGTCAGTTAGAATGTTTTGTTAACCCATGTAGAACGGGTACACATTATTAATGTGTACCATTATTTTATGCTATAACTATTGAAAAATAGCAGATATACAAGCTCACAGCGCGGCACTGAGTGCCGCGCTGCAAGCTTGTAGATCTGCCATTTTTTTTTTATCGTGAAAATTTGAATTTTGACCCGATTCTATAAGTGTCTTTTGAATCCTTCTACGTTTTTTTTGAAAAACCCTACGTTTCTATGTCAGCAATCTGGCCAGCCATCGTCAAAGAAAAGGTCCTTTTCACTTAACTGGAGCTCAGTTAGTCTGTTCTTGAGAGACTACTGTGTCAGTGGTTCTCAAACCTTTTCATGTGAAGGACCCCCAAAATGATATGTATTTGGCCACGGACCCCCATGTCAAAAAATGTAGTCCCAGGGACCACCCAGAAGCAAAAGCAAAACGTTCACTTTGAAAATACATATATTCAAAGATTTGCACACATTTTCACGACTTTTAAAAAAATAGCAGATCTACAAGCTCGCAGCGCGGCACTCGGTGCCGCGCTGTGAGCTTGTATATCTGCTATTTTTCACTGGTTAAAGCATTCAATAATTCTAGGCCTAAATGGGTTTTAAAGTCTCTCTAATTAAGGTGCACCAGGCTCGGCCGGGGAAATCAATCTGAGCGACTTCAACAACACAGCTAAGACCGATATCTGCAGCCAACACATCCTTTCCAAGCAGAAAACAATTTTATGGTGGTTTGCACGCGCTTGCATAACAGCACAAAGATTAAAGGAGAAAATTCTTGAAATCAAGGGGAAGTAATAATAAGGGATATCGCAACTGCTTTTGCTTATTGCCAGAAGATATGATGGCCCATTGCCATATTTGATTTGAAATGTCATCTTTACAGTGCAGATAGATCACAATTTATAGCACATGCCACTATACTCATAAAAGTCCTCAGTGTGCATTCATCCTTCCTACAAATAACTACGGGTTGTGCTCAAAATTATTCAACCCCCCCTCTTCAAATCTGTTTGGTTTATTGGCTAAATTCACAAACTGACAACTGAATGAAATAAATAAATCATAGAAGAACAATGTAAATAGCTCAACAAAAGTTAAGATGTGTTGTTTTTTTTCCAAATTCGATGCTAAATGCCACTTTCAACGACACTTTCACTTTCAATTATTCACTCTAAATTACACCTGAAAACATCTGTAACCAGTAAGACTCCCTAATCGGGAGATAAGCGACCGTCAGGTCGCAGCATGATTTTAGGCCAAAATGTGTAGGAGCAGTGTCCAAAAATGTGTTTAAAAAATCGGCCTGATGGTGGCGCTATATGGGACAGATCCATGTTGATGACTTGAGTGTAGACATACTGTGTAGCGATTTGCGTGATTTTAGGGCAAAATCTGTAGGAGTAGTGTCCAAAGATGTGTTTTAAAGAATCGGCCTGAAGGTGGCACTAAATGGGACAGATCCATGTTGAATGACATTAGTGTAGAGCAAGTGTGTACCGATTTGCGTGATTTTAGGTCAACATTTGTAGGAGCAGTGTCCAAAAATGTGTTTGAAAAAGTCGGCCTGATGGTGGCGCTATATGGGACAGATCCATGTTGATGACATGAGTGTAGACATACTGTGTAGCAATTTGCGTGATTTTAGGGCCAAATCTGTAGGAGTAGTGTCCAAAAATGTGGTTTAAAAAATCAGCCTGAAGGTGGCGCTAAATGGGACAGATCCATGTTGATGAGATGAGTGTAGACCTGTGTACCGATTTGCGTGATTTTAGGGGAAAAATTGTTGGAGCAGTGTCCAAAAATGTGTTTTGCAAGAATCGGGCCTCATTGGGGCACTAGCAGAGGGCCATGTGAGAATTGATTCGTGGAGGTTGTGGTTTGACAGGCAAGGAGTGTGTGTGCAAAAATTTGGCATGGATTGGGGCAACGGTTGCGGAGATATGAGCAGGGCAAAAGTGTGACGTGTGACGTGTGACTGACAGACAGACGGACAGACGGACAGACAGCCGGTGGAGGTTTTGATAGTAAGTGCGACCTGACGGTCGCAATCAACTGCAATCGACTAATCAAGGGCTTAAATAGTTGCATCAGATGTGCAATCTGGCCTGACTAGAAGTTTGTTGACTTTTTGACTGTGATTAGAGCAGGTAGAAACATGGCTAAATCTATGGAATCGTCAGAAATGTTCAGAGAAGAGATTATTGCTTTGTACAAAAAAGGAAAGGGATATAAAACAATCGCAAAGATACCGAATGTTCCAAAAAGTACAGTTTTCAGCATAGTTCACAAGTTCTAAGTCAAAGTAACAGTGGCTACACTAATGACCAAATTTGTCAGAGGGGTTGAATAATTTCGAGCACAACATTTGTACACTCTCAAGAGCTATATTAACTTTGAAAAAAAAACCAGGTTTTTTTATATTAACCACTTGAACCCTAGTGTCCTTATTCTGAGAACTTTAGCCAAAAATAGCTGATCTACAAGCTCACAACGCCTCGCACTAGATCGACTATTTTCAGCAAGAGGTTTGGTGTAGAGGGGAAAAAAGAGCAGACTAAGTACAGAGTGAAAGGTCAAGTTTATTAGGTAATGACGGTTCAAGTGGTTACATATCTGAAAACACAAATTGACATGGATCCAAAATACACTGACGATTGTGCTGTCAAATAATGAAACTATATGGAATCTATGAACGGGTTGTGGGGGTCCCTGCTTCGTCTCTAGCTCAACTAAGGGGTCCTTGGCCTGAAAACGTTGAAGACCCCTGGTTTAGGGCAAGGTTATTGCCAGGTCAAGAATCTGCTACCTAGTTTTTAATGAGACCCCATGCATGTGTTCTAGTCGGAGGCCTTGGTCATTTCGTGCTAATCAGTCTAAAAACGCCAAATTTTGCACAGATGTAGCCCAGGGCTTGCTCTAATGATTTAGCCAGGGCGCCCGAGTCTGCGACCTTCGGTCAAATCAAGTTGGGCTCCCATCATCGACTTTCTATACACTGTACTACAGGAGGGAAAAAAAATCAAACCCAAGTTTGAAGTGAGCGGTGGTGTGTGTGTGTGTGTGTGTGTGTGTGTGTGTGTGTGTGTGTGTGTGTGTGTGTGTGTGTGTGTGTGTGTGTGTGTGTGTGTGTGTGTGTGTGTGTGTGCGTGCGTGCGTGCGTGCGTGCGTGCGTGCGTGCGTGCGTGCGTGCGTGCGTGTGTGTGTGTTGGGGGGGGGGGGGGGGGGCGTGCACCCGTGTGTGTGTGTGTGAGAGTGTGAGCCATACTTGCTCACTCAGGCCAACACTGCTATTGCAGTTGATGCTCAGGGCAGACTAGACTCAACAGCACCTCTCTGGTCACACAGGGTACTCAGGCTACATACACCAGAGGCTACATACAGACAGACACACACACAGACAGACAGACACACACGGATACACACACGGCCACGCTATGGAGACGGTGTGACCACCGCTCAAAAAATAAGTAGTATGTGAGGGGTCTAACTTTGTCATGATTCTGAATCTATAGCAAGCATTTGTTTTGCACAAAAAACTTTCCTTGGGCTAAAAAAAAACAGGCCATTTCTAGCCCAAGGAATGTTTATTTGTGCAAAACAAATGCTTGCAATGGATTCAAAATCATGACAAACCCCTAGTTAGACCCCTCACATCCTACTTAAAGCAGATTTCTTTCTGGGTATTTTCCTCCTGTATAGAAAGTCGATGGGAGCCCAACTTGATTTGGCCGCTGTGGCGACCCCGAAGGACGCCGACTGGGGCGCCCCTAGCTAAATCATTAGAGCATACCCTGGGCTACATCTGTGCAAAATGTTGCGCTTTTAGACTGATTAGCACGAAAAAACCCTGAGGCCCCCGACTATTCCTGCTTTCACACCCATGTCATCAAGGCTTATACAGTAACGTGGAAACAATGTCACTCTTAATTCACAGTATTTTTACAGCTACACACTGGAAGGAACACAACATTACTTTAACTAATGCGTGTGGTAGAGCAGTGGTTCCCAAACCTTAGAGCTCATGAGTGACCAAACAGAGAAATGAGACGTTTGCCCATGCAGGACCCAAATGAGTGAAAGTGGTATTTTGTAGATCTGCTATTTTCAGCTACAGGTTTCCCCAGAATACCGATCCTGGAGTTTAGGGGTTTAAGGTTGATGTATTTTATGTTGTGAGGATTCATTCGTAGGTGCAGAGAAAATACATTTGATAAAACAAAATGTATTAAAGGGATATTCCACTTTCAAAAAAACTTTTGGTAACTTTATCATCTAATCAGGCTTTTATGAACACCCTGAACAGTTTTTAATTGACTTCATTCAATATTTAGATATTTGATGTAAATGTTATCTGCCCTCCAGGCCCAGGGCCTCTCCCCACACACACACTCATTTTAACTTCAAACTTCATTTTAACCACGATAGATTCATTAAAAACACCCATTATTTTTTTCTGGTGACTCATACTACCCTCCTAATACGTGAGCAGGCTTGTTTTCTCAATAACCTTTTTCATGTATTTTTAATAATTCTTTGGGAAAATGAGAAAAATTAAATACAAAACAAAATTATTAAAAAATAAAAGAAAAATACGGCCTGCTCACCTATTAGGAGGGTAGTTTGAGTCACCAGAAAAAATAATGGGTGTTTTTAATGAATCTATCATGGTTAAAATGAAGTTTGAAGTTACAATGGGTGTGTATGTGGAGAGGCCCTGGGCCTGGGGAGGCAGACCCATGCAAGGCAGAGTTTTTTTGAAAGTGGAATATCCCTTTAAATGTTTGCCCAGTCCTTACCTGACAAAGGCCTTACACCTTTGTCAGGGAAGGATTGAAGCTATTATTTAGTGACACAATCTTTGTTTTGTGCTTTGATTTATCTGACCTTTATTTCACCAGTAAAAAACACATTGAGACTAGAGTCTCTTTTACGAGTGTGAACTGCACGGCCAAGAGAAGAGGCAATAAATGTTACACAGCTCTGCCAGTATCAACAGATACAGGACAATAACAATGACAGACATACAACATCCTTAAAAACCATAGCCTCTACCTCAAGGAAAAACAGAATCTACAAAGTGACCGATCTAAAACTAAGAGCAACAACATTGCTACACAATGTCAGGGACATGCTGGGCCCCTGATTCAGCCTGGGAAAAAGAATTGGAGAGGCCCTCATTGCGCGCTATAGAGAGAGATATAGTAGCTGCTGCTACTCAAAGATTTGCCATTTCAGATCATGATCAAGTGACAAGCCAGTGGGCCAATTACATGAGTTATATTTCGTCGTTGTCAGGTGGAAACCTTGTATGTCCAAAACCGTTTGTTTTGTATTTATCATTTAAAAAATGATTTAAACTAGTGAAAACAGCAGATCTACAAGCACACAACGCCTCGCGGTGCGAGGCGTTGTGTGCTTGTAGATCGGCTGTTTTCACTACTTTTGTGCAAACCGTTAAAAATTTTTCCTAATGGCCGGCCTGGACCGGCCGGGAATGAACCGGCCGTTCGGGAGTTGTCCCGCTTTTCCCAATGGCCAGCACGTCCCTGCTACACATCAAAGCAGAGTGTCCATGCCAATCCTTTTAAAACCTGCACTGGAGGGATCAGAAAATACCTTTTTGAGTGAACTGCAGGTCATTTCACCACCAAGGCCCAAAGTACGTAAGGCTTCTTTTTCCAACCTCAGATTTTTATTGTGGGTGTACGACACGACACGACACACACAACGCAGCCAAGCATTCGATCTGAGAGCGTTTTGGACTATAGAACAAATGTAAGCGAGAGATTGCAGACAATAGCTTTGTAAATAAGAGTATATCCATGCAGTGTAGCATCCTGGGAGATGTTAAAGATGACCAACACTGGCAACCTAGCCGCAAATTGCAACACTAGATTTTATTTTAATCGGATGAATCTAGGGTTGCAATACCTCCCATAGGCAGCCAATGCATCAAAACAGTTTTTTTGTTATCTGATTGTATTAAACGGCGTCAAACTCAAACTGTATGGAAAGCTCGGAGTATCCTCTTTCTATCTGCAAAGAGTTTATTTCATGGGGCACGGTGGCGCAGTCAGTAGTGCTGTCGCTTCACAGCTAGAAGGTCCTGGGTTCGATTCCCGCCGGGGGACACTGTGGGTGCTGGGGGCGTGTTCCCTCCACGCGCTACGTCCAACCGGGGAAGCTCCCCCTGTCAGGTGATAAGAAGCGGCCTGCTCACTCCTCATGCATTGCAGGAAGCATGAGCTCAGTTCGGGGCCCTCCCCAGGTTGGCAGAGGGAGAGTAGAGCCCAGGATCACAGCTTAGGCAATTGGCACCGGGTGAAAAAAATGGGTCACAAAAATCGTGGGATAAAAATTTAGAAAAAAAAAAAAAAAAGTTTATTTCATAAAACTCCACCGTAGACATGTTATGAGCTACTTTCAATCAAGAAATTGGCTTCAGGTGATTATTTTTTCCAAGTGCTGGAGTTTGGAAGCGCTTGTGGGAAGTCACTCAGCGGTCCTGTGTGCCACCTGGTTCTAAATGTCACATAATGCAGGAGGCAGCGGGACGCTGCGTAATAGAAGACGAGCGCTTCCGAAGTTCGACACCCTGAAAATAAACCATGTCTGCTCGGATTTCTTGATAGAAAGTAGCTCATAACATGTCTACAGTGGAGTTTTATGAAAGAAACTCTTTGCAGATAGAAAGAGGATACTCCGAGCTTTCCATACAGCCCCAATATTGGTGAGTTTGACGCTGTTTAATACAATCAGATAACAAAAACTGTTTTGATGCATTGGCTGCCTATGGGAGGTATTGCAACCCTAGATTCATCCAATTAAAATAAAATCTAGCGTTGTAATTTGCGGCTACTGGCAACCAGTGGTGTGTTCTAGATTTCTTCATTTATTTATACTCACACCCATGGAATGAATTACAAACACAATACAATGATCCTCAATTATACCAACAATAAGACAATGCAAGGCCAATAACTTGTGCAAACAATAAAAGGACAACAATAAAAAAATACAAAGACATGTGCAAACAATTAGTGAAATGACAGCCATACAATAAAAGGTGACATACTGTGTGCGCAGTATCTAGGAGCTGTTAACTTTCTTCTCTCTTTATCTTATAGAGACCCCTTCTGGCTCGGTATTCATCTTTATATTTCATATGACAGAGACTCTTCAGACAGAGCTCCAAGGCACTCGGTTCTTATCTTGTGATTATCTGAGCCTCAGCAGGTGGCCTTTATATACCCCTAATTGGCATCATGTGACCTCTACCTGCCATACAATGACACCACCTTCCCAACAGAGGGCAACACATCGCCATACAATTACACAATATATCTGCCAAATGAAAATACAGTCACCATTTGCAGCAAACCCAACAATAAAATAAAATACTAGCCAAAAACCTATCACTGGGATACTAACGTATACAGTGTTTCACGGTAGAGCACACCACTGGAACCAACCCACAAAGGATTACAGAGTACAGTGATGTAGATAGATAGATAGATAGATAGATAGATATATAGATAGATAGATAGATAGAAAGATAGATAGATTTAGAAGGTTTAATCTTTAAAGTCTTGTTTGGATATCCTTATCTCCTAATCTTTGATGGGGGTCCTTGGCCAAATACATGATATTATTCTGGGGGTCCTTGACATGACACAGTTTGAGAAACACTGATGGCAACATTTTTTTTTCTTTTTTCAGAAAATTGTTAGGATTTAGAAGACATTTGTAGAATGTGTCTATCAGTGGTTAAGGACCCCCAAAATGAGTTTCGGACCCCCATCTCAAAATATCTTCTTCCACGGATGGACCCCATTGCAAAATATTTTGTTCTAGGGACCCCCAGAAGCAAAGATTAGATTTCGGTCTATTCTGCATCTAGCTTAAGGCCACAGACCCGTTGGGAAATGACTTTGGGTCGAGTTTGTTTTATGTCGAGTTTTCCTGTATTCTGACTGTGTGACTGCATTTGAGTTCATTTCCAAATACATGCACTGCAGAGAAAAGTGCACGTCTCATCCTATTTGGGAACGTTCCTTCACTTTGTTCCTTAATTCTGCTATTACTGCAACGTCTTTAGCACTTCCTACCGCCAGACATGTGCAGCATGACCACATCAAAGATCTGAGGCCGCGCAATGCAGGGCTTGAGCACCAGGGACGTGCAGAGAATGTTAGAGAGGCAGGGGCTGACATTTCTAAAGGGGCTTTTGGTGGAAATATCGAAAATAGCCGACCTCCAAACTCACAACGCGTCGCAGTGTTGATACCACACCATAAGCATTATCAAGTCAATACTGGAGATGTTACGTACGGCATGGATTTCTACACATAGAGGGCAATTCTTTAAACTTAAGATGCTGCATTCAAGTTCAGGAGAGTTTGGACAAGGGAATTCTCTTGAACGCTGCCTTCAGGTATGGCATGGAAAGAGGGCATTTACATTTCTTTCACTATAGTAAAAACTGCATTCTAACGCTTTTTGTGGTCACATGTTCAGATACTGGATTCTGATTGGCTTAAAACAGTGGTAAATCAGTCAACAACCTTGAGTTGGCTCATGGACCCCGCCCACCGTTGTGTTGCAGTTGTAACATTTGCAAGTTACAACTGTGTTTTCTTTCATTTATATGGTAGAAGTGGAAGAAAAGCAATTTACCATTCGAGGGGTCGTGGGTTGTTGGCTGATTTACCACTGTTTCAGGGTACCCTGAAACAGTGGTAAATCAGCCAACAACCCACTCCCTCTCATGGTAGAAGGCTTACTTCATGGTCTGTAGAGGGCACTTTTTACAGACAGTTAAAAGGACAGGGGCTCAAGCCCCCTTTCATGTCTATGTGTGCACGTGCCTGCTTGGCAGCGGTGGTCCCTGGGAGCTGTGAGTGTGCGGCGTGCGCCCCTCAGGTTGGCACCAAGACAAGGCTATGGATATTTTCCCAATGACTCGCCAGGCTCACGCCTCGAAATAAATGACCTATTTTATTTCAAACGACAGAGCCACTTCTTTCCTAACATGCTTTCCTTTGCCAGGGCTCACTTATACTTTGTTCGCTAACAACAGAGGTTCGCTCATTAAAGCATCCAATGGGAACACTAAACGCTGATTTCACTGCATGGGATTCCGGGAAGTACAAGAAGAAAATACATGCCATTCTTCTTCTTCCCAAAATGGGCCAAAATGATCCTCCCTGTTTGATAGGGAAGGTTTCTGTTGTTGATGGAAGGGGCGGTGGCTGGGTGGGGTTGGAGCTTAAATACTGTAGGTCGAGATTTTGAGATTTCGACGCTAACTCGCATCGTAAGTCTGATGAGGTTTGAGGGAAGCCATCTCTAACGGTCCAGCTGTCACGAGAGCGATTTCACGGTATTAACAATGGAGGGTCTATAGCAGGGATCTTCAACGTTTTCAGGTCGAGGACCACCTTACCTGAGAGACAGATGAAGCAGGGACCCCCTCTACATGTTTAAAATGTTCAAGTATAAAACTATATTGCAGGTTTTCATCAATTCCATAGATAGATTCATAGACTTGTTTGACAGCACTGTCATCAGTCTATGTTGGATTCATGTTAATGTATTTTTTCAGACTTTTAACCACTTAAAATGTCGATTTTGGTTTCCACCCGACAACAACGAAATATAACTCATGTAATTGGCCCACTGGCTTGTCACTTGTCATGATCTGAAATGGCAAATCTTTGAGTAGCAGCAGCGCTATAGAGAGAGATCTCTCTCTATAGCACGCAATGAGGGCCTACAACTCTTTTTCCCGGGCTGAATCAGGGGCATGGACCGTGTGGGGGGGGGGGGGGAGGACAGCAAAACTAGCGGCCAATCGTATAGGAACACTTAGGGTTCCGGGTTTGTTTCATGTTAAATCTGGAGAACTGGCCCCCTGGCTGGGAGGGTGCAGTGGCGACAGGCAGGTATTTCACACCACCGTGACCGTAGAGGAACCTCACACACACTGAGCAGTTCTCCTTTTAAACCTGTGTTTGTATAAGAGGCTTCCCTCTCTGTCCTCCGTGGTGTGTTTAAACTGACAGTGTAGTGCCAAGCACCACATCCCTTCTTCCAAGCTGGACACACACACGCACGCATGCACGCACGCACGCACGCACACACACACACACACACACACCACCATCACCACCACCGACTGGCACCACATGGTCTGAACTTGGGGAGTTTCTTGATATCTCAGTGCGACAGTGATGACTGACCCACCCACCCACTGTCTGGTGCCAATCCAGGTCTGTTTTCTTAAACCAGTTTTAACCTGGCTTCCCATTAAGTCCTAACCACTGAGGCCTTCTAAATCAGTAGTTCTCTTCTCATACTTTCAAGACTTTTCGGAAATGTTCAGAAATAGTAGATGTATCCTACAAGTTCAAGTGAGCTTCACATGCACATCTGCTGTTTTTGAATAACCAACACAAAACTCAGATGCTGACACAGATGCTATCCTGGTTTTAATGGGATATATATGGGGCATTTCAAATAGGAGATTGCTTTTGAAAAAATATATGTATATATTAAAAAAAGAAAAAGAAACGTACAATGGCCAGGCTGATATCCTAAAGCAAATGGATGAGCACTGAATGAAGTTTCAACTAAATATGCATCTTCGAACGATTGCCAGCTAGTTTACAGTTTGATAATAAAGACCCAGCTCAGCGGAAAACCCTGGTAAACTGCGTGGCATGGGTTGGTATCGTCTGGCACGCCGCTGAGAAAAACCCTGGAATGTGCAGCAGGAGTCAGGAGTGGAAGCAGCGTGCCAGACCTTCACTGTGTACCCAGTCTAGGGTCTGAATGGTGCCACGTGGACCATTGTGAGCGTCTCTACCACCTCAAGACACAAGCAGGGCTTTGGGGAGAGTGTTTTTTGCAGGTCTTTCAGTCCGAATGTATCAAAAAGGCAACTGGGTTAAGGCAGCAGAAGCTTGTGATTGGCTGCACGGAGGTGCCGAAAGTCGGAAGGGGACTGAGATACACCTAAACCTAACCTTAACCCTAACCTCAGTAAAACTAACGCTGGTGAATGCTAACCTGGTGAAATGCTAACCTGCCGACGCTGGTGAATGCTAACCTGGTGAATGTTAAACTGGTCGGACCAACGGTGCTTAAAGGGATATTCCACTTTCAACAGGGAGCAGTGGTAGGGCCTCTCTCCACATACACACCCATTGTAACTTCAAACTTCATTTTAACCATGATAGATTCATTAAAAACACCCATTATGTTTTTCTGGTGACTCATTTTACCTTCCTAATACGTGAGCAGGCCGTGTTTCTTCGATAACTTTTTTTAATTTATTATCCAATTATTTTGGAAAATGGAAAAAATGAAATACGAAAACATAATTATATATATAAAATAAATGAAAAAAGTTATCGAAAAAACACGGCCTGCTCACGTATTAGGAGGGTAGTATGAGTCACCAGAAAAAAAATAATGAGTGTTTTTAATGAATCTATCGTGGTTAAAATGAGGTTTGAAGTTACAATGGGTGGCCCTTGGCCTGGAGGGCCTGGTAACATTTACATCAAATATCTAAATATTCAATCAAGCTAATTAAGTTTTTTTGAAAGTGAAATATACCTTTAAGTTAACCTAGTTGCTTTTCTGATACGCTCCGACTGAAAGACCTGCAAAAAACACTCTCCCCAGGGCTTCGACATCCCTAGAATCCCTAAGCAAGTCTTTCCTGGCCTTCTCCAAAGGTTAACTCCTACACTGCTGCCTGCACCAAGTGGACACATTGGTTCTCTTCAGAACAGAGAGACAGGTTTCCTACAGCATCAGTCTCTTGGGCTTTGCTTCTCCCTGTTAGTATCAAAACGTCCAGCTCATGTCTGTCCGTCCGTCCATCCGTCCGTCAGTCACGCTAATACACAACATTTCGTACCTATCAACTTCTGTTCCTCCCTCTCATTCCATCCACGAAGGCAGCTCACAAAAAGTTGTAAGTTGCTAGCCTGGTGAAATGCTAACCTGCCGACACTGGTGAATGATAACCTAGTGATTGTTAGTCAGTTAGTTAGTTAGTTAGTTAGTTAGTTAGATTTATTGTCCACATTGTGGAAATGTGTCTTTTGTCTCATATACAAACAAAATCAAACAACAGATCAACAACAGCAGCAACAAACACAAACACACAAAACATATTTAAAGGCAACAAGAAGGACAACAGTGGCATATACAGTACCAGGGGTGAGATGCCATGGGCTCGCGTGGGCTCGGTAAGCCCACACTTATTTTGCTGCACGCACGCACGCCATATGCACACACTAAACACACACTTAACAATAAAAACAGCGTGCGCGCATGACGTCATGAATTTAGAGGACCCTAGAGATGCAATTTATGGCTCTTTGAAGTGAGCCAGAGCCATGGCTCTGGCTCACTTAAAAGAGCCGTTCAAAAGACTGGCTCATTTGGCTCTTTTTGCCCATTGCATATTTAAAATATTTTCGTTGAAACATGAATCCACAAGGTGGCACGGTCTGGCACCACATTCCTCTGCTGACAGTGGAGATCACAATTTTGTATTTACCCTTTTATAAAACATGTGTGTGTAAATTAAGCTACCCTGACTAATGTTATTCATGCAACACCATAAAAAAACCAAGCAGGCAACAATGAACTCGCTCCTCCCTAGCCCTAACCCTAACCCTATTATTATTATTATTATTATTATTTACCAACTGGCTAGGCCTGGCACAATGTGAGCTTGTACATCGGCTATTTTAAAATAGCAGACATTTAAATATTTACAGGGACATAATACAGTCATTTGTCATGGAAGTGGACTTCCCAAGCAATATGGAGACGTTTTAATTATAGAAATCACTTAATAATTGTCTACGCTATGATCAAATCAAACTGTAGTGTCTTAATTTGCTTCCTAGATAGCTGCACATTGCCGCGCCGCACCGCGCATCGCCGCCGCACCACGTCGCGAGCCAATTCAGCCAAATGAACGGCTCCCTACTCCGCGAACCGGATCCCATCGTTCACTTCAAAGAGCCGTTCAAAAGATTCGATTCGTTCGCGAACGTTGCATCTCTAGAGGACCCACACTTCTAAAATCCATATCACACCACTGTACAGTACTGTAAAAGAACACTGAACAGGCAGATCAACGAGACATGGCATCATTCAATGCCTTAATGGCATTTGGAATGGACGAGTTTTTAATGATATTACGGCTCCGGTTTGCCTAGCTGCTCTATAGGTCTACCAGAGGGAAGGGGTGAGAGGGACAGCTTTTTTCCAAAGCACTTCGTTGTAGATACAACTTAATTGTTTTTGTTTCTTCCATATGATTTTTGATGCTAGATTTACTATTCTCTGGTCTGACCAACGGGAGGTCCAACCAATGCTCAGTCCGTATTTATCCGTTCTAAATTGTTGTTTGCGACCTGCCAGTCGCTTCTCGCCGTCAGGGTGTGTTACTTGTTTAAACATTGATGACATGCCTGAAAGTTGGCCCCTATAAGTCATACCCATATTGAAGGCCCGTGTTGATAGTCAGTGGTGGGGTATGAGTGTCATGTCAGACAACACAATACGTTTCGGTCCTGGGACCTTCGTCAGTGCTTTACATGTAAAGCACTGACGAAGGTCCCAGGACCGAAACGTTTGCTTTTTTTATTTTTGCACTGAGCACCATGAGCACTATGGGCTAAAAATAAAAGAAATTATATTTAAGTCTCAGTCTAAGGAGTATTCCTTAAGTATATTATGCAGTGTGCGAGTCCTCTACCAGCCTTCCTTCATTTCCTCCAGACCTCCGCACCTGCAGTTAAACCAAGACAAAGGACAAACAAGGGCGCAGCAGTTTTCTCTAAAGACAACACAATACCAAATGTCAAATATATTAGAATATGATCGTCATTCATCCCAAATGAAACGAGGAATCAGATTTTTATATGGTTGTATTTGCAAACCTCTTGGATGACATACACATCATCAACACAACTCTGTGTGGCGTACAAACGTTTTATTTATGAAACAGGACTATCTCTTTCAGAACGACTTACAATAATGATTTGTAAGAAATGTATATCTAACAACGACATATGTATACAAAAACGACAACAAAAAAACAATTTACATTTTGTGCATTGCAAACTCTCAACAAAACAGTTAAGCTGAAAATAAAAATAAAAAAACGTGGAAGAATGTGGATGCTATACAAGACGCACAACAACGTTATGATGCTATACAAGACGCACAACAACGTTACCCACTGACGATTCTTTATGCCTCGCTATACAGTCGAACCCATCAGCCGTAGGTTAGGGTTTAGATTCATCTGGATTCATTATAGTAGAGTAAAAAAAAAGACATGTCGATTAGAAATAATTCTGACTTTTATCAAATGTTTTCATTGCATACAATCTTACAGGTTGTACTGTACATCGACTGATAAACGTCAACTCCCTCGCACCCACGCACGCACGCACGCACGCACGCACGCACGCACGCACGCACGCACGCACGCACGCACGCACACACGCACGCACGCACACACACACACACACACACACACACACACACACACACACACACACACACACACACACACACACAAATGTTTTTTAAGCTGCAAACCGGGATGTATTTGAATAAATGAATAAACCATAATTGTAACCAATCTGTAAGCTCGAGTATGTTAACACAAACATAACTAGAACATCTGCAGTGGCTGGAGGTGGTCTCTCTCCCCCTACTCTTCTATGGAGACATTTATACCCTGGCGTCACCCCATTCCAACGATATCAACGCACTGAATGACAATAAGCCCTATTCACAGCCCGCCCACTCAGCAAATTTCTCAGCAACTTCCTGGTCCTGACGTCAGTTTAGAAGGGTAAAATAACACAGAAATCGCTGGAATTAAACCCAACAAATCATTATTTCGAACGGTAAAGTAAATTATAATGCATTTTACTATCTTGTGTTCTTGATCATGCTAGCCGTATTTTATACTGTACTATTCGGAAATCGCATTAAATTTGCGATTTCTGTGTTAACTCTATGGGCTTTTAGCAGGGTTTTACCCTTCAAAACGTGACTTCAGCACCAAGGGGATGCTGAGTGGGCGGGCCGTGAATAGGGCTAATGTGTCATGTCTTTTCAGACCTTTCGTTGTATACCCATATATGGTTGGATATTCTACAGGGTAGGTTATAATCACACCATTGGTTGGGAGACAAATGACCTACCTTGTCTCCCAATCAATGGTGTAATTAACCTACCCTGCAGCTCAGTATCTCGCCTACTGCACCATTCAAAGGTCTGAAAAGACGCTACAAATTCCCATTCAGTGTGTTGATAAAATAGTGTAGCGAAGTGTGACGTAATTTACACATCCTACCTGGTTTGCGGTTTTCTTCCCCATTCTGAATTCCCATAGACCTTTTTCATATCGCGTCATATAAGAACTGTGTTCCAATTATATACAAATTATCTCAGCGGTTTGACGGTTTGATATGGATATGAAGAATCAACTGATGGTGAGAAAACGCTAATGTTACTGTTGCTGAAATTGGTTACTCTTTCGCTAGAAACGGGCTTTATCAAATACAATATCGCAAAGACCGTTTGTTTATTTTTGGACCGCAACGCTTATATGAGACGATTTAAGGTGACTCAATGTTATTCTCCATAGAGAATTACTTCCGTGGAACCGGGGGATGAGCGAGTCACGTCATGACTTCACTGTTCTATTCGAAGTCGCTGCTGTCGTCGGGTAAGGACACCTAATGGTCGACAAGTGTTACTGCCTGAAGCTCATATAAGCTCTATAATCTCCTCTGACTCGAGCAGAGATTCCACCTGGCGAGAGCTCTAGAAGGGAGACCCGGGGTTCGAGTCCCGTGAAACGTATACACATTGCAGATTTAAATCTCATCCTGCCATTTCAATTTACTGTATATTAGTAGAACAACTCCAACAGTCATCAATGCACACACACTGCTACGAGACGTTCACTACACATCAGTTAATCCTGGGGATCCAGTGTCACCAAAGACATGTAAAGCCTTTGTCCCTTACTGTACCTCTCAATACTGTATCTACAAAATGTAGATTATATATCTGGGTTTGCATCTGTTTGTAAATATGGGATTTTCCTAAAGTGAAACTAAAGAAAGTGGTTTTGCTGATCAAACCCTCCTACACCAGGTGCAGTCTGTATTATACATGTACATACTGTACAGCAGGGTTCCCCAATTAGTTTTCCCCAAGGGCCGAATCATGTCTAGGGTACCAAGCCGAGGGCCACAACATTGCAGGGGGCGACGGTGGTGTTCCCACTACTCCAGCGACAGTTCAGATATCGTCATTGTCGGGTAAAAATCTTGTATGTCCAACACCGTTTGTTTTGCATTTATCATTTTGAAAATGATTTAAACTAGTGAAAACAGCCGATCTACAAGCACACAACGCCTCGCATCGCGAGGCGTTGTGTGCTTGTAGATCTGCTGTTTTCACTACTTTTGTGCGACAGCCTTGTATGATGAAGCAGGGCTTTACATTGCGAAAGAACATCCAAATTTGGAGATACAAGGTTTCCACCCGACAAAGACGATATACTAGTGTTGTTGCTGCTCCTATACCACCATTATTACTGGGGTTGGTGGGGGCCTGACAGTAGCCCCCCCCCCCCCCCCCCCGCGGGCCGCAAATGGCCCGCGGGCCGCCTATTGGGGCACCATGCTGTACAGTAACACGTCAAGAAAATCTTCTACCAAAATCCCTTTAACCACTTTGTGCCATGTTCAAACATGTTCATTCAAAGAATTGTAGATACTTGTATACAAGCGCGATGCAATGTGCTGTGAGCTTGTGGATCTGCAATCTTTTATCATTTTTTTGCGTATACTGTAACTGCAAGCCCAAAATAAGGACACCGTGTTGTGAGTGGTTAAGGTTACAGATGGACCAGACACTGTGGCTCTCTTTCAAGCGTTACAACTAACGTAACTCTCCGCTTACAGAAACCACGCTCGTCTCTGTGTTCGCATCGGAAGCGGCCCCACGTTTAATCTTTCCAGAACGCTATAAGTATATGGTTTATCTGAAAACAGTTTGTCTAACATTCGAACAGTTGGCAAAAAAACAGAACAAATCAAGTGCATGACACCACTGAATATCAAGCAAATCGTCTCTAATACTATATTTCATCTTGACATTTGTAATATTCAATTTCAAATTTTGTCAGTGTAAACAAATAAATAATTATTTACAATCTCTAGCAAAGAAAAAAAAAAGCAAACCGTTAAAAAAACTAAACAAAAAAAAAGTATAGCATAAATAATTTACAAAAGAAATTATAATACAGACTTAGTATAAACATCTTTGGTAGTACAATCTAAACCATTCACTCAAGATCTTAAAAAAAAAAAAAAAAGAAACAAACAAACAAAACATTTAGGATGATTAAAATGGATATGAAATGGACCATACTGCTGTGGGTGCAGGTTAATGTTCAGCAGGTGAATTCAGATACGCTATAGGCTTTGGTCTTGGCACTGAACAATAAGAAAAAAGCAATTGTTTAAAAGTTAAAAAGAATAAGTCAACTAACAGACAACAAGTGAGAGGAAAGATATCACATGTAAGTGGTTTGTACGATGGCTTCCTTTAACAAAAATGTCAACAGCGTTACATTAGGTATGAGTAGATATTTGGCAACAGGCTTTTTTGTATTTCGTTCATTCTCCTCTTTCTGTCTAGAACGGGTACACATTATTGTGTATCATTATTGAATGCTTTAACTATTGAAAAATAGCAGATATACAAGCTCACAGCGCGGCTGCAAGCTTGTAGATCTGCTATTTTTGAAAAATTGTGAAAATTAGAATTTTGACCCGATTCTATAAGTGTCTTTTGAATCCTTCTAAGGTTTTTTTTTGAAAAACCTATGTTTCTATGTCAGCAATCTGGCCAGCCATCGTCAAAGAAAAGATCCTTTTCACTCAACTGGAGCTCAGTTAGTCTGTTCTTGAGAGACTACAGACTACTATGTCAGTGGTTCTCAAACCTTTTCATGTGAAGGACCCCTAAAATGATATGTATTTGGCCACGGACCCCCATCTCAAAATATTTAGTTCCAGGGACCCCCCCTGATGCAAAATTTGAGTTACAAACGTTCGCTTTAAAAACACATATATTGAAAGATTTGCACACAATTTCACGACTTTTTCAAAAATAGCAGATCTACAAGCTTGCAGCGCGGCACTCGGTGCCGCGTGCTGTGAGCTTGTATATCTGCTATTTTTCACTGGTTAAAGCATTCAATAATTCTAGGCCTAAACGGGTTTTAAACTTCCCAGGGAAATGTGTTTCATGCACTGCAGGGTGACTGTGACTGTGGGGGGGGGGGGGGGGGGGGGGGGAAACAGAATAATGGCTGTGGTTTCCTCTTCAATGGATGGATGGATGGAGGCACAACGTGGAAAGTTCCATTTATCGCTGAGCCTGGCGTTTAGCAAACGGTATTCAGTTTTGAGGGTCAAGTGTCTTTTGGCGTTCCGTCACGTCTCCGTGTCCACTGTGTGTTCAGTTATCTGTGGGGGGGTTGGGAGGGGAAAAGGCTTAGCATTAGTGACACGTTCACAACTCAAGCAGTGTCCCATCACCGTGTGAGGCTTCATTACTGACACGTTCACAACTCAAGCAGTGTCCCATCACCGTGTGAGGCTTCATTACTGACACGTTCACAACTCAAGCAGTGTCCCATCACCGTGTGGGGCTTCATAGCGGCCATGTGACAGTGACATAGTCCGGCTGCCAACAGGCATTTTTTGGCTTAAAGGGGCACTCCACCACTTTTCAACCTATGTTCATATAATTGGTCCTCACTCAAAAATAGCTTTTTTATTTTTATTTTTTCCTTAGAGGAGGGCTGTGGGCAGGTCAGAAACCCATCGTCTTGTGACATCATCGATTGCCAATCCAGCTCATAGAAACTGCAGGCTTTCTATTCCTGAAAAGTTGCAATTTTAAAGTGGAAGCCATTGTTCTCGCGATAATAAAAATCTCAATATTTTTTTCAAAAATATTGATTCAATTCTTTTTTTTGGAAAATGATGATGTCACAAGACAATGGATTCTGAACTTCCCTCAGCTCTCCTAGGAGACTTGGACTGAGTAGAAAAAAATGGTGATATTTTATCATGAACATTAGTGAGGACCTATTATATGAAGACAGGTTGAAAAGTGGTGAACTACTCCTTTAAGTATGACATTTGGTATATAGTTTTTTTATTGGCCTAAAATGTATATATCTATATACCAGTAAGACTCCCTAATCGGGAGATAAGCGACCGTTACATTCATGAAATCACCTGCTGACCGCCTGTCAGCATTGAGCATTTTTTATAATAGGGGGTAAAAGTTTGGGACCCATTATACTATACACTATTCTTTAAAGAAAAGAAATACCCCCCCCCCCCAAAAAAAAAATCTGCTTTAAGTAGCACGTGACGGGTCAAACTAGGAGGTTTTAATTATTCTGAATACATTGCAAGCATTTGTTTTGCATGAAAAACATTCCTTGGGCTAAAAACCGCCCCACAAAACTGTGAAAAGTGATGACTCGTCACTAAACCATAGTTTTGTGGGGCTGTTTTTAGTCTATAATAAGTGAATGGGCCCCAGCATTTTATCCCCATAAAATAAATTGCTCAATTCTGACAGGCGGTCAGTAGGTGGATTCATGACTGTATGTATATAGACAATATTTTAGGCCAATAAAAAAAACTATATACCAAATGTCACAGCCCACCTCAGGGGCAGCCGGACTAAACAGTGTGCAGCAACAAACTGTGCGTGTAGGGTGAATGATACTTAGGTTGCGCTGCGTGTCCCACACCAAAAATAGCCGATCTATAAGCTCACGATGCGTCGCAGCGCAACACGTTGTGAGCTTGTAGACCGGCTACTACTACTATATCAAGCCTTTAAGTGCATCAAAAAGCGTGTTTTGCAAAATATCTGCGGCGGTGAAAAAAAAGCAGCAATCTAATTGTCCACTGTTTATTTAAGCATTCGAAACAGAAGACATATGATGAAGTCCTTGGAACTGCACAGGACTTCTTCCCACAATGCATCTGGGGCATTGTAACTGGGCAAGGTGACAAGCAGAAACATAGCGTGGGCTAGAGTTTATTCAGCCGACATACAACAGACAAGCTGTCTCATATCGTTACCTTATGAACACGGTTTGAAACTCCGGCTTATCTGAGTATATGAAAGAGATGTTTAGTGAAAATAGGTTTTATAAGAGAGCTGTCCTCTGGTTTTATCATAAACCACAAAGCAAGAGTACTTCTCATCTCATCGTCACATTCCCACGTTGGCACGTATGCCCAAACATCACGCACACACACGTTGGCACGTATGCCCAAACACCACTCACACACATGTTGGCACGTATGCCCAAACACCACTCACACACACGTTGGCACGTATGCCCAAACACCACTCACACACACGTTGGCACGCAGACACAGAGAGAGACAGACGCTCACAGGTCTCCACACAAACTCACATCACACCAGTTCAAATGTCTCACTACTAGGTCGTAAGGCCATACTAAAAATGGACACTTAGTGGCAAGGAGTTATAGGCCTGCCATATCGTCTACTCTACAGTCGGTAGTTAAACCAAAGTGGCAGCAACTCACCTCGACACTCGTACTTGAGGTCGGAGAAGAAGACCAGTTCTTGTGAGAAGACGAACAGGCCTAGCCTTCCCCCCGCAAACGTCTTGTCATAAACGGGTCCCGAGTCGGCCATGATCTGTTTGCCTTCATAGACCACAACCCTGCAAAGAACCACAAAGGACAAAAACACCTCATTTCTAACGCCTAAACCACAATTTCAGCATCGATATCAGATTGAATGTTTTGGTGCTCATGAACAAATTCCATATGTTTTTAAGTCTCCCCCACATCATTCAAGCTGGTTCGTTCTGCTGCCTCTGCTTCCCTACCTGATGAAGCCAGTCTTTGGTCTGTGGATGAGATGCCACCTGTAGGCGGTGTAGTCCTTCCAGCCGATGTTTTTAGGGTCGTGCCACAGCGTACGCACCTGGGAAAAGCAATGCGACAGTTAAAGCACTTCAGCCATATAGTATCCCTTATCCCTCGTCTGGGGGTAATAAAGGAGATGCACTGTTTTCACAAACACAGAGTGAAAACCAGGAAGCGGAGAAAAAGGCGTTTATGTTAATTAAAAATTAAACAGGAAACAAATGGAGATCCGTTTTTTCGAGGACATCATTTCATGTGTTCCGGCGAGACTGTGATTTAAAAAAAAATCTTAATTTCATAAATACGTAAAGAAAAGACGTTTCTTACAGTAGCTTGTGCATCAAAGCGTTAAAGGAGAACTTTTTTTTTTACAACAAGGGTTCATATTTTAGATTTTAATTAGAGAAAAGAAAAATTGAGTGTTAAAATGTTTTCATTTACTGCTTTCTATCGTTTTAGCGATAACATTTTTCAGTGGGTTGGGGCATGTGTACAAGTGGCTAAATATGTATTTTTAGACACACTAAGCCAGTGATTTCTTTATTACTATTTACAGTAAAATGAATAGCCCCCATAAGTCACATCTGCCCATGAAAGATTGTGGAGCATCTTGGCTTATTGTGTCTAAAAATACATATTTAGCCACTTGTATGCATGCCCCAAACGACTGACCATCTTTTATTTTCTTTAATTACTATCTAAAATATGAACCCATGTTGTAAAAAAAAACAAAGTTGTCCTTTAACCTATAAAACAAATTCCGGACTTCTTCTCAGCCCACCTGTCCGGGGGTGTTGCCCGTGTGCCACAGGGCGTTCCTCAGGTTCTCCCCGGTGCCCGTGGTGGAGTTGACCACCTTGAGCGAGACGCCCGAGATGCCGAAGGCCTTGGAGGGCTTGTCCTCCCAGTAGGTCTGTGTGATCTGCTTCCACATCACCACGTAGAAGCGGCCAGAAGACTGGTAGCCAAACACGAAGCCCGCGTAGTCGTCGTCTCTGTCCGTGTTGACGTACATGGTGCCGCTGAAGTCCACCGCGTTGAACTCATCAAAGCCTGGTGGGGAAGGGGTTTAAAACATCTGAATGAATGGCACATTCTCACTGTAAGTATACACTGTATTGTTGCGACAGTAGATCGCAATTAACAATGAAAACCGGCACACCTTGTCCGTAACGCCTCAATCTTTTGACATTGTGACTTCACGTGACATCACGGCATCAAAGATCAAACCCTGGATATCCATACATGGAGACGACTGGATCATCACTTAGATCTCCAAATATGGAGCTGACCTCTACTACGTCTGATTCCCAGATGATGCCCTGTTAGGGCAACCAACCACACTACAAGATACTGACACGCACGGACGGACGCATGTCTGGGGTCTCACAGCACACGGTTGGTTCTACAGACAGGGATCTCCATATATGGGCATAAAAGGGATCGTATGTATGATGTCAGACGTCATAGGACTTTCACATAACGAGTAACGGACTAAGCATGTCTGGGGTCTCACAGACTACAACGTTTGCACACTGATAGCTCAGGTTGTTGCCTATGTTCTTAGCTGCTTCCCCAGCCGTTACTGTACTTGCACAATGTACAGTTGTATGAAACAATATTTCCCCTAAGATACAGCATGTCGGGGCGCCCGCTGGCCTAGTGGTCAAGGCGCATACCACATACTAGGCTATGATGCCTGCTGGCGTCGCCGGTTCGATTCCCGATCTGGACGACCTTTGCCACATGTCATTCCCCATCTCTCTCCCCCTTTCCTGTCAGTCTACTATCCTATCAAATAAAGGCATAAAAAAGCCACAAAAAAAAAGATCTTAAAAAAAAGAAGATACAGCATGTCACAGAGGAATATCTGTTTCCATAATTACAGCTCTACAAGCTCTACAGGCTCTAAAAGCTGTCACCTCGTGACACGTTGTGAGCTTGTAGATCTGCTGTTTTTGGTGAAGTACAGTGCAACTCAGGTTTGTTTTAATAAGCATAAAGGGGTCTAAAGTGGTTAAACTGAAGTGATATTGATGAATTCCAAATATTATCAAAGCATTCTGAGGCACCCCTGGTCTGGCATCACGGCACCCTAGGGTGCCACGGTGGCACCCACTCTGAAAAACCCTGCCTTAAAGTGTGCTCACCTACTGCAATGCCAGGGTCCGAGTTGGCGGTCTGCACCAGCTCTTTGCCCTGGTGCCGGACCACCCAGTTGGGGTCGATCTGAGTGGTTCCCTTGGGGTCCAGGTGGACCATCTGGAACTTCCGGAAGTCGGTGATGCTGATGGCGTTGTTCTCTGGGCACACGTCCAAGATGTCCGGGATGTTGTCGTTGTCGAAGTCGTCTTTGCAGGCGTCGCCTCGACCGTCACCTGTTTGTCACCGTGTCACAGAAACAGCAACATCACCACCACGTGATGCTCATTCAAACCTTTATTTATTCTCGAAAGACATTGAGGTTGCCCTCATTTGCAGTATCATGGAGATACATCAATACGTCAATATTCACAAAATATGTACAATCAATATTCACAAAACAAGTTTACTGTCTTCCGAATTCAGTGTTTGCTTTGGGGATCTTTAGTACTGACCACGATACTGACATGATACTGACATGATACTGACATGATACTGACATGATACTGACCATGATACTGACCATGATACTGACATGATACTGACATGATACTGACCATGATACTGACATGATACTGACATGATACTGACATGATACTGACATGATACTGACCATGATACTGACATGATACTGACATGATACTGACATGATACTGACCATGATACTGACCATGATACTGACATGATACTGACATGATACTGACATGATACTGACATGATACTGACATGATACTGACATGATACTGACCATGATACTGACATGATACTGACATGATACTGACCATGATACTGACATGATACTGACCATGATACTGACATGATACTGACATGATACTGACCATGATACTGACCATGATACTGACATGATACTGACATGATACTGACCATGATACTGACCATGATACTGACATGATACTGACCATGATACTGACCATGATACTGACCATGATACTGACATGATACTGACATGATACTGACATGATACTGACCATGATACTGACATGATACTGACATGATACTGACCATGATACTGACCATGATACTGACATGATACTGACATGATACTGACCATGATACTGACCATGATACTGACATGATACTGACATGATACTGACCATGATACTGACCATGATACTGACATGATACTGACATGATACTGACATGATACTGACCATGATACTGACCATGATACTGACATGATACTGACATGATACTGACATGATACTGACCATGATACTGACATGATACTGACCATGATACTGACCATGATACTGACATGATACTGACCATGATACTGACATGATACTGACCATGATACTGACCATGATACTGACATGATACTGACATGATACTGACATGATACTGACCATGATACTGACCATGATACTGACATGACACTGACCATGATACTGACCATGATACTGACCATGATACTGACATGATACTGACATGATACTGACCATGATACTGACATGATACTGACCATGATACTGACATGATACTGACATGATACTGACATGATACTGACATGATACTGACATGATACTGACCATGATACTGACATGATACTGACATGATACTGACATGATACTGACCATGATACTGACCATGATACTGACATGATACTGACATGATACTGACATGATACTGACATGATACTGAGATGATACTGACATGATACTGACATGATACTGACATGATACTGACATGATACTGACATGATACTGACCATGATACTGACATGATACTGACATGATACTGACATGATACTGACATGATACTGACCATGATACTGACATGATACTGACATGATACTGACATGATACTGACCATGATACTGACATGATACTGACCATGATACTGACATGATACTGACATGATACTGACCATGATACTGACATGATACTGACATGATACTGACATGATACTGACATGATACTGACATGATACTGACATGACACTGACCATGATATTGACCATGATACTGACCATGATACTGACATGATACTGACATGATACTGACCATGATACTGACCATGATACTGACATGATACTGACCATGATACTGACATGATACTGACATGATACTGACATGATACTGACATGATACTGACATGATACTGACATGATACTGACATGACACTGACCATGATATTGACCATGATACTGACCATGATACTGACATGATACTGACATGATACTGACCATGATACTGACCATGATACTGACATGATACTGACCATGATACTGACATGATACTGACCATGATACTGACATGATACTGACCATGATATTGACCATGATACTGACCATGATACTGACCATGATACTGACATGATACTGACCATGATACTGACCATGATACTGACATGATACTGACCATGATACTGACATGATACTGACCATGATACTGACATGATACTGACCATGATATTGACCATGATACTGACATGATACTGACATGACACTGACCATGATATTGACCATGATACTGACCATGATACTGACCATGATACTGACATGATACTGACCATGATACTGACCATGATACTGACATGATACTGACCATGATACTGACCATGATACTGACCATGATACTGACATGATACTGACCATGATACTGACCATGATACTGACATGATACTGACATGATACTGACCATGATACTGACATGATACTGACCATGATACTGACCATGATACTGACATGATACTGACATGATACTGACATGATACTGACCATGATACTGACATGATACTGACCATGATACTGACATGATACTGACCATGATACTGACATGATACTGACCACGATACTGACATGATACTGACATGATACTGACATGATACTGACATGATACTGACATGATACTGACATGATACTGACATGATACTGACCATGATACTGACCATGATACTGACATGATACTGACCATGATACTGACCATGATACTGACCATGATACTGACATGATACTGACATGATACTGACCATGATACTGACATGATACTGACCATGATACTGACCATGATACTGACATGATACTGACATGATACTGACATGATACTGACCATGATACTGACATGATAGTGACATGATACTGACCATGATACTGACCATGATACTGACATGATACTGACCATGATACTGACATGATACTGACCATGATACTGACATGATATTGACCATGATACTGACCATGATACTGACCATGATACTGACATGATACTGACCATGATACTGACCATGATACTGACATGCTACTGACCATGATACTGACATGATACTGACATGATATTGACCATGATACTGACCATGATACTGACATGATATTGACCATGATATTGACCATGATACTGACATGATATTGACCATGGTACTGACCATGATACTGGACATGATACTGACATGATACTGACATGATACTGATCATGACACTGACCATGATACTGACCATGATACTGACCATGATACTGGACATGATACTGACATGATACTGACATGATACTGACCATGATACTGACATGACACTGACCATGATATTGACCATGATACTGACCATGATACTGACCATGATACTGACATGATACTGACATGATACTGACCATGATACTGACATGATACTGACCATGATACTGACATGATACTGACATGATACTGACATGGTCCTGACCATGATACTGACATGATACTGACATGATACTGACATGATACTGACATGATACTGACATGATACTGACCATGATACTGTCATGATACTGACATGATACTGACCATGATACTGTCATGATACTGACATGATACTGGCATGATACTGACATGATACTGACCATGATACTGACCATGATAATGACCATGATACTGACATAATACTGACCATGATACTGGACATAATACTGACCATGATACTGGACATGATACTGACATGATACTGGCCATGATACTGACATGGTCCTGACCATGATACTGACCATGATACTGACCATGATACTGACCATGATACTGGACATGATACTGACATGATACTGACATGATACTGACCATGATACTGACATGATACTGACCATGATACTGACATGATACTGACTAGTCCCCCCAGGAATCCGCGGAAAAAAAGTCTTGATTCCGCGGAGAACAATCCTGATTCTGCGGAATTCTGCGGAGAACATTTCTTGATTCCGTGGACATTAAAAAACAACCTAAAATGACCAGAGTAACCACATTTTAGAGGATAGCCTACCTACTACCTAGTATGGGTGTAATATTTATTTATTCTCTTCTGCATTAGCATTGTTATTGCCAGGCATGGAGAGGAACTATATAGTTCAGGTCAGGACACAGTTTCTGTCAGGAATGTGGAGACAGTGGGACCATCCAGCATCAGTGCTAGCAGGAGGGAAGCTAAGCTATTCCCCCAGGCTCTGTATGAGGTGGCCACTGGCCAAACATGTACAAATCGTTTTATAATAGTAGTAATAACTACTCCCGCCGCTCTGCTGCCACTCGCGACTGTTATTCCGCGGCCGTCAGAAAAGTCCGCGAATGGCAGAGAAATCCGCGGGTGGTTGCGAGTTCCGCGATGAATTCCGTGATCGCAGAATCGCGGATTCCTGGGGGGACTAACTGACCATGATACTGACCCATGATACTGACCCATTATACTGACATGATACTGACATTATACTGACACAATACTGACCATGATACTGACCATGATACTGACCATGATACTGACACGATACTCTGACCACGATACTGAAATGATATGGAAATTAACATTATATTGACTATGATACTGAAATGTTACTGACCATGATACTGAATAAAAACCCAAATTTAACTCTGGTATGCATAAAGTGAATTGCAAATCGAGTGGCAAAGTGAGTTTAACGTCGGTTAATGCAATCAGATAGGACATTTCTGTTTGGATGTATGGGCTGTCAAGTCCAGAAAGTCGTTTTTTTTGCCACTCAGTATAGCGTTTCTGCATAACTTCCCAGTATCGATGATGATGTCACGCGCATACCCTCTATTGAACCAAATGGATCTGTCCATCCATGTGGTTCAATTTGTACACACTCAGAGTTACATTAAAAACACACAGGAGTTTACGTTGTACTCATACGTATGTAATAACTGTTTGTTGACGTTTCAGGGTAGGGGCTCGAGGCTCCGGCGAGCTTACAGAGACGAACAACGGTGAATGGAGAAACAAAACAAAAAAAAACAGCGCCTCACAGGAAACCCACTTCATTTAATACTCAAATACCGGGAAAGCGCCCGACTCGCGTTAGATTTTAACCACTTTAACCATTATTTTATGCTTTAACCATTGAAAAATAGTAGATATACAAGCTCACAGCGCGGCACCGAGTGCCGCGCTGCGAGCTTGTAGATCAGCTATTTTTGAAAAATCTTGACCGATCTTTGACCCGACTTCTAAATCCTTCCTCTAAATCAGTGGTCCTCAAACTTTTTCATGTCAAGGACCCCCAAAATTGCATTTATTTGGCCGCGGACCCCCATCTCAAAATATGTTGTTCCGGGGACCGCCCAGAAGCTGAAGATTTGAGCAACAAAAGTTTGCTTTGAAAAATATATATTGAAAAAAATATATATATATCAGATCTAGCTACCGAGTGCCGCGCTGCGAGCTTGTATATCTGCTAGTTTTCCATAGTTAAAGCATTCAATAATTCTAGGCCTAAATGGGTTAACACTGTTTGCCAAGTCTTAATAAGCACCGTCAGCCATCCATTCCTGCTGTGACAACTTCCACTGACACTCGTAAGAGTCTGAAGGAGGTCTGAAGTCTATTAGACTCAGACTGAAGAGGACGCCCAGTTCCCAATAAAACCCACTGCCAGTGCTGGAAAGTACATTTACTCAAGTACTGTACTTGAGTACACTTTTGAGGTATTTACTTTTTTACTTTACTGGAGTATTTCCAATTGTCTGTACTTTTACTTCTACTCCGCTACATCTCAGAAAGGCAAATATTGTCCGCTTTACTCCAATATTTGGAAACTTTAGTTACCAGTTACTTTGTAGATTTTGACAAAATAATGTTCCCACCAGAATATTTAAAGCATTTGCCGGGGTTCAAGTGGTTTAAGTGCTGTAGAAATAGATTAATCTATAGCTCAAAAGAACATCGCTCTGCGACACGTTTGTGAGCATGTAGATCGTAAATTTTTTGGCTAACGCTCTCACCTCGGAATATGGATTGGGATGTTGGTGGTTCAAGTAGTTTAAGTGCTGTGTGGATTAATCACCAGTGGTTTAAGTGCTGTGTGGATTAATCACCAGTGGAAATAAAAACGTCACAACTTGGTGCGATGCCTTCCTCGGCTCGGCAGTGAAGTCATGCGCGATGACATCATCAACGTTGACCCCCGTTGCCTTAACTGGTTCCACATTGGCCGTATTTCACGCTTAATGTGGCTGTGCTACTTGTAAAGAGACATCTGGCCGCGCGGCGCATGTGGAATAACAAGGAGGACAAGCGAAAAGGGAGCGATGTGGAAGCGGTGTGCGTTAGGGCATTCACCAATAGTGATTTTTAGTATTCAAATTATTCAACCTCAAAGTATTCGAATAGTCAAATATTCGACAAGACAGGCCAAACTGTCAAATATTAAGTAAGCAAGAGGCGAACATTGTGAAAATAGCCGATCTACGTGCTCACAACGCCTCGCGTTGAGAGGCGTTGTGAGCATGTAGATCTGCTATTTTCACAATATTTATCTGCGGAAACGAGTCACATTAAATGTAATACCTACAATTCCAAGTGCTTGTCAGGGTGAGGGTCCCCAGTTCAAATATGTTTATTTTGGGGGTAACGGCCTAAAAAGGTTTGAGAATCCCTGGTATAGAGCATTAACAAATTCATCCACCAGGGGCATTGATTGACAACTCATTCTTATCTAGCCAAGCTTTATAAACTACGGTATATATTTTTTAAAGAGAAAACAATAAAATAAAATAAAAATAAGCGAATATTCGACTTCGGTGAACAACGTCGAATAGTGACTTTGATATTCGAATATTCGAATTGTGCAAGTGTGTGAGTGCAAGCCACAGATCCCCATCCAGGGTAACAGTGGAATTATATTGTGGCTGTACAACATTTTAATCGAGCGCTCACCGTCCAAGTCGATCTGGTCAGGGTTGGGCGTCAGCCGGCAGTTGTCCTTGTCGTCGGGGATGCCGTCGTTGTCGTCGTCGTAGTCGCAGGCGTCGCCCTTGCCGTCCTGGTCGTGGTCGGCCTGGTTGGCGTTGGCCACGTAGGGACAGTTGTCCAGGTTGTTCTGGTGGCCGTCCTCGTCGATGTCCTGGTTGTTGTCGCACTGGTCTCCCACCAGGTCGTTGTCTGTGTCAGCCTGAGGGGACATGTTTACACCTTTAGCCGCCGTTCACACTGCGTTTTGGCAACGAGAATAACGCAAAAGAAAAAGTCAGATAGGCCTTCCGTTCAGACGACAATGGTTAAAAACGGAACGATCTGGATCCGCAGATTTGGGTGGAAAAGCTGACTCCTCACTCCCCTCGCGTCACCGAGTGAACGGCAGAACCGCAAAGAGCAACAACGCATGTGAGGCTTTTTATCTCCTACAAATATACACTGAATACCCTCTTCACTGTTGTGGTTTCGTGGTTTCGTGGCTGAGTGGTTAACGCATGGTGTTTTCGATCCACGGGTCCCAGGTTCGCGTCCCGCTTGTGTCACTTCTTTTCACCACCACGAACATTTTTTTTTTTTGCGGCCATAAAGTTATTATTATTATCCATGACGGAGGCGATTATAACTATCGCAAAAAAAAAAAAAAAAAAGACGTCTGCGTTGGGCAAGCGGGGACGCGAACCAAAAACACACTTAACCGCTCGGCCACCGAACCACAACATTGAGGAAGGTATTCAATATCTATTTGTAGGAGAGAAAAAGCCTAACAAGCGTTGTTGTTTCTTGCGTTTCTGCCGTTCACTCGTGACATGGACATTATATCATTTCGGCGTCATATGAACGCTTGATATAAAGGCAAAACGCAACGGCAATATCCCGGGACCTCGCCGTTTTCTCTACAGAGCGTTGCCGTATATCTCCACGATATGCCTTCTCAGAGATATCATATATATCGTGATACAATGAGGGAGCCTTATAAAAAGTCCTGTTGAATTGTTAATACAGAGATTCATTGCAGAATTCATTTAAACCTGCATTTTGGTCTAAATCAGTAGTTCTCAAACTTTAAGGGTCGCCCACACCTACCTGTGAGGACATGTTTACACCTTGCTCAACCACTTTCAAAATGTTTGATTGATTGAATACTTTATTAGCAAAAGGTACAGTGGCACAGATTTGTGCCACTGTACACAAATGTATACAAAGGGCCAATGTATACAAAGGGTACTAAAAAGGATAACACAAAAAGCCAACCCAGCAAACAGTACCTGGTCAGGGTTGTGGAGCAGGGGACAGTTGTCACATTGGTCTCCCACTCCGTCCATGTCGGTGTCCTTCTGGTCGTGGTTGTACACGTACGGGCAGTTGTCGCTCTCGTTCAGGATTTCTGCAAAGCACAACGAGCCACAGCCTCTGACATGTGCTTGTGTGTGATCCACATTCTCATGCCTTTCTCTTAAAATGTAAGAAATGTTTAATCGTAATCAGATTTGAAGTCTCTGTGGCCTCTGGTTTGAGAGTGGTTCGCACATTCGACACGCGTGCAGCAGCAGCAGCAGCCAGTTCTGAGACATCTGGCGCTAACGGAACTAAAAAGGCACGAACGACCACAAGAACACTGGCTTTTATTGTGTTTTATGGCAACAACTCGGTCTGCAGAATCTCTGCAATGACTTGAGATTTTGTCAGCTGGGTAGTTATAGTTGTGGGAGGCAGTGGCACAGGGGTAGAGTGGCCAGCCAGATGGGAACCGTTCCCAGTTCGATCCCGGGCTTCCCCAGAGTTAGAGTCCTTGAGCAAGACTCTGAACCCCTAGTTGCTCCCGGTGAGCAGGTTGGTGCCTTGCATGGTTTCCTCTGCCATCGGTGTATGAATGTAATGTACAACCTATGTAAAGCGCTTTGGATAACAAACGCTATATACAGTAAATGCACCATTTACCATTATAGGTAGAGAACGCCGAGTTACCACCCTCAAGCCTGATCTATATTCTATTGAGTGGTGAAATAGCCGATCTACAAGCTCACAATGCATCACAATGCACATTTTGTAAATCAGCTATTTTCTGAACCTTATGGGTCCAAATGGTCCTTTCAGGTCCATTTGGGTCAATTTGTAAAAAGGCTGAGAATAACTGAACTAGAATTTTTCACAATTTTTCACCCAGTGCCAATTGCCTAAGCTGTAATCCTGGGCTCTGCTCTCCCTCTGCCACGCCTGGGGAGAGCCCTGAACTGAGCTCATGCTTACTTCAGTGCATGAGGAGTGGGCAAGCCGTTTCTTTTCACCTGACAGGGGGAGTTTTCCCGGTTGGAAGTAGCGTGTGGAAGAAACACATTATCCCAACCAGTTCCTTTCCCCTCCATCAGGCACCCTGGCTGGCCAGGGGGAGACAGTATAGAGACCAGGATTACTGCATGTTTTTGTGAGGGTATCTACCCTAGGAGACACAGGGAGAACATGCAAACTCCACACAGAAATGCCCTTTTGCCAACCCCAACTAGGGTGTGGGCGCTGATGACGCGGAGGAGAGAATCGAACCCAGGACCTTCTAGCTGTGAGGCGATAGCACTACCGACTGTGTCACCGTGCCACCACAGATGACTTTTTCTCACCGTCTCCGTCGATGTCCACGGCGCAGGCGTCTCCCTCCCCGTTGTTGTCGGTGTCGATCTGGGCGGGGTTGTGCTCGTAGGGACAGTTGTCACAGCGGTCGCCAACCTCGTCCTTGTCAAAGTCAAACTGCCGCGGGTTGTACAGGAGGGGACAGTTGTCCTGGAGGGGGAGAGACAGAGGGACAGGTTAGGGTAGTACAGCAGTGTTTATTTCGTCGACTAAAACTATGACGAAAATTTTTGTCGACTGTGTTTTTTTCACTGACGAAAACTGAATAAAAACTAAACAAAAACTAAGCTGTGGTGACTAAAACTAAGACTAAATATATTGTCAATTTCGTCAACAAAATAAAAACTAGACTAAAACGTTAGGGAGGGACTACTGGAGAAGAAAGCCATTATGTTTGGTTGCTCTCAGGTGTTGCGAGCTGAAAATAGCCGATCTACAAGCTCACAACGCGTCGCAGAGCGACGCGTTGTGAGCTTGTAGATCTGCTATTTTCAGCACACAAACAAGTGTAAAACCAGTCATTACGATGCCATCAAGGCCTGCCGAAATACATTTTAGTCGACTAGATCAACTGTAGATTTAGTCGCCTAAAAACGTATGATATTTAGTCGACTAAAATTAGACTAAAACTAATACTTTTCAGGTGACTAAATTATGACTAAAACTAAATGACATTTTTATTCAAAAGACTATGACTAAAACTAAATCAAAATTTGCTGTCAAAAACAACACTGTTGTACAGGAGAGGACAGTTGTCTTTGTTCGTTGTGAAACAGTGGCGTAAAGCAGTGGAGTGGTTCTCAACCTGTTCAGGCCGCGACCCCCAAAAGAATCATATTTGAATTGGGGACCCCCCCCCCCCCCACACACACACCCTGACAAGCACTAAGAGTTGAGGCAATACATTTTTGTATAATAAGGTTCTATTTTCACAATTTATTTGACAGTTTGGCTCATTTTTTATTTTAATTTGAGATTTTAGATCTAAGGTGGTATTAAAAAGTTCTTAAATTGTCACTTTAGAAATGTGCAGATACCCTCTATACATTTAAACTTTATGATTTTTTTTTACTGAAAAATCTGAATGGATCTTTTTGAAAAACATTCCCATACCCTCTCGTCGACGATTCCGTCGTTGTCGTCGTCTTTGTCACAAGCGTCTCCTTGGCCGTCCTTGTCAAAGTCCTCCTGTCCGGAGTTGGGGAGGTTGGGGCAGTTGTCCTGAAACAAGAGAAACTCAATGTAAACAAACACCTCTTCCACTGTGGATATCTTCACTAGAACCTATACCCAGGGACTTGCTGGCCATTGGGAAAAGCGGGACAACTCCCAAACGGCCGGTCCATTCCCGGCCAGTCCAGGCCGGCCATTTAAAAAAAAAAGGCCAATCTTTGAGTAGCAGCAGCGCTACAGAGAGAGATCTCTCTTACAGAGCCATCACATTGACCCCACTGGCTTGTCTGAATACCGGCCCACTACTCCCTAGCTTCCTTGACTACTCCTAGTGGCCCTATCTCAGGAGTTCCACCCAATCATATTACACTTAGTATTTATCGGTTAGTATTTGGGGCCTCGCAGCGCGTCCGCAAGGCAAAGAAAAATCTGGCAACGAGGGCCTCTCCAACTCCTTTTCCCAGGCTGAATCTTAAGTCTGTATACTTGGGCCCATACTTTTACCCTCTACACCAAATCTACGTACATAGGACCGCAAATGGAAACAAATCCCTAGGACTTTTTTGTTATCCTTTTAGCTTTAATGTCTCACTGTACCACGTGCGGTTTACATTTCTGACTAATAAAGTATTTCATCAATCAAAAAGATTTAATCTATTAGCCATTTAGCCGATCTGCAAACTCACAAGCTCAAGCTTATACAAGGCGTGATTCTAGGCTTAAAATAATTGATATAAATATTTTTGTATTTTTTTCTTTTGTGGCACCAAAAAACCACGCGAAAATAAAAGCGAGCGAAATAAAATAAAAGACTCCAGTCACAGAGCCCCGAGGGCCTCCGCTCCACAACGCTATGTGTGTGTAATACCTTCTTGCAGTGATAGGTGGCGTTGGCGTCGCACACCAGGTCGCGGTTGGGCCAGCCGTCCAGGTCGGAGTCCTCCCCGCAGATGAAGCCGTCCCCGGCGTACCCCGTCCTGCACTCACACTTGTACATGGGGTCCATGAAGTGGTTCAGGTAGATGCACTCTGCGTACTTATGGCAGCTGTGGGTCTTGTCCTTGCACGGGTTCTCTGGCTCACACACCTGGAGAGGAGAGAGAGAGAGAGAGAGAGGGTCAAGTCTGTGGGTCTTGTCCTTGCACGGGTTCTCTGGCTCACACACCTGGAGAGGAGAGAGAGAGAGAGAGAGAGGGTCAAGTCAGGATGAGTTTAATACAGAACGGGTATACATTATTGTGTATCATTATTTTATGCTTTAACTATTGCTATTGAAAAATAGCAGATATACAAGCTCACAGCGCGGCACCGAGTGCCGCACTGCGAGCTTGTAGATCTGCTATTTTTGATAAATCGTGAACATTTGAATTTTGACCCGATTCTATTAGTGTCTTTTTGTCGTTTTCTTTTTTGTTTCTATGTCAGCAATTTGGCTCGCCATCGACAAAGAAAAGATCCTTTTCACTTAACTGTTCTTGAGAGACTACTCAAGAACAGACTAACAATGTCAGTGGTTCTCAAACTTGTTCATGTGAAGGACCCCCAAAATTATGTGTATTTGGCCACGGACCCCCATCTCAAAGTATTTAGTTCCAGGCCCCCCTTTAGATTTGTACACATTTTCATGACTTTTTCAGCAGATCTACAAGCTCACAGCACGGCACTCGGTGCCGCGCTGTGAGCTTGTATATCTGCTATTTTTCAATAGTTAAAGCATTCAATAATTCTATGCCTAAATGGCTTATTTAGTCTCTGTCGGGTGGAGCCTCATAAATAATTAAGGATTTCAAATTCAACAATAGCAAAAGTAGCAGATTGACAACTTATGATAAGCTCAAAATTAAGGATGGAGCTCGAAATAAGGGTCCGCTACAAACTCGATAACAAATGCGGTGCGAAGCGGCACGTTTTGAGCTGCGTTTTGAGCCTGTAAATCTGCTACTTTTGATACTTTGTGTGACACTGTAATACGATCTAGTAGGCCCTACTGTAGCTTAGGGTGACCATATTCTGAAAACGCAAAAAGAGGACACTCTACCCGGCATATATATATATATATATATATATATATATATATACCCCCCCCCCAAAAAATAATAATATTTCTATTACGTATAGGCTACTCCTAATAGCCTATTATTAGTTATGTATTTATTTTCGAGGGGATACCAATTGGACCCTTTACAGATCTATAGGCTAGAGATCCACTGATTTAAAGTAGACTATGCCTTTTGACTCCTGTATGAACGTTCAGCTTTGTAACTAAATAAAAGAGAGGTAGTCCATTATTCAAACCGCCGTATCTTCTGCTTTACAAGGTTGTACAAAAGATTCTGTAAATTTAGTTTGCAGAAGAGCTCTCACCTCGCACAGACTGTCTTGTAGGCTACTTTACATTGTTGATATGGGCTTGAAGCAGAACCTTTATTTGTAAATGGACACACACAGAAGTAGGCTACCAGCTTTGCTGACAGAACGCTCTGCTTCTCATTGTTGGTCACTGGCACTTTTCGCGCATTTCATCAGTGAAACAGCAGCGCGAGCTGCTGCAGAGCTCTGCTCTGCCTCTGATCTGAATGAGACAGGCTGAGGGAGCGATCGCAGCGCAGGCAGAGAGTAGTATGAATAATACAGGTTCCGGGGTTTGGGGTGGAAATCCGCCTGTCACAGTGTGTTTCCAAACGAACCATTGAACGTGCATTGTAAATGCCCATGCTTTAACTGTCATATGCGCGAAACCCCGGACATTTGAAGGAATTTATAAAAACCCCCCGGACAGCCCGGACAGCCCTCTAAAAGAGGACATGTCCGGGCAAAAGAGGACGTATGGTCACCCTACTGTAGCTGATCCACAAGAGAAAGAGAAATCACAGATTCCTTTTATGTTAAATACGTATCTGACACGATTAAGATTTTAAGGAAGATTCTTCTGAACATAATTGCTAGTTTGACCACTTGCTCTAATCTTAAAACAATGAACGAAAACATCTACAAGCAGACGCGTAGAGACACGCCAGCTTCTAACGTAATCTGAATGGTAAAGGTGCATTTATATAGCACCTTTATCCAAGGCGCTTTACAGAGATTGTGCATTACATTCCCCCGTTCACACAAACATTCATTACATTCACCCATTCACACACACATTCACACACCGATGGCGGAGGAAACCATGCAAGGCACCAACCTGCTCACCGGGAGCAACTAGGGGTTCAGAGTCTTGCTCACTTCGACACTAACTCTGGGTGGAGCCCAGGATCGAACAGGGAACCCTTCAGGAACCCTTCGGGAACCCTTCGTGTTCTAATGACGGTTTCTCTACCCCTGAGCCACTGCCGCCCCGAAATGACTGAAACCAGTCGTTGGCGACTGACAGAACTCTAATCCACGAAGACCTTGTTGGCCGCGTTGGTTTGGTGTAAACCTGGGATGGAACGTGGCACGGCTGCGACCCTCCCTCCCGTGCTGGGATTGTTTTAACGTTAGATCCTCCCAGCTGACACTCATTAAGACTTGAACGAGGCTCTTTAGCGTGGATGATGAAATGATGCCACAACATGTGCTCATTGAGCGCTGTGTGCACTGTGCATGGCAGGAATGAGGAGGCCTTTAATTCATTCAGAACGGGTACACATTATTGTGTATCATTATTTTATGCTTTAACTATTGAAAAATAGCAGATATACAAGCTCACAGCGCTGTGAGCTTGTAGATCTGCTATTTTTGAAAAATCGTGAAAATTTGAATTTTGACCCGATTCTATTAGTGTCTTTTGAATCCTTCTAAGATTTTTTGAAAAACCCTATGTTTCTATGTCAGCAATCTGGCCAGCCGTCGTCAAAGAAAAGGTCCTTTTCACTTCAACTGGAGCTCAGTTAGTCTGTTCTTGAGAGACTACTATGTCAGTTGTTCTCATGTGAAGGACCCCCAAAATGATATGTATTTGGCCACGGACCCCCATCTCAAAATATTTAGTTCCAGGGACCCCCCAGAAGCAAAATTTGAGTTACAAACGTTCGCTTTGAAAATACATATATTCAAAGATTTGCACACATTTCCACGACTTTTTCAAAAATAGCAGATCTACAAGCTCGCAGCGCGGCACTCTGTAGTTAAAGCATAAAAGAGGGGTCTTCAACAGGGGCTCCGGGACCCCCAGGGGGTCCTCAGAGTTACTAAAGGGGGGGCCGCCAAATCTTTGTGGGATAGAATAATTCTTCTTCTTTTAGATTAACAACTTGAACCCTCACATCCCTATTCTGAGGAGAACTTTGCCCTAAAATAGCAGATCTACAATCTATTTTCGGCAAATAGGTCAGGTGTGGAAGTATAAAAGAGCTAGCCTAGGTCAAGTTTACAAAGTATCGACAATTTAACTCATTAAATGTCTGAAAAAAACACATTAACATGAATCCAACATCGACTGATGTAAGTCTATGAATCTACCCATGAAATCGATGAAAATCTGCAACACAGTTTTATACAACTACAATGTAGAGGGGGGGGGGGGGGGGTCCCTGCTTCATCTGTCTCTCAGCTAAGGGGTCCTTGGGGCCTGAAAACGTTGAAGACCCCTGGCATACAATAATGGTTGAGGTGGTTCAAATCTGTCACACAGATGCGTTCACCGGAGTGAACGGGTTAATCCACACTGTGAAATGAAGCCCACCGTTTGCCAACTATGAGACAATCTTTAGTAGGAGTGGGGGTGGTGGGGCGTGTGTGTGTGTGTGTGTGTGTGGGGGGGGGGGGGGGGGGGGTCCCATCAAAGCCAGCCAGCTGTGGAAGGAAGGCCAACGAGTGGCAGAGGGGTCCTCGAGGGGTGGTATGCAAGGACGGTGGCACCGTGGCAGACAGGGGTGGAAGAATCTGAATATACTCTGTCACCTCTCAAATATGGTGGTCCCGGGACCTGCTGTGTAGCAATGTGGTGCACACACACACGTACACGCACGCACGGACGGACGTGCACGCACACGCGCGCACACACACACCAATAATGAGGCCAGTAAATCACCTGGGCTGCAGCTTCTACGTTATGAATTATGATGTGACACGCAGGAATTCCTCCTAGCGTGGACTGCCAAGTCATACGGTCCCTGGAGCCCGCGGCACATGGTGTATGGTTCCATGTGCTGTATTCCATGCTAATCCATCCTATAGATTTCATTAACAAGTTTCAGAAGCTACTGGTATTATCAGTAAGCCTACCACAGCGTTGACCATAATAGTCCATGGGCCAGACGAGATGTCGCTCGCTATACCAAAGGTGGCAAAGGTCACTTAGTATTTTTGAGAAGCTCTATATCTGTAGATTATATTTTGGTATGATAACTCTTCCTGAGTCACAGCTAAATTGGTGTTATCAGCTGCTAAAGTTGTTGTCCCATTAACTTAATATACAGGAGGAAAGAAATGCTAAAAGCATATGAGATGAAATTGCACCTACTCCACATAAATGTATACGTAAGCAATTTACCCCGAGTGAGAGGACATTATGCTCTGATAATGTCCTGTGTTAGGGTGTTATCGGACGAGGCGAAGCCGAGTCCGATAACACCCTAACACAGGACATTATCAGAGCATAATGTCCGACCCCGAGTGGTAAATAGCTTTTCTACCACTTTTTCCCTTATACATGAAAGAAAACACATAGTTGTAACTTGCAAGGATCTTAAGTTACAATCATTATTGCCTATAAAACTTCCGCGAGACAGCAGATAGTTCCACCAACAACATCTTCTACTCACCAACAGATGGCGCCAACTCCATACTAATCCATGCGTCTAGCTTACAGCTAAGCTAACGTCAGTTAGAAGTACCGTTCCGGCCGTAAATAGAGGCTGTTCGCTTCCAGAAAGGCATAGGTTCAGAGAAAAGGGGCTTTAAAGTTGGCGGATTGCATTGGATCCAAATAAATCGGCGACTATAGCATGCACGTTAGTGAACATAGGACCGTTGCCACGGTCATTTGTTGGTTGGGGGAAAGGTGTTCCGACTACCTCCTGAAGTCCCCGGATGTACACTGAGGCTCATTGATCTCGGACAAGTCCTCACACAACTTTGCGGCAGTAGTTCTCTCATAACCTCCGGAATTTAGCCAATCAGAATCCAGTATTTGAACACGTGACTCGAAAAAGTGGTAGAATGTGAAGTTGAATATACTAACCTGTTGCACACTGAACATACTGTGAAGATGTTCACAAAAAGTTAAGTACAGTACATTAGCAACTACTGGAAAAACGTGCTGTTGGCGTATAGAATATGCCAAACTTTATGCACATGTACTTTTGAGGATGCTCTTTTCTTTTCTCGTTGCTCTTTTGCACTCTTTCTTCTCTCAACTTTCTACGTCTTATTATATATATATATATATATATATATATATATATATATATATATATATATATATAAATATTAGAATATTATTATCATTATTTTAGATGTGGTTTGCCATTTTTAGATATGCCACTGCATTGTCTGAAGGATGCCAAACAAAACAAGTTTTACTCTTATGTATACCTGTACAAAAGACGTAACAATAAAGTACAACCTTGACCTTGACCGTGAGAGTTCCAACTAGGGTTTTTTCCACGATTCTGAATCCATTGCAAGCATGTGTTTTGCACGAAAAACATTCCTTCGGCTAAAAACGGCCCCCCACAAAACAAAACCATGGATGGACATTATCTGGTGTATGACGCCACAGTAAAGTGAGAGATGCTGGGGTCCATCCTATGTTCCCCTGGTTCTATGTTCCCCAGGTTCTATGTTCCCCAGGTTCTATGTTCCCCAGGTTCTATATTCCCCACTTCTCCCCCAAAAAGGTTCTATGTTCCCCAGGTTCTATGTTCCCCACCCACCCTCCCCACTAAAAGGTTCTATGTTCCCCTATCAACCAAAAAAAGGATCTCCTGTATCTTCCCCACCAAAAAAGAAAAAGGTATATGTTCCCAACTCAAATGCAGGAAATGGTGGGACATCTGGGCACTAAGAACATGTGGGCAATAATCCTAATTTAGGTGCCCAGTTGCCCAGGTGTCTCCACCCCTAAGTGCCTAGCCCACCAGATGCCCAGTCCTAACAAAAGTATGGTGTCCAGATGTCCCTAGTCCCACTAGTATTCATAATCTTTCCCCATTATTGGCTGTTTTGAGTTGTTATTAATAATTAGAAATGAATGTTTCCTGCATTTTTGGATGAGTGTGGAACATAGAACCTTTTTAAAGTTTAGCGGGGAACATAGAACCTTTTTTGAGGGGGTAAGTGGGGAACATAGAACCTGGGGAACATAGGACCTTTTTGGGGTAAGCGGGGAACATAGAACCTTTTTTGGGGGGGTAAATGGGGAACATAGAACCTGGGGAACATAGAACCTGGGGAACATAGGTACGGTCCCGAGATGCTCACCTGTTTGTTCTTCTTGGCTTCCTCTACGCCCATGCCAAACGGCTGGGTTCCCTTGTAGCGCTTGGGACAGGGCAGGCAGTGAAAGCCGGGGTCCGTGTTCACGCAGCGCTGGAAGCCGTTCACTTTGTAGCAGACGTCGGACACCATGTCACACTGGAGAGAGAGGGAAGAGGAGCACAGAGAATGTTAGCAGGGTTCCCACACATTTTTACCAATTCATTTCCAAAACATTTCCAAACTTTTCCAGAATATTTAACCCAATTTCCAGGACTATGTAACAATAATTCAGCTCAATAACGAGTCGCTTACTCCTATGTGCAATGCCCAAAGACAGGTAGTGTATGCCAGTGGTTCTCGACCTTTTCAGGCAGTGACCCCCGAAATAATCATATTTTAACTGGGGACCTGGGCACCATGACGAGCACTAAGAGTTGAGGAATTTTGTATAACACAGTTCTATTGTGAAAATAGCTGATCGTTGCGAGGCGTTGTGAGCATGTAGATCGGCTATTTTCACAATTCCTGCCTCTAATATTTGACAAATTGGCCCATGTTTAATTTGTCATTTCAGAGGTATTAACAAAATCAATAACCAAAGACAATGCATAGCTATTTTTCCAGGACCTTCCAGGACCCTTGATGAATTCCAAAACTTTTCCAGTACTGGAAAAATATTTTAATTTCTTATTTCAAAATATTTCCAGGAATTTCATGACCGTGGGAACCCTGTGTTAGAGAGGCAGGGGCTGACATTTCTAAAAGGTCCTTTTGGTGAAAATATTGAAAATAGCCGACACCACACTGAACTAAGCATAATCAATTTATTTCACCATAGTAAAAACTGCATTCATGGTCTGGAGGGGGCACTTTTTACAAACGGATAAAAGGGCAGGGGCTCAAGCCCCCCTTTGATGACTATGTGTGCACGTGCCTGCGCATAATAATATATAAATGAGAAATAATAGCAGCTGTGTTGATTTTGACCGCAAATATTTATTTAGTTTTAGTCATAGCTTAGTTTTTATTCAGTTTTTATTTAGTTTTTTTGTCAGTGAAAAGGTAAACAAAAGTATTCATTTGTAACTCAGAGAATGGAAAGGGTCCATTCTTTATTTTTGTTTTATATTAAATGATACATTTTTAATTAATGTTGGTACCTCGTTGATATCTTCACAGTGGGTGCCGTTTCCACGGAAGCCGGCAGGACACGGTCCACACTCCCAGGAGCCATCGGGGGCGCTGTTGCAATCCACGCCACCGAAGCAGGGGTTGGACAGACAGCCGTCTGGGAGACAGATACACCACAGCCATCAGTAGGAGGCCCCTGACCCCACTTAGCACTTGCCTGGCTCCAGCCAATAGACCCGCCCACTCTCTGAGTGGACTGCTTCTCTTGGTCTGGAGGTGTCATATGACGCGTCTCTTTCTATCGGGGGATGCTGAGTGGTCGGGTTGTGAATAGGGCTAATAGGGGCAACTTCAGACTCAAGCTCCAGCGTAGAGTCTGAAATCAGGCTAACTTAGCACTGCACCAGTGTTTCTCAACCTTTTTTCTGCATGGGCACACTTTTCATGTCCCAAGAATCCATGGGCACACCAACAAAATACGGGGGTGTAAATATCGTCACTGTCGGGAAGAAACCTTGTATCTCCAAGTTTCAAATTTGTAAGTTTCTTCGCAAAGTAAAGCCCTGCTTCATCATACAAGGCTGTCGCACAACAGTAGTGAAAACAACAGATTTACAAGCACACAACGCCTCGCGGTGCGAGGCGTTGTATGCTTGTAGATCGGCTGCCACGCACGCACTCACGCATGCACAAATGCACTCACACACACACACACACACACACACACACACACACACACACACACACACACACACACACACACACACACACACACACACACACACACACACACACACACACACACACATCTCATCTTAGCTTGTTTGCTCAAGGATTAATTCCCAGGGAATGAGCTCCACAGCACACCCAGACTCTGGCACGGCTTCAGAACTAATATTTAACTTCAATTAGAATTGGTACAGAATGCTGAGATCATGACATTAAGCACGACAATGTCAGAAGGAAATTGGTTGTGGTGGTGTGTGTGTGTGTGTGTGTGTGTGTGTGTGTGTGTGTGTGTGTGTGTGTGTGTGTGTGTGTGTGTGTGTGTGTGTGTGTGTTGTGTGTGTGCGTGTGTGCGTGTGTGCGTGCTGCGTTCGTCCCATCACTAGTGGGTGTGTGTTTATGTGTACGTGTGTATGTATGTGCGTGTGTATGTATGTGTGTGTGTATGTGCGTGCGTGCGTGCAGGCTAGGGCATTCGCGAATAGTCATTTTTAGTATTCGAATTATTCAACCTCAAAGTATTCGAATAGTCGAATATTCGACAAGACTGGCCAAACTATCAAATATTAAGTAAGCAAGAGGCGAGCATTGTGAAAATAGCAGACATGCTCACAACGCCTCGCAACAATATTTATCTGCGGAACCGAGTCACATTAAATGTAATACCTACAGTTCCAAGTGCTTGTCAGGGTGGGGGGCCCCAGTTCAAATATGTTTATTTTTGGGGTCACGGCCTAAAAAGGTTTGAGAACCCCTGCTATAAAGCATTAAAAGAATTCATCCACCAGGGGCATTGACAACTCATTCTTATGACTTCCTATCTCGCCAAGCTTTATAAACTATATATTTTTTTAAAGAGAAAAAAATAATAATAAAAAAAAGCGAATATTCGACTTCGGTGAACAACGTCGAATAGTGACTTTGATATTCGGATATTCGAACATTCGAATATTTGGTGAATGCCCTAGTGCATGCTGGGTGCACTGTGATGGACTCACCGATAGGACACTGGTTCTTGTTGCAGGTGTCGCTGTCGCCGGCCTCCCCCACACACCTCTTCCCTCCGTGCTGGGGCTCAGGGCTGTTGCACACGCGTGTCCGGCTCTTCACCCCGCCTCCGCACGTGGCCGAGCAGATCGCCCACGGAGACCACGGTCCCCAGCCGCCGTCAACTGCACCGGGAATAAGTAGTTATTAGAGAGTTTCATCTACTTATTCTTCTGATTACACACACGTCATGTCCTAGTATGAGCGAATGGGGAGAATTGGGGGGTCAACGTCATGTGATTCCCTTGTTTGGACTGACAAAAACTCGGATGAGTGTCTTAGGCCTAACCTAAGTTAGGCCTAAATCAGAAATTAGCCTACAAAAACAAATATGTTGCTACATACTGTACATGTACTGTAAGCCCCTCCCATACACTAAAATGTGTTCCCGGGGGCGCCTGGTGGCCTAGTGGACCAGGCGCATACCATATAAGCATTGCCATTTCGGCATCAATGCCTGTCGGCGTCGCCGGTTCGAATCCCGATCTGAGCGACCTTTGCCGCATGTCACTCGCTGTCTCTCCCCCATTTCCTGTCAGTCTACTGTCCTATCCAATAAAGGCAAAAAGCACAAAAACAAATCTAAAAAAAAAAAAAAAATGTGTTCCCGGCCTGAATGGGTTAAAGAATATATTATGGCAGAATTGCGGAAAGTTTTCAATATTTGGCGGTCCCATTAAAATCTTTCACTAGATCGGTGGTTGTTGCAATTACCAACACTACGATACTTCACCACATGTTGCGTTGTGATGAAAACCCATAAAACGCAAAAATGCCCAAGGCCCAAAGAAATAGGTCTAAAATGCATGGTCAGGGACCATTTTGTAAAAAAACAAAATAGCAGAGATGGGGATATTTTCTTAAGAACATAAGCCACCATACCACACCATGCACAGGTGTGATTTTTGGAGCTGTGTGGAACACAAGCTCCCTATACGTGGCCGTGTGTGTGGGTCTGTCTGTCTGTCTCCGTGTCTCCGTGTCTGTAGCCTGCAGTAACCTTTTCTGACCACACATGTTAAGGGAGGGGCGCTGTTGCACACACACACACACACACACACACACACACACACACACACACACACACACACACACACACACACACACACACACACACACACAGCTCCACTTCGAACAGAGGTTCGATTTTTAATACATTTTTGACAATCTACAAAGGAAATTATTTAAAACCAGGAAACCGTCTGTGTCATTCTACAAGCTCACAGCGTGTCACTTGAGCTTGTAGAACTGCTATTTTTGAAAGATCGTAAAAGTGTGAGAACTACTGATTTAGAAGGCACATATTACTACAAAATATGGTCCAATATGGTCCTCAAGTTACAGTCTGACCAGAAGCAAGGATAACCCTGCAAGGCCCAGCGTTGCTTTTTGGCAACATTTTTTAAATCATTTTTTAAAAAATGTTATAATTAGTTTTCCTGTTCTTTTTTCACATTAACATCACCATTAAATCCTATTGTTTAGTATTACAATGCCATTGGCCACGATATTTGCATATAAATACCCCCCACAGAGAATGACATTCACACCTCCCAGAGAAGTTGAAATTCCAGCGTCTGGACGAACAACATTTCACTTTTTAACTGAAGCAATTCCTCACTAAAACATAAGTAAAATGCCTGTAATATATTTTTTCGTGATCATTAAAATGTGTAGAACACGTGCATATTGTGAAAAATATCCCCAAAATGCAAATTAGAGCATGATTTATGATTTATGGCTATAAAACCTTACAAAAACATTATACATTTTTTAACATTACATTTTCCTGTGATTAGGACTTCTACAACACCATCTGATTTTTTATTTTATTTTTTTGGGCCAGAAGAAATTAATTCGGGTCTTGCAGGGATAAAAAGCTGTTCCCACCAAGCAGTGATTTGCCCAGAGGGAGGACGTATCGTCCATCCCTCCAGAACAATCTGATCCCGTCCACGGCAGCCAGATCGAGAGCAAACGACCTGGAACAGAACTGTTGCTACTGCGGTGGAGACACATGCTAACCTATTTAGAACGGGTACACATTATTGTGTATCATTATTTTATGCTTTAACTATTGAAAAATAGCAGATATACAAGCTTGTAGATCTCAGCATGATTTCAGCATGAATGATAATGCATTTTGCATCATATGAGTCATCATGCTGCATCATATGATGCAAAATGCATCATCATTCATGCTGAAATACTAAAATATCTCAAAACACAGATTGAACACACAAAATAACTCAGGATTGTGTTGGCCGTGTCCCAAACAACAATAAAATAAGATCTGGTTGCCCCAGAGGTGAACTGGCCCTTTAAATGGAGCTCAGTTAGTCTGTTCTTGAGAGACTACTATGTCAGTGGTTCTCAAACCTTTTCATGTGAAGCACCTCCCAAAATTAAATGTATTTGGCCACGGACCCCCATCTCAAAATATCTAGTTCCAGGGACCCACCCAGAAGCAAAATTTGAGTTACAAACGTTCGCTTTGAAAATACATATATTCAAAGATTTGCACACATTTTCACGACTTTTTCAAAAATAGCAGATCTACAAGCTCGCAGCGCGGCACTCGGTGCCGCGCTGTGAGCTTGTATATCTGCTATTTTTTCACTGGTTAAAACATTCAATAATTCTAGGCCTAAATGGGCTAAGATGATTTGGACCTGGGACAGACGGGATAGTCATGTGATGTGGTTGTTGAAGGCAGATATTTGCTATCGTGTTCACTGTTCCCAGAGATCAGTGAGTGAGTGGTCCCCCCACGGGGGTCCTTGAGGCGTTCCAGGGGGTCCCCGGCAAGATGAGAAACAGTTTAAAAACTTTAGTGGGAAATTTCATTTGGGTCATTTTATCGTCTACTCAGGCATTTTGTGAACGCAGCAGACAGCTTTTAAATTGCTCGGTTCAGTATTTAGATATTTGATATTTGTCCGTCCGTCCGTCCGTCCGTCCGTACGTACGTATGTGTGTAGTGTCCGTCCCGGTCTGATGATTGGATACTTTGAGGATTGGTCAAGCTACAATTCGGCCCTCCAGATAAAATCATTAATTCATTCAGAATATAAAGAATGTATAGATCACAGAGTTCATAACTCTAGAACACATAGAATAAAAGTTCACCGCTTCACTTCGAACCGAGGTTTGATTTTTTGCCAGACCCATGAAATGGGTAGGCCTACATAAGCAAATGTCGGTCTGTCCGGGTTTTCTATATAAAGGGTATATATGATGATGACATGATGATGACATGCCTACAAAAGGCATGATGTCATAAATGATGATGACAGACAGGGGGTTGGCAGAACCGGGACCGACAGACAAAGCCTTCATGATGTCACAAATGATGATGACATGAGGGAGGGACAGACAGCCTATAAAGGGACAGACAGGGGGTTGGCAGAACCGGGGTCTGGCACAACCAGGTTGACCTGGTCTAGTTTATATATATATATTAGTGTGGTTGCCTATTAGGGCAACACACCATTTATTGTTCTCTTCCACCTTGATAGAGTAACACTTTAGGGTAAGTCCATTGAGTTCAATGGAGGAGTGCAAGCTTGACTGAGGATTGGTCAAGCTTCATACATGTATGACATTTTGTCTATCCCAGGGGTCTTCAACGTTTTCAGGCCAAGGACCCCTTAACTGAGAGAGAAAGATGAAGCAGGGACCCCCACCAAATACTGTATAAATGCCTTATGCAGATTTTCATAGACTTGTTTGACAGCACTGTCGTCTGTCTATGTTGGATTTGTGTTAATGTTTTTTTTCAGACATTTTATCCACTTCAATCGTCAATATGTAATAAACTTGAGCTTTCACTATCTGTACTTGGTCTGCTCTTTTTGACCTCTACACCAAACCTCTTTGCTGAAAATAGCAGATCTACAAGCTCTTAACGCCTTGAGCTTGTAGATCTGCTATTTTTGGTTAAAGTTCTCCTCAGAATAGGGATGCGAGGGTTAAAAGTTTTTAATTTAAAATAATTACTCAAAGATTTGACCGCCCCCCTGTAGTAACTCTGAGGACCCCCTAGGGGTCCCGGACCCCCTGTTGAAGAACCCTGGTCTATCCAGACTATAAATATGCAACCACACTTGCAATTTCACAGAATCTTTCTTGTTTATTTATTTTTAAATTTCCCCCCAAAAAATTTAACAGTCATACTCACTAGGACAGGGCTTGGCGTCGCAGCGCTGGGTCTCTCTGCCGTTGCCGTCGCAGTCTTTGCCCCCTAGCTGCGGCATGGGGGCGTTGCAGTGGCGGATCCTGGTGATCTGGCCCTCGCCGCAGGTGACCGAACACGACGACCAGGGCGACCACAGGCTCCACCTACCGTCCTGGCGAACTGCGTGGACAAAAAACAATCGGAAACTTGAGCGCTCTGGAAATCATCCCAACAACAACAACACACCGTCGACAAGACAGCAGGGATGGGACGATAAGCGATGTTATCGTTAATCTTGATTAAAAAAACACTCACGATAATCGTATCATGGAGATTTACATTTGACGTGATATCGTCCTCTGTCATGCACTGGGACTGAGCTGCATATCCGGTACCATTTAAAGGTGATACACCATGAAATTTCACTTTTCCTATTTTAAAACCTTTTTTTGGGGTCCCACTAGCACCTTCTATCCTCACAAAGTCCCATTTCTGACCATTGTGTCTTTCTCTGGTTTTGGGAAGGCGGAGGTTAAAAGCATCCCACGGGTTCTCAAAACAGGCTGTCCAGATTTGCTGCCGTCGCTGACGTCATCGACGTTTTTTTTTTTTTTTACTCAAACTTCTCAGCGTCTCATCGCTTTCCTTGTTTTTGAACTGCTTGGGTAAAAATGGCCGAACATGTCACGTGATGTTGATCGCCGTTGCGATTCGCTCATACTAGGACATGACGTTTTTGTATGCGGAACTATTCCAACGTTCTGTAGTTCTGAAGCGTTCTGCAGGCGGAAGCATTCCGACGAGGAAACGCGAGTCTCAGAGAAGTTTGAGTAAACATTAATTTATTAGAAACATATGGACTAACACATGCCAACGAGTGGGCTCACCGGTAGATATAAAGCTGTTTCGACGATGCGGTGAGCAACTTATTGATTTGTACATGTTTTGAGCCGAATGTGGACGTTGGGGCTCAACCAGCGAGAGCCATATGACTCTGCCTTATAACTCCAGGAGAGACATAACATCCGAATATTAGCGACATCTCCTGGTAGTTATAATTTATGGCTATACATACACTACAGAGTGTTAAACCCTTTGAACATGTTCGCCTACACAGCATACATGGGTAACTGGCGGCCCGGGGGCCACATGCGGCCCCCACCTTCGCTTACTGCGGTCCGCAGGTTAATACCGGAATACTGATATTAGTGATGTCAGCTGTTACAATTGCAAACATGAACTGCTTTAATTCCATCAGTCTATATTAGTAGCTTTAATGACTAGTATAGTAGTATTACATTTTTTTTACAAGTTTTTTTACAAGTTATTTGTATTTAGGTTCATAAAGTTAACATGACTATATAACTAAATGCGTTTCAAATTAAATAAAAATGTTACATTTCAGGATTCCAATTAAAAAATTACAAAAAATAATTCAGGATTCCAATTCAAAAGAAGCAAAAATAGCCGATCTACAAGCTCAAAACGCATCGCAGTGCGATGCGTATTGAGCTTGTAGATCTGCTATTTTTAGATCTGCTATTTTTACTTCTTTTGAATCAGATTAGTGTGGTTTAAAAACATTTAGAGGTAGAGAATTACGGATAAAAGATACAGAAATTGATGCACAGAAAATGGGCAGACAGAGTCAGGGTGCTGATATTGTGCACGTTGGCTCAGTGTAAACTCTCTGCTTCACCGGTGGGTCTCAAAGTGTCCTCGAGGGGGTTCCAAATGGCCCCTTATGGGTCTGTAACTCTCTATTTGGTTCCATCGGTACACTCTCAGAGTTATGGTGGTCCTTGAAATCACATATAGTTAGGGAAGGTTAGCCTTTTCAGTCTTTGGCCACATATTGCGCCTCACAGCACAGAGCTACAAGAGATTCTCAGCGCACCGCGACCAGGATTTCACTCTAATGTCTCTGTCATCCACACCAAGTCTGTTTATATTGTACTTTGTGTCAGTTAACGTCATATCACCAGCCAGTCAGAGGATAATACCATTCAAAACACAAGTTGGCTGAATGAACCACACTCAGCTCCAGTAGCCCCCCCCCCCATCTCTCCAATCTCTGGAATGGCGTTCAAGCCACGGAGCTTTCCATGTTGGTATCAGAGGTATAAGAATGAGATCTTTTCGCTCTTTTCGCAGAGGTACATGTTTTTTCCACACTACTGCCCCTACGGTTGACAAAGGTTCGCCACGGGTAGTTCATGCGTACGTACGTTTTAATCGGTTTTAATACGTTGGGTTGGGTGTTGTCCGCTAGCCTACGGACAGGGAGAAAGAACGGACACCAAACGGACCTCCCCCTCCGTTTCTAGCGTAGACTTGCGGTCCTTATGTATTACTATGCATGATACTTAAAGGGGAAGACCACCCATTTTCAATATTGAAATATGTCATTAATATACCTTAGAGGAGTTGTGTGGAAATAGAAAAAAAGTTCCCCCCCTTCTGTGTTGCCTAGAACTGGAGGATTGATTTTGGGATTTGTATTGTAAAGTACAATGTGTGATGTCATCAAGTTGTACTTTACAATGCAAACCCCCAAATCCATCCTCCAGTTCTAGGCAACACAGAAGGGGGGGAACTTTTTTTCTATTTCCACACAACTCCTCTAAGGTATATTAATGACACAGTTCAATATTGAAAATGGGTGGTCTTCCCCTTTAAGGAAGGGGGCTGATCTCTTTCCAATATGGCTGCCGTCCATAGAGCCATCCCCTGGGACCCCCAAACTAAACTTTGCCCCTGCACACGCCATACTGAAATGATTGAACAAATAAATTCATCGAGGATGTGTCATTCAGTCGGTGGTAGGACTATGAATCATCGTACGCTCCAGCACTCTGTTTGGAATCTACGTCAGCTGGGCAGGGCCGAAGCCTCCAACCAGACCATGCTGTCCCCACCCTTCACTGATCAGCTGCATAATGTGTAAACAGTGGTGGAAGGCAGGGACATGCTGGGCCCCTGATTCAGCCCGTGAAAAAGAGTTGTAGAGGCCCTCATTGCTGCTACTCAAAGATTTGCCATTTCAGATCATGACAAGTGACAAGCCATTGGGCCAATTACATGAGTTATATTTTGTCGTTGTCGGGTGGAAACCTTGTATGTCCAAAACCGTTTGTTTTGTATTTATCATTTTAAAAATGATTTAAACTAGTGAAAACAGCCGATCTACAAGCACACAACGCCTCGCACCGCGAGGCGTTGTGTGCTTGTAGATCGGCTGTTTTCACTACTTTTGTGCAAACAGTTTAATTTTTTACTTTTGTGAAAAGAGTTTATTTTTTTCCTAATGGCCGGCCTGGACCGTCCGGGAATGAACCGGCCGTTCGGGAGTTGTCCCGCTTTTCCCAATGGCCAGCACGTCCCTGGTGGAAAGTAGCTAAATATTGTACTTTTACTGGACCACAATTATTTGAAAACTGTAGTTACTACGGTAGTTAATTTGTCGATTTTGGTTAATTTATACAAAACATACAGTAACCACTATAGCCCTATACATTTCGGCCATTTGAAAATAGCCGATCTACAAGCTCACAATGCGTCTCGATGCGATGCATTGTCAGCTTGTAGATCAGCTATTTTCAAAATATTTGTGTACGTTTCATTCATTTGAAAACTTACTAGAAACATTCTGCATAATGAGTACTTTCTACTTTTTGTACTTAAAATACATTTTGATAGCAACATTTTTGTATTTTCAATTCCGGACTTCTACTTGTTAAAATAGTATTGCTAGTATTGCAGTATCGATACTTTCACTTAACCCATACAGTGCACCGGGCCACAAGGTGCCGCTAGAGTGCCAGAAATATCTGTATAGGCCTTCGCTGTAGCTTCCGTCGACACTGCCTGTAGTGCCTTGTGATTTCACTACAGCCACTGTTATGTATGACGAGAGGAGCAAGTTAGCTAACACTTAGCCATTAGCTTCTTTATTTTTTAGAAGCCCGATCTGAAGCTATTTTAGTTGCAAAAAAACTTTGTCTTTGGTCTGGGAACACAATTCAGAGAAAATGCTCTCTAAAGATGTGACTTTGTATTGGATTCGGCGGCGCGATGCGGCGGCGTTGCCCGATTACGGGCCGTGGATGGCCGAGTCTCGGCCCCGGCCATGGATGGAAATTTAGACCGGGGCTTCGTTGAGGCCTCCGATTAATTAATTCATTTTATTAAATATCCCGGAATAGATCGGGATAGGCACCCCGGAATACGTCGCGCCGCCGACAGTATAGATTGAGGTTTTTTGGGGGGGCTCTAAACTTTATTTTAAACCATTTTCAATGGAATAAATCGTCAGACCATCTAGCATCTCTCGTTGGAAAGCGGAGGACGACCCAGGACCACCCACATCTCTACAAGCAGCTCAGGGTAAGTAAAATAGCAAAAAAAATATTGTATTGGATTGAAATAAAGCCGAACTTGTTCGGGATAGGCACAAGAAGGGTTAAGTAAGGCTGCAGCACATCAAAATACCTAGAGTGGAATCCGCCAATGCATTTCAATGAGAATGGAGCGGTTTCATGCAGGTATGAGGAATTCTGCAAAAAAAAAAAAACACTCCATTCTCATTGAAATGCATTGGCGGATTTCACTCTAGGTATTTTGGTGTGGCTGCAGCCTTAAAAATGACAGTACTTTTTGCCAAATACATGGACATTGTATATTGACAAACCAGCACGTTGACATGAACCCAGAGATTACACACATGTATCGATAGACCAGTGTAGCTATATGGAAAGGAAAAGTAATTAAACCCCTCCTTTAAAAAATATTCTTCTAAAAAATGCTAGATACAATGCACAAGTAGGTAGTATCGATACAATCGATTCTTTGCACTGCCGATTCGATACGATACAAAATAAAACGATCCGATCCGATTTTAGCTGTTTTCATTTCGATATACTTAGATTTTTTTAGTTAAAAACGATATTTCGATACAGTTACTATATCGTTACACCCCTAGTAAATACATGTCAAAACAGAGAGAGAGAGAGAGAGAGAGAGAGAGAGAGAGAGCACTCCTAAGACTCTGCAGCTCCGTTGTGCAAAGACGCAGTTGAAGATGTCATTTCCAATCCAACTCCACCCGATACGGGATGTCTGTATTGTTCAACGTCTCTACAAGTTACTTCATCTTCATCCCCTCGCGTGTCGTACAGTAAAAAGAACAGCTGCTGGCGCTACGTCACTGTTTATTGGCAGCCACGTATACTTTGGAGATCATGTCATCATTCATCAGGGTTTAGAGACGGTACCGGGGACGATGGGTGGAGGAGACCCTGGTCTGTGTTACTGTACCTTATCAATGAAGACGGTCGTACAGTAGACCAGTGCAATATACAGTACTTTGTGCCGTCAGTCTTTCCTTTTTCATCTACATTTTTATACCAAGATTTTTGTAACCCATTTTTCACCCAGTGCCAGTTGCCTAGCCCTAAGCTGTAATCCTGGGCGTTACACTCCCTCTGCCAACCTGGGGAGGGCCCCGAACTGAGCTCATGCTTCCTTCAGTGCATGAGGAGTGAGCAGGCCGCTTCTTATCAGCTCACAGGGGGGGGGGGGGGGGGGGGGGGGTTCCCCGGTCGGACGTAACGCGTGGAAGGAACACGTTATTCCAACCAGTTCCTTTCCCCTCCATCAGGCGCCCCACTTGGCCAAGGGGGGGCAGTATAGAGACCAGGATTACTGCATGTTTTTGTGAGGGTACCTACCCTACCTGTGAGGGACAGTGCTACCAACTGTGCCGCCACGTACCATGCATTTCTATGGTAGAGAGGCGCCGGTGCCCTCCTCCTCCCCGAGCAAGAGTCCTGCATGGGCATTATAAGTTGCAGCGTCCGGTCATATGATCCTTGTGATTGTATGTTACAACCCATCATTGTCGTTGTCATTCACAACCCGCCGTTGAATCTTTACTAGAAACACGAGAAGTCCATGTTTACTGTTGTTTCAGCTAATCTATTTGTGGTAATAATAATAGATCATCAATTTTCTATTTACATTTTGAAGGGGAAAAAAAAAACAGCCAATTTAACATTACAGTGCTTAAGTGCCCACAACAGGACCATGTATTCCGATAAGGATTGTGATTCCACTGCAGTAGATGAACAACACAGGACTCACCTCGGCTGTCACACTTGCTCAGGCTGCACTTGCGGGTCTGTATGGAGGCTCCGGAGCAGGGGTTGCTGGTGGCGTCGCACGAACGGCCCCTCTGCTGCGTGCCCGTCCCGCACGTCACCGTGCACTCCGTCCACTCCGACCACGGGGACCAGCCGTCCTCGCTGTCCTTAGCTGGACACACACACGACAACCACATAGTACAGGGGTTTTCAAAGTGGATGACTGGGGCACCCTGGGGTGCCGCGACGGCAGTCCAGGGGTGCCGCAAGATTATTTGATAATATTTGGAATTTATTTGGACACTTGAAAAAATATTTAGTATTGTTTTAAACTTGAAGTACAAAGTTATTTTCAGTCAGTTCTAACCAAAATGGCTGTTATCTCAACGTTGTCCTCGCAACATAATCACTAAAATATCGTCACTGTCGGGCAGAAACCTCGTATCTCCAAGTTTCAAATGTGTACGTCTTTTGGTAAAGCAAAGCCCTGCTTCATCATACAAGACTGTCGAAAAAACTAGTGATGCAAGGCGTTGTGTGCTTGTAGATCGGCTGTTTTCACTACTTTAGTACATTTTATAGACTAGCCCTTACCCGTTCAAAGATATGAGCTCTGAAATGATGTGCAGTGTGTGGGTTATGGGGTGTGCACTGTGCACACAGTATATGAGGGATGGAAAGTAACTTAAACTGGTGCTTACATGATAATATGTAGGAGCATCAATGTAAGAAATACCCGTTTCGTTTAATGGCCAAACAGAAATGCAATGGTCAGCGACAAAACACAATTAAATTGTTAATCGCAATTGTTTGAGTGGCAATGAATCCTCATGTAAAATGTCAAAATCGTGACAGCCTCTAATGGTACACTGTCTTTAGCTGGACACACACATGACAAGCACATGGTACAACATTCTCTATAAGTCTTTGTTGAAAAAAAAGAAAGAAAAAAAAACTGTTGATCTGCATGTTTACACTGAGCTTGTACACAGGCTATTCAATTTCAAGGACCCCCAGTTTGATACGTACAGTAATGTACAGTAATAGGCCACGGACCCCCGTTGGATATGATTTAAAATCTCATGGGACCTCATAATTATAATAGTAAGCCTTAACGAGCCATGTGGCCCATAGGGCAGATGGGGGCTTTTAAGCCGTGACATCATTTTGTAGGCAGAGGAGAACTCTGCCCCCAGAGCATTTTCTCTCCCTCGCTATTTCAACAGATCCGAGACAAAAATAACGACTAAAGTATAATTCTAACACTTTCCTTTCAACAACAAAGAGAAGAAAAATGTGTAAATAGTAAAAATAGTAAAAAGATTCACGGAAACTGGGGGCAGAAATTCTCCTCTGCCTACAAAATGATGTCATACTTAACAGTCCCTATGTGATCGGCAGCTTGATGTACAAGTGTACACCCCCTGGACATGACACTAGCACGTCGCAGGGACCCCCTGGACATGACACTAGCACGTCGCAGGGACCCCCTTGATGCTGAGTGCCAAGCAAGGAGGCACTGGGTCCCATTTATACAGGCTTTGGTTATACGACCCGGCCGGGGAATCGAACCCCCGGCCCTCCAATCTCCGACATAACCACTGAGTTGGTTACTGTGAATCCCCAGTGTTTATTTAACTCTGAAGGCAGGCACGTGCACACATAGACATCAAAGGGGGCTTGAGCCCCTGCCCTTTGACTGTCTGTAAAAAGTGCCCTCTCCAGACCATGAATGCCGTTTTTACTATGGTGAAATAAATGCACTTCACAATAAATGATTGTGAAGTGTAGAGAACTTCACAATCAAAGTGGGTGACAAGGTCATAACACGAAAAAACGAAATCTCTTACTTAGGATGTATCCTTGAAGCTAATCTTTCCAGCGAAAAGATGACTTCAAAAGTAATACAAAAAATCAACCAACGAACTCGTTTCCTACAGAGGATCGCCCCAATGGTCAACTTCAACACACTGAAGACCATAGCTGGTGCAATAATCCAGCCCCTCTTTGACTATGGAGTCCACGTATGGTATCGTGACGCCCCACAAGCCCTAAAAACTAAACTCCAAACAGCCCAAAATAAACTAATTAGGGTCCTGCTTAACCTTCCCAATCAGACTCACCTCACCGCTACTCACCAGTTAAGAGTGGGGTGGCTCAGAGTAGATGACAGAGTACAGCAACTTGCAATGGGACTGGTGTACAAGATACACTACACCACTATGATACCCAAGTACCTGTCAAAATACTTTATAAACGTTAAGGATGTCCATAATTACAACACCAGAGGCAGTGCCACAGATCACGTTCAACCCAGAGTCAACTCAAAGAAAGGGTCGAACTCGTTCTTCTGCTATACCACAAAAATGTGGAATGCCTTACCGAAGGCCATAAAGGAGTGTGGATCACTAGCATCCTTTAAAATTGCCCTAAAAAACCACTTACAGGCAGCAGCCGTTCACAACTGGTAAAAACCTAGCCCAACCCTACCCTCCCTGCCCCTTCCTTGTATATACTGTACATACTGATTGTTTAGACTTACTGTTACCTGCCCCTTCCTTGTATATATTGTATATACTGTACTTACTGATTGTATAGACCTACTGTTTTCTTTTTCTTTCTTTTTTTCTTTACATGTCTACTGCATAGTACTGTGTTCTATTTGTCTGTCATTCAATGTTATATGAGATACTTAAATGGTTTCCTGTTGAAATAAGCTTAGTCTTTTCATGGATCTCCTTTTAGTAGACCTTGTACCAGTGAACTGTACCGTCATGAATCTGTACATTTTCCTATGCAAACTTCTAATAAAGCCTTCAATCAATCAATCAATCAAAACCCTCTTTCCATGCCATAGCTGAAGGCAGCGCTCAGTAAAATTGCCTTGTCCAAACTCTCCTGAACTTGAATGCATGCAGCATCTTATGTTGGAAGAAGCTTTGGAGGTCTGCTGTTTTCAATAGTTTCAGCAAAACGTCCTTTTAGAAAATAATTAATGTCAGCCCCTGCCTCTTTAACATTCTCTGCACGTCCCTGTCTGAGAGCGTACGAATGGAACCAAATGGACCCGTAAGGGTTTGGAGAAACAGCGGCTTAAGTGTTTTTAGAGGAGAGAGCAAACATGGAAGCAGCGGGGGTGATGTTAAGTCAGTATTATCCTATGACATCACCTCAACAGTAAAAAGGCTGCAGTAGCCATTTTTGGAGCACGGTTAATTTTTCACCAATAAAATATGCGGTTGGCTGACAAAGACAAATAAGCTAGAACAGCACCGCATTATTAAAAGTTAACATGCATGGAATATAGATTTTCCAGCATAAAAGGGCCATGTACTCAAGAGGTCACCCCCCCCCCCCCCCCCCCCCCTGCACAAAGCTGAAGTGAAGATAGAGTACTTTTAGAGTGACAGATAGATAGATAGATAGATAGATAGATAGATAGATAGATAGATAGAAAGATAGATAGATAGATAGATAGATAGATAGATAGATAGATAGATAGAAATATGGGGCTGTTAAGTATGACATCATTTTGTAGGCAGAGGAGAATTTCTGCCCCCAGTTTCCGTGAATCTTTTTTCTATTTACACATTTTTCTTCTCTTTGTTGTTGAAAGGAAAGTGTTAGAATTATACTTTAGTCGTTATTTTTGTCTCGGATCTGTTGAAATAGCGAGGGACATAAAATGCTCTGGGGGCAGAGTTCTCCTCTGCCTACAAAATGATGTCACGGCTTAAAAGCCCCATAGATCTGTGATTTACTGGCCTCATTATTGGAATGTGTGTGCACGTGTGCAGGGACGTGCAGAGAATGTTAGAAAGGCAGGGGCTGACATTTCTAAAAGGGCCTTTTGGTGAAAATATTAAAAATAGCAGACCTTCACGCTCACAATGCGTCGCGTTGCATTCAAGGTCAGGAGAGTTTGGACAAGGCAATTAATTCTCTTGAATGCTGCCTTCAGGTATGGCATGGAAAGAGGGGGCATTTGCATTTCTTTCGCCATAGTAAAAACTGCATTGGTCTGAAGAGGGCACTTTTTACAGACGGATAAAAGGGCGGGGGCTCAAGCCCCCTTTGGTGTCTATGTGTGCACGTGCCTGCATGTGTGTGAGCGTGTGAGCGTGGCGTGCATGTGTGTGTGTGTGTGTGTGTGTGTGTGTGTGTGTGTGTGTGTGTGTGTGTGTGTGTGTGTGTGTGTGTGTGTGTGTGTGTGTGTGAATGGCTAACAGAGCATAACGTTCAGTACTTACGCATACACACGGGACAACACTCGCCATCTATAAACGTAGGGTTGGCACAGGCCACCGGCGGGCATGTGATCTGGTGGCACACGATCTTGGACTCCTGCAATCAATAAGCAACAAGAAACTGTTGTTCGTTTTTAAGTTATGAGATGCCGTTGATTTCAGATAAAACTTCGCTTAATGCAGCTTTTATTTGAGATTTGTGAACTCGCGTCGGACATGGGGTCCGCCATGTTTGTTTACAAAATGCGAGAGCATAGCAGCCGCTCGACCAATCAGGAGCGGTGTGAGGCGGGTTCGCTCGAAATGCAGCCTTTTGATTGGACATTAGAAACCCAAGTTCTAATAAAGAGACTCGATGGGAGGGACACCAAACCGAGAAAGTGCAACTATCTGGCGAAAGTCAGGTTACCTTTTAACAGCACAAGGAATGTTTTTCATGCAAAACAAATGCTTGCATTGGATTCAGAATCATTAAAAAACCCTAGTTTCACCCCTCACATGCTACTTAAAGCAGATTTTTTTGGGGGTATTCCTAAGTATAGTGTATAGTAAGTGAATGAGACAAAATGTCAGCAGCTGCCAAAAATTGCCCTACGGATTTTGCAAATGGAATCATGGACTATATAGGGTTGTACAGTACCTGGCAGGTCCTGTACACTTGGTGCAGCTGTCCACCACCCAGTCCTCCTAGGTTAGGTTCCTAACTATCATTTAGCTGCATGGGGACCCCCTGGAACTCCCTCGAGGACCCCTGGTATAACGGTTTACCTGGCAGGTACACTTGGTGCAGCTGTCCACCACCCAGTCCTCCTTGTCGTCGAACAGCCGTCCGTCCTGCCAGCACATGTTCTTCTCCTTGGAGTTCTTCATCTTCCCCAGAGCCTCCTTCATCACAGTGTTCTCCTCTGTCTACATGGAGGGAGGACAACAACACACAGTTAACCCCTTCATCACTGTGTTCTCCTCTGTCTACATGGAGGGAGGACAACAACACACAGTTAACCCCTTCATCACTGTGTTCTCCTCCGTCTACATGGAGGGAGGACAACAACACACAGTTAACCCCTTCATCACTGTGTTCTCCTCTGTCTACATGGAGGGAGGACAACAACACACAGTTAACCCCTTCATCACCAGGTTCTCCTCTGTCTACATGGAGGGAGGACAACAACACACAGTTAACCCCTTCATCACCATGTTCTCCTCTGTCTACATGGAGGGAGGGACAACAACACACAGTTAACCCCTTCATCACTGTGTTCTCCTCTGTCTACATGGAGGGAGGACAACACCACACAGTTAACCCCTTCATCACTGTGTTCTCCTCTGTCTACATGGAGGGAGGACAACAACACACAGTTAACCCCTTCATCACGGTGTTCTCCTCTGTCTACATGGAGGGAGGACAACAACACACAGTTAACCCCTTCATCACTGTGTTCTCCTCCGTCTACATGGAGGGAGGACAACAACACACAGTTAACCCCTTCATCACTGTGTTCTCCTCCGTCTACATGGAGGGAGGACAACAACACACAGTTAACCCCTTCATCACCGAGTTCTCCTCTGTCTACATGGAGGGAGGACAACAACACCACACAGTTAACCCCTTCATCACTGTGTTCTCCTCCGTCTACATGGAGGGAGGGACAACAACACACAGTTAACCCCTTCATCACTGTGTTCTCCTCCGTCTACATGGAGGGAGGACAACAACACACAGTTAACCCCTTCATCACAGTGTTCTCCTCTGTCTACATGGAGGGAGGACAACAACACACAGTTAACCCCTTCATCACCGTGTTCTCCTCCGTCTACATGGAGGGAGGGACAACAACACACAGTTAACCCCTTCATCACAGTGTTCTCCTCCGTCTAGAGCAGGGGTTCCCAAACTGTTTTGTCTCAGGGCACCCCATAAATATTTGTTTTTAATCCGAGGCACCCCTAATTTTCACTCCCAGCACCTTATATTTATAGAATATCGTCGTTGTCAGGTGGAAACCGTTCGTTTTGTATTATCATCTATAAAATGTACTAAACTAGTGAAAACAGCAGATCTACAAGCACACAACGCCTCCAGATGTGTGCTTGTAGATCGGCTATTTTCACTAGTTTTGTGCGACGGTCTTGTTTGATGAAGCAGGGCAAAAGACACATTTGAAACTTGGAGATATGAGGTTTCTGCCCGACAGTGACGATATTTTAGTGATTATGTTGCGAGGAAAACGTTAAGATAACAGCCATTTTGGTTGACTGAAACTGACTGAAAAATAACTTTGTACTTCAAGTTTAAAATTATACTAAATAATATTTTTTCAAGTGTCAAAATAAATTCCAAATATTATCAAATGATCTTGCGGCACCCCTGGACTGCCGTCACGGCACCCCAGGGTGCCCCGTCACCCACTTTGAAGACCCCTGGTCCAGAAGTACCACAACACACAGTTAAACCCTTCATCACCGTGCTCTCCTCCGTCTGGACGGAGGCACAACAACACACAGGTATGCAGTTATAAAACAAGTTTGCATGTTCTCCCCGTGTCTCCTAGGGTAGGTACCCTCACAAAAAAAACATGCAGTAATGCTGGTCTCTATACTGCCTCCCCCTGGCCAGCCGGGGCGCCTGGCGGAGGGGAAAGGAACTGGTTGGAATAACGTGTTCCTTCCACGCGCTACGCTACGTCCACCCGGGGGAAACTCCCCCCTGTCAGGGGAAAAGAAGCGACTTGGACTCCTCATGCATAGAAGGAAGCATGAGGTCAGTCCGTTTCTCTCCCCAGGTCGGCAGAGGGAGTGTAGCGTCCAAAAATGGGTTGCAATGCACGCTTTTATAGTCTGGAGTCGTGTTCTTTGTGTGTGTAAACATGTGTGGGCGGCTGGGCGCGTGTGTGCGTGCGTGCGTGCGTGCATGTGTGCGTGCGTGTGTCGGTACGTGCGAGTGTGTAATGGTTGTGTATCTATCGAAAAATAGCAGACATACAAGCTCACAGCGCGCACATGCGAGTGCAGCACTGCGAGCTTGTAGATCTGCTATTTTTTGAAAAATCATGTAATATTTTGACAAATCTTTGAATATATCTTTTTTAAAGGAAACATTTGTAACTCAAATGGTTGCTTCTGTGTGAACACCGCCTGGTTGCTTGGTTATCATCACATCTTGACCTCTGACCCGGTTGGAGACCAGGGGATCTGACCGGCTGTCTTTCTGAACCCTGGAGAACTGAGGCGTCAATTGGGTATGGCAGGGGTATGCAGCTGCCATACCCTGGGTCCAGGGGGGAAAATAAATGTTACTTTTAAATGTAAATCCATGAATGTCTCTTTGTCTATCTGTGCTGGTTATTATGTTGTTAAATTACAGTAAAATAACTACAAATGCAACATTTAACAAAATGGTCACTTTAACAAGGTATTATAATTATATTCTCCACACTTGTATTCTCCCCATCTTGACAAAATGGTATATTCCCAGGTTCCGCAGGTCAGCTGCACACAGGTGCAATTCATTATTGTTAATTGTGGCACGTTTATTAACATGCCAAGTTTAGCTGCACTTGAACAACTGTTCCAGGCTGCCATATCCAGACCAAGAAACCGTAGAAACCTGTGTAAAAAATTTACAAAAGTCGGTTTTTTTTTTACATCGTGAAAATAGCCGATCTACATGCTCACAACGCCTCGCAGCGCGAGGCGTTGTGAGCATGTAGATCTGCTATTTTCACAATATAACCGTGTTATACAAAATGTAATGCCTCCATGAGGACTCCCATCTTTGCCATACCCTAGCTTTTGCTGAACTGACGCCACTGACTGGAGAACTGTCAGAGAATGACCTACTGCCAAGAGGTCTGTCTGAGTGTCTGCCTGTGTGTGAGCGCGCGCGCGCGTGTGTGTGCGCAAGCATGTGCTCCGTCAAGCATGCTTGTGTGTGTATGCATGTGTGTTTGCATGCACGCATGCACACAGGACACAGGTATGTGTGTATACAGTGGCGTCAGTTCAGAAAAAGCTAAGGTATGGCAACATGACTGGTGTCTTGCACGCGCACGAAGGCACGCGCGCAAGACACCAGTCATGTTGCCATACCTTAAGAAGTACATTCTATTTCCCCCCCAGTTTCTACGGTTTCTTGGGCTGGATAAGGCAGCCTGAAATGGTTGTTCAAGTGCAGCTAAACTTGGCATGTTAAACGTGCCACAATACCTTGTTAAAGTGACCATTTTGTTCATTTTTTTAGCTATTTTACTGTAATTTAACAACATAATACAGATAGACAAAGAGACATTTAATGGATTTATATTTAAAGGTAACTTTTATTTTCCCCCCTGGACCCAGGGTATGGCAGCTGCATACCCCTGCAAAAAAAAAAAAAAAAATGCTAACCAGCTTCATGTATTGTCATTGATTTTCCAGTAGTGCTAAGGGTTTAGGTGGAGTCTGAACACCGCCTGGTTGCTTGGTTATCATCACATCTTGACCTCTGACCCGGTTGGAGACCAGGGGATCTGACCGGCTGTCTTTCTGAACCCTGGAGAACTGAGGCGTCAATTGGGTATGGCAGGGGTATGCAGCTGCCATACCCTGGGTCCAGGGGGGGGGGGGAAATAAATGTTACTTTTAAATGTAAATCCATGAATGTCTCGTTGTCTATCTGTGCTGGTTATTATGTTGTTAAATTACAGTAAAATAACTACAAATGTAACATTTAACAAAATGGTCACTTTAACAAGGTATTATAATTGTATTCTCCACACTTGTATTCTCCCCATCTTGACAGAATGGTATATTCCCAGGTTCCGCAGGTCAGCTGCACACAGGTGCAATTCATTATTGTTAATTGTGGCACGTTTACTAACATGCCAAGTTTAGCTGCACTTGAACAACCGTTCCAGGCTGCCATATCCAGACCAAGAAACCGTAGAAACCTGTGTAAAAAAATTGTCAGAAGTCGTTTTCTTTTACATTGTGAAAATAGACGATCTACATGCTCACAACACCTCACAGCGCGAGGCGGTGTGAGCATGTAGATCTGCTATTTTCACAATATAACCGTGTTATACAAAATGTAATGCCTCTTTTCCATGAGGACTCCCAACTTTGCCATACCCTAGCTTTTGCTGAACTGACGCCACTGACTGGAGAACTGTCAGAGAATGACCTACTGCCAAGAGGTCTGTCTGAGTGTCTGCGTGTCTGCCTGTGTGTGAGCGCGCGCGTGTGTGTGTGTGCGCAGGCATGTGCTCCGTCAAGCATGCTTGTGTGTGTATGCATGTGTGTTTGCATGCACGCATGCACACAGGACACAGGTATGTGTGTATACAGTGGCGTCAGTTCAGAAAAAGCTAAGGTATGGCAACATGACTGGTGTCTTGCAAGACACCAGTCATGTTGCCATACCTTAAGAAGTACATTCTATTTCCCCCCCAGTTTCTACGGTTTCTTGGGCTGGATAAGGCAGCCTGAAATGGTTGTTCAAGTGCAGCTAAACTTGGCATGTTAAACGTGCCACAATACCTTGTTAAAGTGACCATTTAGTTAGTGACCATTTTTAGCTATTTTACTGTAATTTAACAACATAATACAGATAGACAAAGAGACATTTAATGGATTTATATTTAAAGGTAACTTTTATTTTCCCCCCTGGACCCAGGGTATGGCAGCTGCATACCCCTGCCATACCCAATTGGCACCCCTGTGTGTACTGTATGCACGTGTGCACATGAGTGAGAGACTGTCTGTGTATGTGTGTAAGCACGTGTGAGTGTGTGTGAATGCACACAATCGCGCGCACACACACACACACACACATACACCCAGGCAATAATAGCGTGCGTGCAGCTCTTACAATCCGAGACACCACTTGGTCTGGAAGAGCCTTAGGGACCCTTCTCATCATCACAGACCTCTTTTCTTCCTCCTTTCTTTTTTCCCAAGGTTCATGCCCAGTCTCTCTCTCTCTCTCCCTCTCTCTCTCTCTCTCTCTCTCTCTCTCTCTCTCTCTCTCTCTCTCCCCCCCCCCCCCCCTCCCAGAGGAAGGAAGCTCAGGGCCTGCTTTTAAACACAGCCAGACATCAGGCCGGGACCAGGGGAACACTTCCTATACATCCCCGAGTTACACATCTCATAAAAAGCTCTCCGTCCGTCCTTCTCCTCCCTCAGACCATAAGGATATAGCATGACTGTACTACTAGGGCAGTGGTTCTCAACCTGTGGGTCGGGACCCCCAGGCCGGGGGGGTCCCCAAATTATTTTGGGGGGGGTCCCACGATGATTAACTTTATGTGAAACATTGTTTTCTCACTCAGCTGTAAACAAACCGACATAAAGTTTAAGTGTATAGAGGGTATCTGCACATTTCTTAAGTGCCAATTTAAGGACTTTTTAACACCTCTAAAATGACCAATTAAACATTGTTCAAAATTGTCAAATACATAGAGGCAGAAATTGTGAAAATAGCAGATCTACATGCTCACAAGGCGTCGCTTTTGGCGCCGCATTATGAGCTTGTAGATCGGCTATTTTCAGAGTGGAACACCGCCGCACAGCGAAGTATAAACAGGGCTTCACTGTTTGCTTTTAAACTAAATGTAGGTTACCTAGTAACCTCACTGGACTGCCTTCTGTCTGGGCCACACACACACACACACACACACACACACACACACACACACACACACACACACACACACACACACACACACACACACACACACACACACACACACACCCACCCACCCACCTGCACACTGGCTCACTGCACTGAAGGAATGACTCAAGTACAACCGTAAGGCTTTTCTTGGACTCAAAATGTGGACATACCGAAGTGCAGTGGTGTAAAGTAACTATGTACATTTACTCAAGTACTGTACTTATGTACACTTTTGAGGATTTTTTACTGTGCTGGAGTATTTAGAGTTTTCAGTACTTTTACTTCTACTCCAGATTCAGCCTAGCCCCATATAGAACCTCACCCGTCGCTGCATACTGTTGTGCTCCGAGATGAGGTCCTATAAAGGTGGCGCTCGAAACGAAATTTTATCCAAAAAGTAAAGGTAGTTCCGAGCTCCTAGACTGTGATTACCTAACCAGGGTACATAAAACATGAACCACGGCGTTGGGAAAACGGTTTAAATCGCTTATTTAGTCTCATTAAATTCAGAAAAGTAGAGTTTACTGAGACAGCATAAGGGATAGGTAAGCTAAATATTGTATATGCCATATATTTTCAATACCACCAATTGCCAATATAATAATGTATGCGTGTGACATCATCAACATACCCGGAAGTTATGTGGGAACGCCTACTGAGTGGCAAAAACTACTTTCTGGCCTTGACAGCCCGTACATCCAAACAGAAAAGTCCTGTCTGATTGCATTAAACAAACTCACTTTGCCACTCAATTTGCCATTCACTTTACGCATGCACATATACCCTCTATTGCTCAAAGTTTTACTTAAGTACAGTACTCAAGTAAATGTACTTAGTTACTTTACACCTCTGGAAATGGGTACTGGCATGGTGGCAGTGGCTCAGGGGTAGAGTGGCTGCTTGGCAACTGGAAGGTTCCCAGTTCGATCCCGGGCTCCCCCAGAGTTAGTGATAAAGAGTCCTTGATCAAGACTCTGAACCCCTAGTTGCTCCTGATGAGCAGGTTGGTGCCTTGCATGGTTTCCTGCGCCATCGGTGTATGAATGAGTGTGTGAATGTAATGAACAATCTCTGTAAAGCGCCATGGATAAAGGCGCTATATAAATGCACCATTTACATTTTACACAAGTAAAGAAAGTATGAGAACCACTGGGGTTAGTAGCACATCGCCCATGTGCATCACTCACCACTTTCTGCAGGCCGTCGATGAGGTTGCTGACGACCACGCGCAGACCCTTGAGTTCCTGGAACATGGTGCTGAGCTCCTCGCAGGACCTCTCGCACATGTCGGCGCCCGCACCGTCCGTCTTCTGGCCGATGACGTTGGTGGTGATGGACGGACTGACGTCCACCACCTCCGTGCTCTCGCTCACCGTGTTGGCATCGTCTGGACGGATGGGAGACAGCAGAGGAACCATGAGGAACTTGGACCGTATTTTAGAAAAAATAAATACAAAAAAGGGAAAACCGGGAACCAAAAATCTATCCAATAGCCGAGCTGCAGGCTCTCATCGCATTGAAATTAGATGTGCTATTTCCCTATTTCTTTTATATACTGCTCAGGATTAAGCACACCATTTATTTAGATTAACCATACAATTTATTGTAATGCTATTTACCATTTATGCAATGATATTGCACTTTAGTTTGGCGGTGTAGCTCTGCTGTGATATAGCAGATTATCTGCTTGAACATGAGACATCATCTGATACCAGATTTATGACAGATAAAAAAAATATATCTGCCACATTATGGCAGATATTTATTTTTATCTGTATCTACCATCTACTTTGAATGGAAACATATCTGGAGAAAGAGATTTTTTATCTGTTATCTGGCCCAGTGGGAATGGGCCTTAAAGCATGATATACAGATTGCATGCACATAACATTGAACCTTCAGCTGCATGATTTAAGATATCACATATCATAATCCATAGAACACAGTACAATTCATAAACAACAATACATATCAACATATGCAACTACATTCCACAGGGAGGAGTACAGGGAAGTGCATGGATGTTTTAAACCTTTACAGCTGCACAACCAGTAGTAACAGCTAAACACCTAGAATGAACACAGAACAGGAAGCTGCTTAAATAGACCGCTTGAGATGCATTGTGGGTAAGAGGGCGTATGAGAATTAGCTTGTAGCCAATGAGAATGAACATGAGATGACAGACTGCTCTGTGGGAGTAGGAGTGAATTAACTTGTTAGTGAATGAATGAAGGGGGGTCCGGGGGAAGATGGCAACACCACATCCTGCCTTCCGTATATAAAAGAACTTCTGCAGGCTCAATTTTTGACAATTTATTTGACCTTGTCTTGAATTTCTACTTTTATTACTTGCACCAGCAGAGTGAGTGCGCAAGTACTGCGTCCAGTGGCGTATCTGTCATGTATCTGTCTGTGTTTACGCCCGTAGCCAATCAGGGACCAATATTCCTGGTGACGTCACCATCAACAGCCAATGAGGGACCAGCATTCTGGGTGACGTCACCATCAACAAGTGCAACCTTGTATAAATAACAAGGTGCGCTCTACCTTGACGTAGTGCAGTGTCGTTTTCACCTGGCGTTTTCATCAGGAAGACGGAAAATGGTGTTAAAACTTGACACACCTAGGCTAGTAGTGACTGCACCTTTCAACAGAACACCATAAACATCTATATTTACGTAGGCACTCAAAACAAGCGTAACTGTTGGGGAAACCAGGGCTATTTGGTAGTAGTCGGGGAGCCACAGGCCCAACATTTTAGAGGACGTGTGATGTCATGACATACTTTTTATTTTAGTTTTTTCTATTCATTTGTTCAATAAGGTACACAGAATGAGAGGCCTGCTCTGCCAGAAACACTGCAAAAAAAGTTGGCCATGGGCTAAAAATGCCCCCCCCACGAAATTGTGAAAAGTGATGACTCATCACTAAACCACAGTTTTGTAGGGGCCGGATTTAGCCCAAGGAATGTTTTTTCATGCAAAACAAATGCTTGCAATGGATTCGGAATCATAAAAAAACCTAGTTAGACCCCTCACATGCTACTTAAAGCAGATGTATTTTTTTCCCTGTATAGTGAAGTTAAAGGGACAGTGAATATACATGGCCATAACTTTCATTTTTGCGATGTTTCCGACAGAGCAGGCCTCTCATTCTGTGGACCTTAGTGACCAAATGAATAGAAAAAACAAAAATGAAGAGTATGTCATGACATCACAGGTTCAACCATTTTCTTTGGGCTTTTGGGCCTGAGGCTCCCTGACCATAGTGTGAGTGTTGAAAACTGGGACATTAATAGTGTTTTAGAGAGATTTTTGCGGGACTCTGGGCAGCTGGCATGAAACCGGGACGATCCCCGCCAAACCGGGTCGTCTGGTATAAATTGGCGGTTAAACTTACTTGAGAGGCGCAGCGATCGAAAATCCAGGGAACCTGTTCACTAAGCTAAGCTGTATGACTTGTTTCCCATTTCCCAATAACTGACTAAAAACAACGTGGCGGCGACTCCAAGCAGCACTTATTTTTGTCTCTAAAGAAACAGATGTTCAATTCGGCGGTATTCGATTTGAAACGTCTTCACTTCGGGGGCCGTTAAATCTTTCCACCAGAGAGGGATGGGGGTGATGGGTGGTGGTGGGGGTTGTTTGAGGGGTTGGGGGGGGGGGGGGGAGCACTCAAAATAGAAATGTGCCGTCTTCCAATGCGTGATGAGAAAAGCACACTATCGTCATAAATCTTCGCGACCTTTGAGATGAGTGGGCACTTCTAATACGCGCTTAACAAGCTCGAGACGTTCCCCAGATGGATTTAACCTATTCGGAACGGCTACACGTTATTGCGTATCATTATTTTATGCTTTAACTATTGAAAAATAGCAGATATACAAGCTCACAGCGCGGCACCGAGTGCCGCGCTGCGAGCTTGTAGATCTGCTATTTTTGAAAAGTCATGAAAATTAGAATTTGGACCCGATTCTATAAGTGTCTTTTGAATCCTTCTAAGGTTTTTTGAAAAAACCTATGTTCCTATGTCAGCAATCTGGCCAGCCATTGTCAAAATTGTCTTTTCACTTAACTGGAGCTCAGTTAGTCTGTTCTTGAGAGACTACTGTGTCAGTGGTTCTCAAACTTTTTCATGTGAAGGACCCCCAAAATGATATTTATTTGGCCACGGACCCCCATCTCAAAATATATAGTTCCAGGGACCCCCCCAGAAGCAAAATTTGAGTTACAAACGTTCAAAAAAAATAGCAGATCTACAAGCTCTGTGAGCTTGTATATCTGCTATTTTTCGCTGGTTAAAGCATTCAATAATTCTAGGGCCTAGGCCTAACCTATAGTTAGGCCCAAATCAGAAATTAGCCTACAAAAACAAATATGTTGATACATACTGTACATGTACTGTAAGCCCCTCCCATACACTAAAATGTGTACCCGGCCTGAATGGGTTAAGGGGAGCCAAAGAAGCCGATCCATCCGTTGCCCTGGTCCTTTCTTTCAGCAGATCACGCCACGCTTTATTCCTGTGAGCCTGAGCTGGGCTGTCTGTCATGTAAACACAACACACCACCTGGACGACTGACTCAGCTTCTCACTTGGTGGGCCCGTACAGGGGCGTCACAAGGGGTAGGAAAGTGGGACTGAGTTACTGGGGCCCAAGGTGGTGGAGGGGCCCTAATAACTTTATCCATTGAAAAATAGCAGATATACAAGCTCACAGCGCGGCACCGAGTGCCGCGCTGCGAGCTTGTAGATCTGCTATTTTTGAAAAGTCGTGAAAATGTGTGCAAATCTTTGAATATATGTATTTTTTAAGCGTACATTTCTAACAAAACTTTTGCTGCCTTCTGGGGGTCCCTGGAACTAAATATTTTGAGATCGGGGTCCGTGGCCAAATACATATCATCTTGGGGGTCCTTGACAGGTTTCTTGCACACATTTTCACGATTTTTCAAAAATAGCAGATATGCAAGCTCGCAGCGCGGCACTCGGTGCCGCGCTGTGAGCTTGTATATATGCTATTTTTCAATAGTTAACATTCATGGGGGGCCCGCAGTGAATCCTTGTACCCAGGGCCCAGAATTTGGTGTGACGCCCCTGGGCCCGTACGCTGCGCTGTTCAAAGTAAGGTTTACTTTCCGACCAGGAGCCCAGCACGGGGTCAGACCCAGCCAGGCACTGGAGAATGAGATGGCTATCTGCTCTGCTAGACATAAACACGGTGGAATCCCCTGGTGATCTGTCTGGGTTCACTGGAATGGAATGCAGACCCTTCCTCCATCTGTCCTACTTTTAAACCGTTTAGGCCTAGAATTATTGAACGCTTTAGCTATTGAAAAATAGCAGCTATACAAGCTCACAGGCGCGGCTACAGAGGGCCGTGCTGCAAGCTTGTAGATCTGTTTTTTTTTTTTTTTTTGCGAACATTTGTGACTCAAATATTTGCTTCTGGGGGGTCCCTGGAACAAAATATTTTGAGATGGGTGTCCGCGGCCAAATGCATGTAATTTTTGGGGGTCCTTGACATGGAAAAGGTTTGAGAACCACTGATTTAGAAGACATTTATAGAATCGTGTCAAAGATATTCAAAGACTTCAAAGCACAAAACTCGGTGCCATGCTGTGAGCTTGTATAAATGCTATGTTTCAATAGCTAAAGCATACAACAATGGTTAAAGTGGTTCAAATCTAACATGGTGTGGAATAGATTAGATTAGATTAGACCGGGAATCTAACGTTCCCAGTCTAAATGGCTTAAACGGCTATACAGATTTCTTTTTTCTTTTAACCTGAATCCGAAATCCGATTCCGTTCTGTTATCACGGGGAAGGTCTGATAACCTGATACAAAACCTCCCCAATAGCGAGGCCTTTGAGAGTCAGCTTTCCGAGGAGGCTCACAGGCAGGGGCGTCACAAGGGGTAGGAAAGTGGGACTGAGTTACTGGGGCCCAAGGTGGAGGGGCCCTAATAACTTTATCTATTGAAAAATAGCAGATATACAAGCTCACAGCGCGGCACCGAGTGCCGCGCTGCGAGCTTGTAGATCTGCTATTTTTGAAAAGTTGTGAAAATGTGTGAAAATCTTTGAATATATGTATTTTTTAAGCGAACATTTCTAACTCAAATTTAGCTTCTGGGGGTCCCTGGAACTAAATATTTTGAGATCGGGGTGCGTGGCCAAATACATATCATCTTGGGGGTCCTTGACAAAGGTTTCTTGCACACATTTTCACGATTTCTCAAAAATAGCAGATCTACAAGCTCGCAGCGCGGCACTCGGTGCCGCGCTGTGAGCTTGTATATCTGCTATTTTTCAATAGTTAACATTCATGGGGTCAGATTATCACACATCCTCCTCACAACAACACAGCAGTAATAATAGTATCATCCCGGGGTTTGATCCAAGCCAGGATCTGTCAGAGAAAATATCGTGGCTTTCCTAACAGTTTAGGATTCCCTGAGATCCTCCGTTTCAACATAGCGGCAGAGCAGGGACGTGCTGGGCCCCTGATTCAGGGACGTGCTGGGCCCCTGATTCAGCCCGGGAAAAAGAGTTGGAGAGGCCCTCATTTCTTTTTATATATATATATATATTTCGTCATTGTCGGGTGGAAACCTTGTATGTCCAAAACCGTTTGTTTTGTATTTATCATTTTAAAAATGATTTAAACTAGTGAAAACAGCCGATCTACAATCACACGTGTGCTTGTAGATCAGCTGTTTTCACTACTTCACAACGGCCTTGTATGATGAAGCAGGGCTTTGCTTTGCGAAAAAAATTATAAATTTGAAACTTGGAGATTTCTGCCCGACAGTGACGATTTACTTTGTTGGCTGCACAGCCCCCAAAATGGAACGAAGACATTTTATTTTAATTTTTTCCTAATGGCCGGCCCGGACCGGCCGGGAATGAACCGGCCGTTCGGGAGTTGTCCCGCTTTTCCCAATGGCCAGCACGTCCCTGCGGCAGAGTGTGGAGAAGGAGGAAGTTAGTTGAAGAAGAGTAGTAAATGTCTGTCAAATAAATAAACGTCCCAAGCATAATGAGTCTGCCAGCTGTGCTCTTTAAGTGAACAATATGGACGAACCCAGTGGCACTACACAGGACGTCCCATGTTAGACATGTTTGGGTCATATTCATGCTTTCATGTTCCATTATAAGACTGAATAAATCTGTATTTATCCCCGAGGGGGGGAAACTGTAACATTTCATCAATGTTTACTCATTTTAGCTGATTCTGTACCAGGGGTTCTCAAACCTTTTTAGGCTGTGACCCCCAAAATAAACATATTTGAACTGGGGACCCCCACCCTGACAAGCACTTGGAATTGTAGTTATTACATTTAATGTGACTCGGTTCGGCAGATAAATATTGTGAAAATAGCAGATCTACATGCTCACAACGCCTCGCAACGCGAGGCGTTGTGAGCATGTAGATCGGCTATTTTCACAATGTTCGCCTCTTGCTTTACTTAATATTTGACAGTTTGGCCAGTCCTGTCGAATATTCGACTATTCGAATACTTTGAGGTCGAATAATTCGAATACTAAAAATCGCCATTCGTGAATGCCCTACCGTACGTACACAACTGCGTTGTCCTAGTGATCGGAGGGGCCCAGAAAGCAAGAGCCAGTCAGAGTTAGCTGGGTGTTGTCTTTGCAAAAGGAGAGCAACAGCCAAGAGCCATTAGGATTCTGCAGCCACGTAAAGTGGCGTTGATTAATAGGAGCCCAGAGAGTGTAAATCAAGGAGTCGTTCTATAAGTCAGTCATATCCACAGAGCTCCTGTAGCCAAGGCTACGGTTTGGTTCTTTCAGAGTCTGCTGGACCCATTCAGATCACAGGGGAGTTTCACTGTGCGCGCACACGTGAGAATACACGCACGCTTTTTCCTGTGAAAGTATTTATGCATTCTTCGTAACTGATAAGCGTTCCCTGTATTTCCCGTCAGACGAAAAGGGGGGAGGACAAAGAAAATGGAAAAGTTAGTGGGACTTCTAAAAAATCATTTATTAGTTCTCATTAATGTCCGTCATGACACTTTTTATGAGTGTGGCTTTTGTTTGAAGTTCAGAGTGTCTTTTTGCTCTAGCGTTTGAACCGAAAACGGGGCAGTGTCCAGGCTGGTACCGATGTCTAGACAATTTCCAGGTGTTATATATATGTTTTTTTTAAAACCTTTATTAAATACATATACGCTCATTCAGATGGAGTGCAAAGCTGATTGTGGCACAAGCAATGTGACAACCACACACGTGCATGCTTGCAAAACACACACACACACACACACACACACACACACACACACACACACACACACACACACACACACACACACACACACACACACACACACACACACACACACACACACACACACACAGGAAAGGTCCCAGGGAACTGACCCAGTTTCAGAGCTTGTGTGATCATAGGTGGGCTGTGAAGGATGACAGGTTCTCAAACTTTTTTAATTACAAGGACCTCCCATAACTCTGAGAGAGTGTAACGAATGGAACCAAATGGTTCCATTTGTTACATACTCTCAGAGTTACAGACCCGTAAGGATCCAATTTGGACCCCATCCTTTCCGAAGCCCCCTGCAGTCTAAAGGGAGGAAGTCCTATTTCCCAGGGTCTAATCTGGAGCATCTCAGCAGAGAGAGGCGCTCCGCATGCGAGCGACACAGAGAAGGACCGTGAGGCGCCGTTCCCAAAGCACACAAAACTTCAGCTGAGCAAAGCAACCCAATCTGCCAAAAGCATGACTTCATGTGTGTGTGTGTGTGTGTGTGTGTGTGTGTGTGTGTGTGTGTGTGTGTGTGTGTGTGTGTGTGTGTGTGTGTGTGTGTGTGTGTGCGTGCGTGCGTGTGTGTGCGTGTGTGTGTGTGCGCGCGTGCGTGCGTGTGTTTGTTAAAGCCCGACTGGTGCCAGGTTTTGGGGCTTTAGGAGAGTCCTATCTACCGATATTTTGTCAAAACCACTTCTAATGAATTTGAAAGTCTCTGATTAAGGCTTCTCAAAAATAGAAAATTCGACAAGCACAGCATGCAGTCGTTGAACTTGTAAATCTGCTATTTTGGGGGGATTTCTCAAAAGCCTATAATAACATGCCCCAGAATAGCTGTGTCATTATAGGCATGCCTATATAATGACATGAGTCAGGACTTGCCCCAAATGCCAAGTTAAAGGTTGTTAAAAATCGAGACGCAGCCGGCTGCATAATGTAGGCTAATTGCTGGTACTGATGTCGACAAAAAAAAGTCAAACAATGGTTGATATATCGGCCAAACCAATACATCGGTCTGGAGAGTGTGTGTGTGTGTGCGTGCGTGCGTGCGTGCGTGCGTGCGTGCGTGCGTGCGTGCGTGCGTGCGTATACATATGGAAACGGAGTCTCCCGGCTCTCTCTCGGCTGTACAGTATATTATTTACTCTGGTTTCTATTTTCCTTTCCCCGGGCATCACCCCTGGAGTCGGCCGCCAGTGGAAATAAACCTAAACATCTGCCTCTCCTTTTGTTTCACCACCGCACGGCACGGCGGCTGACCTCAAGCCACCGCGTCGACACGGCTGTTTCCGTAAACATGACGCAATGCCGTGTGAGATCTCCTGCCACATATCAAAATCTGCGAGCACTTTGACCCATTTAAGCCATTTACACCCAGAATTATTGAATGCTTTAACTATTGAAAAATAGCAGATATACAAGCTTGTAGATCTGCTATTTTTGAAAAATCAAGATTTTTTTTTGCAAGTCTTTGAATATATCTATTTAAAAGCGAACATTTGTAACTCAAGTATTTGTTTCTGGGGGGCCCTGGAACAAAATATTTTGAGATGGGAGTCCATGGCCAAATACAGGTAATTTTGGGGGTCCTTGACATGAAAATGTTTGAGAACCACTGATTTAGAAGAAGGATTTAGAAGTCAGGTCAAAGATCGGGTCAAAGATATTCAAAGACTTGCACAATTATTTTCACGATTTTTCAAAAATAGCAGATCTACAAGCTCGCAGCGTGGCACTCGGTGCCGCGCTGTGAGCTTGTAGATCAATGGTTGTCAATGGTTGAAGAGGTTAAAATCTAATACGACTCAGGCACGTTCCAGGTTTTTGAGGTTTAAAGATGGACCCGAGGAGCTATATTCAGACAATGGAAGAGGGCTATTGATGATACAAGCACTTGTTGTTTAACGAATCGCAGACGCATGCTCATGTGCAACTACTTTCCAACGGCGTCTGCATTGTACGCTCCAATACGCTCTTGGCCATGCAAATCTGATAAATACTCCGCAATTGTGTGGGAAACATGTAGTGTGCTCTCTACCACCTCCCATTGGTACAATACTGATTTAAACCACTTAGGCTGAATTCACACATTTAAAGGGACTACACCATACACCAATACACCAATTTTTTATGTATTTTTTTTGTGTCCCACCAGCACGTTATATCCTCACAAAGTCCTATTTCTGACCATTGTTTGTTTCTCAGTTTATGGGCAGATCTATGTAAGCAGGTCTCAGAACGGGCCGTCCGATTTTAGGCCTGATTGAGACATCACAATCGGGACCTCCTGCTACTGCTGTGCTGAGTGGGGGTTGGGGACGGGTGCGCAGGCCTGCTGAGCAGGAGGTGGGGAGGAGTGTGGGGCCAAAACTGGCTCAATAGCACAGTCCTCCCACTCAGGACAAGGTGGTACTGCAGCTGAAAATGCTCGGAAAGCCAGGCAGAAATGACAGGGGCTCTGTATTCAGGAGTGGTAATTTAGCCTCAGAACTTTTGAAAAATGTTTTTGGGACACAAACAATGTTATATAAATTATTTTTAAATGCATGGCGTAGAACCTTTAAGGCACATGCTTTTATACTTTATACTTTACTTCCCTATGGAAGTCACACGTTTTGACGAGGCTTAAGGACTTGACTTCCATAGAGAATGAATTGGACAGTGATTTTTTTTGGACATGTGCCTTAAAGGACAACTCCGCCCTAAATCACTTCTAGGCTCATTTTCCTACTTATATTGATCCAAAAAGACTGTCCATGGGGTCTATTAGGCTCCTGTTGTCCAGTTTCCCCAGCAGAACCCAGCAGCTCTCATAGCATAGAGTGGAGCCTATAAGCCTATCACTTTTACTCTATGTGTTGTGTTCAAAAGCCACCACAATCTCATAAATAATGTTTTGGGCTAAGCATTCGGCACAAGTGCCAAACAAAGTGACTGTACTGGCCAATCACAGGGCATCTTTTCCGGGACTTGGCAAAACACATAAAAGCATAACATCCGTTTGGCAGAGTGTGATGGCTTGTGTGGGACAACGATGACATGGATGTGTTTGTAATGACAACTACCACATTCATGAAAAATAAAATCACCTTTGATCACAACAAATAGTGTAAAAGCGATAGGCTTATAGGCTCCACTCTATGCTATGAGAGCTGCTGCTGGTTCTGCTGGGGAAACTGGACAACAGGGGCATTTGTGCCTAATAGATCCCATGGACAGTCTTTTTGGATCAATATAAGTAGGAAAATTAGCCTAGAAGTGATTTAGGGCGGAGCTGTCCTTTAAAGGAGTAGTTCACCCCCAAAATGACTTTTTTTCTATTGATTACTCATGCCACGGAGAGTAGAGTTCAATAATATTTTTGGGTTTTTGTCACATTCCAAAGACAAAAACTTGATTTGAGTAAATTTACCCCCATTGATTCCGGATGGGGACCCGTTTCGAAATGGGTCCCCATCCAGAACGAATGGTGGTAAATTTATTGTTATCACATTTTTGTCTTAGGAATGAGACAAAAACCCAAAAATATTATTGAACTCTAGTCTCCATGGCGTGACTAATCAATGGAAAAAAAGTCATTTTGGGGGTGAACTACTCCTTTAAATGTGTGAATTCAGCCATAGACCATACAAAATAAAGACAGTCCTTCCTACCTGGTTTGGTGACATCACAGTCTCTGCTCCTCAAGACGTCCTCCAGCGGCGTATCGAAGATGAAGCGTACGTTCTGCAGCAGGCCCTGTGAGTGGGCGACGATAAGAGACCTGTCACTGTGACAGCTGTGGCACTTTCTATTATGTTTCTGCTATTTCTGGTGGCTTTACAGGGGCTGGTGTTTGGGTATGGCGGGGAGCCTTGTGCTGCTGTAAAATAAGCCTGTGAATCGTAGGCTTAGGTAAAACCACAAAATGTTTCCTACAACGTATGATTGGGGGACAACACTGGGCCTCTTAACCCATTTAGGCCTAGAATTATGGAATGCTTTAACCAGTGAAAAATAGCAGATATACAAGCTCACAGCGCGGCACCGAGTGCCGCGCTGCGAGCTTGTAGATCTGCTATTTTTGAAAAATCATGTTTTTTGAATATATCTACTTAAAAGCGAACATTTGTAACTCAAATATTTACTTCTGGGTGGTCCCTGGGACAACATATTTTGAGATGGGGGTCCGTGGCCAAATACCTGTAATTTTGGGGGTCCTTGACATGAAAAGGTTTGAGAACAGCATGATTTAGAGGAAGGATTTAGAAGTCAGGTCAAAGATCGGGTCAAAGATATTCAAAGACTTGCACTCATTTTCACGATTTTTCTAAAATAGCAGATCTACAAGCTCGCAGCGCGGCACTCGGTGCCGCGCTGTGAGCTTGTAGATCTGCTATTTTTCTAAAATAAAAGCATAAAATAATGGTTAAAGTGGTTAAAATCTAACGCGACTCGGGCGCGTTCCAGGTATTTGAGAGTTTAAAAAAGTCCAACCAAGTGCCAATGGAGGAGACCACACAAGTTAATAACCCAGATTTGGTGACTCAAGTTCCTGCAACCCTTTGAAAAAGCTCTTCTGCATGAATAGCCCGGCGGAATATAAACCAGTGGTTCTAAAATGTTTTTTGATTACGAGTTTTATTTGCATTAGATCCATGGACCCCCCCGTAACTCTGACAGTGTGCAAATGGAACCAAATGGACCCCTATTGGAACAATCTCTGAGTTAAAGGAGCAGTTCATCCCCAAAATAACTTTTTTTTTTCTCCTATTGATTACTCACGCCATGGAGACTTGAGTTCAATTTAAAAAAGAAATATATATAATTTGTGTTTGACAGACGGGGACCCAATTGCATTTGGGTCCCCATCTGGAAACAATGGAGGTAAACTTATTGTAATCAAATTATTGTCATAGGAATGTGACAAAAAACAAAAAATATTATTGAACTCAAGTATCCGTGGCGTGAGTAATCAATAGAAAAAAAGTCATTTTGGGGGTGAACTACTCCTTTAAGGCCTTTCCACAAAGGGTCAGATTTTCCGCACGGAAAGAAAGGCACCGTGTTATTGTCCAAATGTGGACAAATCTGGTCCCTATGAGGTCATAGAGACAACATGTGTTCATTTACTGTCACGTGTGTTCCATGCGGAAAGTCTGATCCTGTGTGCAAAGGTCTCAACACACCTGTAAGGGTCCATTTCAACGATCTATAGCTGGGGGACCCCCTGGAACCCTCTCAAAAGGACCTGGATGATCTATAGCTGGGGGACCCCCTGGGAACCCTCTCAAAAGGACCTGGATGGGCCCCACATTGAGAAGCACTGCTATATGGACCTTTTTTCCCAGAGTGCTGCGGTGTAGCTGCGGTGTCGCTGTGCCAAGCGATGCCTCTTGACACCGGAGCTATGGTCGCCACTCTGAGAAATGGGTCAATCCACAACTTTCCAACGTCCCATCATGAATTTGCGCAGAAGGAGTGCGACAGTTCCGGCACTGCAGGCAAGAGTGATCTACAAGCTCACAATGGTTGCATCTGCGATGCCACCGCGACGTGAGCTTGTATGTCTGCTGTTCTCCGGAAGTGTCCCACAAATAATTCTACAGTAAATTCTCACGGAAACAGGTGGATATAGTGTCCTAAAAAGCGGGATATATAGCAGCCATTGTGGAGAGAAGTTGGGTGTCTTCTCACTTCCTTCACAGGTGTTACTAATGATACTAATGAAGGCTCTGTTCCATGCTGCTCAAACAGAGTCAGTGTTACCAATGATACTAATGAAGGCTCTGTTCCATTCTGCTCAAACAGAGTCAGTGTTACCAATGATACTAATGAAGGCTCTGTTCCATTCTGCTCAAACAGAGTCAGTGTTACCAATGATACTAATGAAGGCTCTGTTCCATTCTGCTCAAACAGAGTCAGTGTTACCAATGATACTAATGAAGGCTCTGTTCCATTCTGCTCAAACAGAGTCAGTGTTACCAATGATACTAATGAAGGCTCTGTTCCATTCTGCTCAAACAGAGTCAGTGTTACCAATGATACTAATGAAGGCTCTGTTCCATTCTGCTCAAACAGAGTCAGTGTTACCAATGATACTAATGAAGGCTCTGTTCCATTCTGCTCAAACAGAGTCAGTGTTACCAATGATACTAATGAAGGCTCTGTTCCATTCTGTCAGAGTCAAGGTGCTGATTTAGTGCATGTTGGCTCACTGGAAACACTCTCCCAAAGTGTGGTCCAGGGACCCTCATGGTTCCTTGGGGGTTTCCAATCCCAAAGGACCCCTCAAAAGGTGTGTAACTCTGAGAGTACACATTTGTACACTGTCAGAGTTATGAGGGTCCTTGAAAAAAAAAGGTTTGATAACCACTGTGCCACATGAAATGGAACAGAGCCTTCATTAGCATCATTGGTAATCATCATTGAAAGGACGTGAGAAGAGACACAACTTCTCTTGGATATGGCTGCTGTGCATGATTGCGACCGTCAGGTCGCATTTACTATCAAAACCTCGACCAGCTGTCCCTCTGTCAGTCTGTCAGTCACACGTCACACGTCACACTTTTTCCCTGCTCATATCTCCGCAACCGTTGCCCCGATCCATGCCAAATTTTGCACACACTCTCCTTGCCTGCCAAACCACAATTCTCACATGGCCCTCTTCTAGCGCCACCATGAGGCCGATTCTTGCAAAACACATTTTTGGACACTGCTCCTACAATTTGTGCCCTAAAATCACGCAAATCGGTACACAGTATGTCTACACTCATCTCATCAACATGGATCAGTCCCATATAGCGCCACCATCAGGCCGATTTTTTCAAACACATTTTTGGACACTGCTCCTACACATTTTGGCCTAAAATCACGCTGCGACCTGACGGTCGCTTATCTCCCGATTAGGGAGTCTTACTGGTATAGCCTATATTGAAACCACGTCTCTCTCTTACCCTGAAGTGGTTCTCCCGTATGGAACCCTTGGCCACGTACATGCGTCCGCCCTCGGCCACCAGGTGCTCGTAGAAGGGCTCGTCCAGGATGAAGCTGTCCACGAGCGCGCAGCCCACGTAGAGGTGGGCGTTCTCGCCGTGCACGTGCAGTGTCACGTTCTTCCACTGCGAGTCCGACAGGTCCACGTCCTCGAAGGACACCACGTTCTGCGAGCCGTCCACCCAGTAGACCAGGTCCAGGGAGTTGGCGCGGCCGTTGGACACGATCTCGAACTGCCGCTGGCCCTCGCCGGGCCCCTCCAGCGCCAGCAGGGTGCCGCGCGAGGCGCGGTCCTGGCGCATGCTGGCGGCGAAGACGAAGCCCTCGTTGGTGAGGATCTGCTGCAGGATCTGCTTCAGGATGGGCGCGCTCACGGGCGGCAGCTGGTCGAAGCGGATGAAGCGGTAGGCGGGAGCGTCGGAGCTCTGGCCGCGGAACTGCTTGGCGCCCAGGGTTCTGCGCGTGATGTGGCTGACCTCGAACAGGTCGAACTGGGTCTCGTCCTCCTGCTCCCCATCTTCACCACACCACGAGGGAAAGCAGAGAGAGGAGGGAAATAAACAAACTCAATGAATCAGAGGCGTCTATTGTTGCAGGGGTTTTCAAAGTGGGTTCTAACCAAAATGGCTATTATCTCAACGTTTTCCTCGCAACATAATCACTAAAATATCGTCACTGTCGGGCAGAAACCTCGAAATCTCCATGTTTCAAATGTGTACGTCTTTTGGTAAAGCAAAGCCCTGCTTCGTCATACAAGACTGTCGCACAAAACTAGTGAAAACAGCCGATCTACAAGCACACTCGCGAGGCGTTGTGTGCTTGTAGTTCAGTACATTTTATAGATGATAAATACAATTAAATGTACTTCATAAAATAAATTCATCATGCCTGTTGCTAAGGTATGGCAACATGACTGGTGTCTTGTGCAAGACACCGGTCATGTTGCCATACCTTAGCTTTTGCTGAACTGACGCCACTGCAATTAATCAGTTATAATTCATAATTAACCATATACACACATGTTGTACTGAAATGGTATGTAGTGGGAAAATGAGCTAACAATTTCAAGATTATTAAAGGGGAAGACCACCCATTTTCAATATTGAACTGTGTCATTAATATACCTTAGAGGAGTTTGTGGAAATAGAAAAAAGTTCCCCCCCTTCTGTGTTGCCTAGAACTGGAGGATTGATTTTGGGGTTTGTATTGTAAAGTACAACTTGATGACATCACACCATTGTACTTTACAGTGCAAGCCCCAAAATCAATCTTCCAGTTCTTGGCAACACAGAAGGGGGGGGGGGACTTTTTTTCTATTTTCCACACAACTCCTCTAAGTTATATTAATGACATAGTTCAATATTGAAAATGGGTGGTCTTCCTCTTTAAGCCAATGTTTCCCAAACTTTCAAATGTCAAGGTCTCCCCTTAAAGGAGTAGTTCACCCCCCTATTGATTACTCACCCCATGGAGTCTTGAGTTCAATATGTTTTAGTTTTTTTTTTTTTTTTTTTTTCGCATTCCTAAGCCAATTATTTGATAATTTCACCTTAATTGATTCCGGATGGAGACCCAAAAGCATTTGGGTCCCCGTCCGGAATCAATGGGCCTACAAAGACTCTCCTAAAATGATTGGCTTGTAGGAATGCGACATAAACCAAAAACATATTATTGAACCCAAGTCTCCATATGGTGAGCAATCCATTGAGGTGAACTAATCCTTTAACTTTGACAGTGTACACATGGAACCAAATGAACCCGTCTGGGTTCATTTGGTTCCATTTGTACACTGTCAGAGTTACAGCCTTGTATGGGTCAATTTAGACCCCACTTTGAGAACCACTGGATTAAGCTATTATAACAACAAACACAACACTATCAACATTCACTGTAACAACAATACCAATGAGATACATTGCTTTTTTTCATACATGAAGTTAAAGGGGAAGACCACCCATTTTCAATATTGAACTATGTCATTAATATACCTTAGAGGAGTTGTGTGGAAATACAAAAAAAGTTCATCCTCTTCTGTGTTGCCTAGAACTGGAGGATTGATTTGGGGGTTTGTATTGTAAAGTACAATGTGTGATGTCATCAAGTTGTAATTTGCAATACAAACGCCAAAATCAATCCTCCAGTTCTAGGCAACACAGAAGAGGGGGAACTTTTTTTTTTTTTTCCACACAACTCCTCTAAGGTATATTAATGACATAGTTCAATATTGAAAATGGGTGGTCTTCCCCTTTAAATATGGTCTCAGTTTACCTTGAGTTAACGCTTGGAGGCAATGAATTACTATGGGCAGCCAGTAGAGACCTCTCCTCAGTATCATATCTCCTTCAAAACAACAGAAGAATGCTTGTTATCCATTGACCACAACATTCCATATAATGCTGCTATTGTTATACTTTTGCCTGTGATCGTCATTCATCCAATTGAAACGTTAATTGGGCTGCTTTGCTCTCATCATCACAGACTAGGCTAGTCAATTAATGAACCACATCACAGCGGATTGAAATCTCCAGCTGTCCAAACAGTGTCTGCACTTAACTTAAGCTATACATCCAACTGAGTGCGTAAACAGTATGCTAATATACGTAAATAAAATAAATGTTTAGCCTACATTATCAACGGGAGAGAGAGAGAGACAGAGAGAGAGAGAGAGAGAGAGAGAGAGAGAGAGAGAGAGAGAGGGGTAATTGTTCTACCTTGCGACGAAAACGTAGTGTCTTCTTTCTTTTCCTTTTTAAACTGTATGGATCCGTCAGAGAGAGAGAAAATAAAACAACCCAAATGAACTCCTCTTCCTATGTGTGAGTGGAACGGCGTGCGTCCTGTGCCGTGCGTAACGCCCGATGCGTAACAGCGGTGATAATAGTAGTAGTATATCCACTCAGACAGTCAGACAGACAGTCAGGCTCACTGCTATAAATCCACACAGTAAGTGTTTGGCTGCCTGGGGGAGCAGCAGAGCTCCTTTCTCTCCGGACTGCAGCGACAGATGACTGCTGGTAATGTGGAGCTCAGCGCACACACTCACCTCCTCTTATATACAGCCCTGTGGCTGTGATGCGCACAGCGCGCTGTCCATGGTCGGGTTTCAGAGGGTTTTGGTGGGTCGGACCGGTCGGTGCTGCCGCTGCTGCGCATGGAAACCGAATTACATAATTCCGTTCTGATGGCGTCATTTTTCTCATTCCATGGTCACTCTGACCCCCCCCCCCCCCACCTCTATCAAAGACAGCTTATATAGTCCACCTCTTTGTGGTGGAAACCTTTTAATTTATTATGGCTACTGCTTTCTTGCGGAGAATTATGCGCATCTGTATGCTTGCAGGTCTGCTATTGTTGGCCCCCGATCAAGGACATTACACAATGAAGTATAAATGAGGTCAAATAGAATAAGCAGGCTACTGCCATGGCAACTGAATTGTCCTTGTGAGGTGAATACAGTTTAATATCTATCTATCTATCTATCTATCTATCTATCTATCTATCTATCTAGATTGATTGATTGATTGATTGATTGATTGATTGATTGAAGACTTTATTAGAAGTTTGCATAGGAAAAGGTAGTTTCATGACAGTACAGTTGAATGGTACAAGGTCAACAAGGCAGGGGCGTAACTACCGCTGACGCAGCCGACGCATGCGCATTAGGGCCCGTGACGTCCAGGGGCACACGCAGGTGGAGGAGAAAAAATAAATAATCTAATAATAACAATGTATACAGACGGAGCCGCTTCTGTCCTGATCTGTTGCATCTATTTCCTGTAGTAGGCTGCTACCATTTCAAAATAAAACATGTGTTGAATGATCACTTTACAAATATCCAATACAATGACTCTTGTTTTGAAATGTCCACTGGTATGACAGGAAGCTATGACAGGGCCCCTTAGTGCTGCTGACGGAACACAGGCTGAAGAGACGTTCTGAACTTCTGAAGTAAAAACAACACTCTCGGGCATTATGGAATATAAAGTTTCAACACACGACTTTGGGGAACAGTTAATATTTGCCATGCTCTCTAAAACCAAGACACTGTGGAATATGGAACAAAACGTGCCCAACTGGTCTTGTTGTTGTCATCCACCTTACTTTAGCAGGTGAGTTAAGTAATTAATATAAATAATGCTGGTTTGCAGTGATGCATCACTGTCAATTAAACTGTGTGCTGTCATTAATGTAGGCCTAGTTGTCTTAATGGATGATATTTATAATGCTGTTTTGGAAAAAACGGCGTGGTGATGTTTGTAGTGTGAAGACTAATGTCAGAGTTGTTGTGTTGGAGTGCCATAGGGAAGAGTTCATTAGCACCAGAGAGAGATGGAGACAGTGAGACACTACTTGGTTGGGCTACATATTGTCATGAATTAGATGGCGAGTGTGTAGATGTCTTCTGTTGGAGCCTGGTGTCCCGCATTTGCGCTGTCTGCATTTGCGCTGTAGAAAAAAGGTGGTTGTTGTTGTTGTTGTTGTTGTTGTTGTTGTTGTTGTGGGGCACTTGGTGAAAATCTCGCATCGGGGCACACCGGGGGCTAGTTTCGCCACTGCAACAAGGCCTATGGCTTGTTTCAATTGAGGTCCTGTTTTATATAATATTGAATGACAGACAGATAGAACACAACACTATGCAGAAGATATCATAAAAAATCAAACCTCGGTTCGAAGTGGAGCGGTGAATCTGAGCAGCTATACCCTGTGTGTGTGTGTGTGTGTGTGTGTGTGTGTGTGTGTGTGTGTGTGTTGAGTGTGCCTGGCCTGCACAAAACAGCGCCCCTCCTTTAACTAGTGTGTTGTGTGTGGCCACTCAAGGTATTGCCAGGCTACGGACACGGCCAGCCAGCCACCCAGCCACCCACCCACCCACCCACAGACATACCCACGGACATACCTGTCTATTGGGAGCGCTTTCACCGCTCCAAAAAGGCAGCAACTCCCAAAATAATCACAATTATTTTAGCTGGGACCCCCCCCCCCCCCCCCCCCACACACACACACACACTACAAGCATGGTAACACGGTTCTATTGTAAAAAATAGTTTATCTACATGCTCATTGATCACATAGATCAGCTATAGAGGGCAAACCGAGTGGCAAATTGAGTTTAACGTCCTTTAATGCAATCAGAAAGGACTTTAATGTTTGGATGTAGGGGCTGTCAAGGCCAGAAAGTATTTTATTTATTTTTTTGCCACTCAGTAGGCGTTCCCGCATATATTCCAGGTATGATGATGATGTCACGTGCATACCCTCTATTTTCACAATTTCTGACTCTAATATTTGACAATTTGACAATTTGGCCAATGTTTAATTTGTCATTTTAGAGGTATTAAAAAGTCCTTAAATTGTCACTGTAGTGTAACACTTAAACTTTATGTTGGTTTGTTTACTGTTGAGTGAGAAAACAATGTTGCACATTAAGTTAATCATCTGGGGACCCCCCCAAAACAATTTGTGGACCCCCCCTGGGGATCCCGACCCACAGGTTGAGAACCACTGCCTTAAAACCTAACAAATCATGATCATTATGATCAAACTATTTTTACATTTGTCTTTTTACATAACATACTTCCACGTACTGTAAGTCAAATTTGAATATCTCTGTGTAATATCAGTGTAAACCAATAGCTTTTTTTTTTTTTTTGTTATCAATGAGGTAAAAGCAGTGAATATAAACAGAGAATGAGAAATCCCTGCTATGTCCGTAATGCGGGCTCCACAGTGAAAATGACCTCTAATAGATGTCTTGGATGCTTCCTCTTGGCTTGGCGAGGACGGGCCTTGGTGTCGGGACGGATCTGCCAAGGTTTCACTCAATCCTGGAGGACGTTCCAGAGAGGAATGGACACAGACAAGTCTTAAAGCACACCTTAGTCATGGTGGTGTGCGTCGTTTGGAAGAATGCAACTGATTTAAAAGAGGGGGAGGACAAAACAAAAAAGACGGGGCAATAACTGACAGTTTTTGACCAAATGGAGCAGTAACCTTTCAACAACTGGTAGCACTTATAGTATCTGACTGAAGCTGGGGAGAGAGAGAGAGAGAGAGAGAGAGAGAGAGAGAGTGAGACACCGACAAATGGTTTGTAAAAACATGACGAAGCCTTCAAATGCTGCTGAGTGATGATTGAAACGTTGTGCAATCGCTAGAGATGATAACATTAAGAACTGCCACAGGTGACAAGAGTATTGAAATATCGAGTAAAAGGTATGCTGCCTTTTATTCCGTTTAGAATAACAGCACTCGTCGACAAATGTATTCACTGTACTTCTTTTCCATTCTGTAGCCCTGGGAATGTAATGTACAACTAACCAAAGGCATACCGCTACGGGTCCGATGGGTTACAACAGTACACTCTCAGGTTTTAATTAAAACCGAGGAGTTTACTCTGTGAAGGTGAGGTGGAGGTGAAATCCAAAATTGAGATGTGACAGAAAACACTGAAAAATGATAATAGGCCTAAAATGAAATCATAAACACACAAACCGGAGAACCCAGCAGTATTGCAGCAGCTGACAGACAGACACGCTCAGTCAAATGTTGGAGAGGTAGGTGCACCGCTCAAACATATTGAGTGTTGATTGAATCCAGAGACTCTCTCAGAGTCAATGGAGCTGAGGATTTGTGAGCCTAAGGGCAGGATTGTGAGTGGTTATTGCGTGTGTACTTGGGCATTCACCACATATTAGAATATTCGCATATCAAAGTCATTATTTGACGTTGTTCACCGAAGTTGAATATTCGCTTATTTTTTTATTTTTTTTTGTTATAGTTTTCTATAACATATAGTTTATAGCTTGGCTAGATAGGAAGTCATAAGAATGAGTTGTCAATGCCCCTGGTGGACGAATTTGTTAATGCTCTATACCAGGGGTTCTCAAACCTTTTTAGGCCGTGACCCCCAAAATAAACATATATCCCCAAGTTTTCATCCCATAGATTGGGATGAAATCAGCAGCACATTATCCCATAGCTATGGCCGGTTTGGGCCCAATCGCCCCAGTTAGTTGGGGCTTTGGGTCGTTTATTAGCCTTTCCTAACGCTGATAGAATGTGTTGTTTGGGGCAGATCAGCCTTCATTATGGGCAACTCGGTCACGTGACCGATGTCATCATGTTGGCGGTGGTTCGAATCTAGGCTACTTGATTTTCTGAAATGATTTCCACCCCTTTTTTAATCCCAAAAGCTTTCTTGTGGCATTTTCGTGCCGACGTCTTTATTAGTATCAATACAAATCCAACCCAATGTTTTATAACCACAATTGTGACGTGGTTATTCCTCTGGTTGATTCCCGCACCGCCCCACGGCCTGTGGGCCACGGGATCAATAAAGGAATCTATCTACCAATCAGTCAAGTCTGTACAACACGGCTTTTTAATGTACAGTACTTTTTTTTTTTTTTTAAATCGTTTTCGTACGTGTCAGCCTGTATTATGACATTCCAATTCTAATTTTAACATGTTAGATAGTGTAGTGGTCAGTGCTGGTGGCTCTAAGGATTTTTGCCTCTTACCAAATGCAAATGCTAAGGCAGGTTCGAATCCGGGAGAGGAAAGAGGTGGTCATTTAATGATTTGACTGCAGCGTCTCTGCATTGGCTTTTTTTTTGCTTAAAAGTACATTTGATATAACTAATATGTATAAATAATGTAAATATAAATAGATAATTGCGACCGTAGGTCGCATTTACTACCAAAACCTCCACCGGCTGTCCGTCTGTCTGTCTGTGAGTCAGTCACACTTTTGCCCTGCTCATATCTCCACAACCGTTGCCCCCATCCATGCCACATTTTGCACACACACTCCTTACCTGCCAAACTACAACCTCCAAGGACCCCCGGAGCTTCAGGGACCCCCAGGTCCCTGGGGGACCCCCAGGTGTAAAAAATGACCAAATGTGCAAAAATGACCAAATGACCACCCCAACGGGGCTGCTCACGGGGAATTCCTGGGGACCACCCACTCCTGCTGCTCCAGAACGGATGCAAAAGTGGTGACGCCCCCAGTGGAGGACCCCCTCCACTGCAGCTCACATAAAATGCCGTAACTCGGCCTAGGAGCGTCCGGGAGAGCCGGGGCCGGTACCTATTCGTCCGCCAAGGCAACGCGGAGACCCCACCCCTCATTTCTCACATGGCCCTCTTCTAGCGCCACCTTCAGGCCGATTTTTAAAACACATTTTTGGCCACTGCTCCTACAGTCCGTCCGTCCGTCCGTCTGTCTGTCTCTCTCTCTCTCTCTCTCACGTCTCTCTCTCAATTTTTGGGCTAAAATTGGAACGATACAGAGAATATTAGTGAACCGCGATGAGAACCATGTAGAGCCAATTTTAGCACCACTTTACCACTAAGGCTGATAGAGACGTACCACATATCAAATGAAAGGTAATGAGGAGCTATGAATATAGGACTTGGTTGCAAATGGCTCCGCCCCTTCCTGTGGACGCGACACCCCTAAAAAGGTGCGCTGAATCTGAATATACAGGTTTTATTTCAATCGAGTAACAGGAAGTGCCTCAAATAGCCACTTCCTGGTGTGTTTTAGGTAGTTCCGGGTCACTAGGTGTTCCGGTATATTTTTTATCCAAAACTACATGTAATTTTAAGCCTCAGGTCGACACTCAGTAAACCAATATTTCTATTGTGATTTTCTAGTAATTAAAAGAAGGCTAAACCTAGCGTCGCACCGGGAATGTCGCACAGAAACGAAAAACATATCCACGCGTGCATCTCAATGCGCTCTACAACATACTAAAAGTTGAGCCCATGAGATGCATCGGTTCGTGAACCAACGCCAACCCTAGTTAGCCTAGGGTTAGCCTTTTAGCCTTAACAACTCAAAGACGATAAGACGTCAGAACTCGGTTCTGAGATATGTTGTAGTGCTCTCCGAGACGAACGTTTTGATGTCTCACATGTTCCTCTACAACCTTCTTTCCCCTGGGATCTCCAATTTCACAAGGCTCATAGAGTCTATAGCCCTTAGAGGGCTTTGGCCAGCACGCCAAAGATATCAATCTCCTCACAGGAGTGTATGTGTGCGAGGAGAGTTATATAGGCGCGTTCATCTCTGCGAGACGAACACGCTGATGTGTGTGTCATCTCCCTACGATGTTCCTGTACGGAGTGAACGCTAACCCTAGTTGGAATTAGAGTTATCTCCCTAGGGGTCGCTCAGAAATGAAACACACATCAGCGCGTTCGTCTCGGTGAGCGGATCAAGAATCTGTTTGCCTTTTGTCTCTACGCCCTCTAGAACCCGCGCTAGCCCTTCTAGGAGTGTTAGAAACGGACCGAAAGATTTTCACACAACGGGACCAGCACCAACGGACTTGGCGTCAAAAAGTAAGTCGGAATAAGTGTTTTTTATCCAAAAAAATGTGTCATCGTTTTCGTGGCGCGCAAATTTCGTGTCTTTTTCGCAAACGGAAATGGTTTAAAGTGTCGGAGAGACACGAAACCAATTCCGTTGGATCGGGCATCCTTCAAACATGAAAAGTGTGCCCTGCCTGAAACAGAAGGATTTTTTAAAAATTTTCTATTGATTTTAAGGACAGAGGGCCCGTTTTGAAGCCTAGATTGACCTTTCCTTGACCTTTGGAGTTAGGAGCGTCGTAGAGACACGAGACCGGGTTAGTTGGATTCAGCGTCAAAAGGCGAGTCAGAATAAAGTGTAACTTGCACCGAACTTTGATACTTTAATTTACAGCCCCCCCGGACAGACAGGCGATGGAGGTTTTGATAGTAACTGCGACCTGACGGTCGCAATAATATACGTACTTGATACTTTTTTCACTCTCTACCAAATCTATTTGCCAAAAATAGCTGATCTACAAGCTCACTTATAATAATAGTCTTAATAGATCAATGCACCATTTAACAATATGGTAAATTGAGAATAAAAGTTATTAAGCCTCTTATAAAAACTCATATTGAATGACAGACACATAACATTCCAAACAAGGGTCACAGCTTGCTTGCATTTATATCTAACCAGTAAGACTCCCTAATCGGGAGATAAGCGACCGTAGGTCACTTATCTCCACAAATAGGGCAAAAATGTGTTTTTCCAAAATCTTCCTGATCCATGTTGATGACATGAGTGTACACATACTGTGTAGTGATTTTCGTGATTTTAGGGCAAAATCTGTAGGAGCAGTGTCCAAAAATGTGTTTTTAAAAATCGGCCTGAAGGTGGCGCTATATGGGACAGATTCATGTTGATGGGATGAGTGTAGACATACTGTGTAGCAATTTGTGTGATTTTAGGGCCAAAACTGTAGGAGCAGTGGCCAAAAATGTGTTTTAAAAATCGGCCTGAAGGTGGCGCTAGAAGAGGGCCATGTGAGAAATGAGGGGTGGGGTCTCCGCGTTGCCTTGGCGGACGAATAGGTACCGGCCCCGGCTCTCCCGGACGCTCCTAGGCCGAGTTACGGCATTTTATGTGAGCTGCAGTGGAGGGGGTCCTCCACTGGGGGCGTCACCACTTTTGCATCCGTTCTGGAGCAGCAGGAGTGGGTGGTCCCCAGGAATTCCCCGTGAGCAGCCCCGTTGGGGTGGTCATTTGGTCATTTTTGCACATTTGGTCATTTTTTACACCTGGGGGTCCCCCAGGGACCTGGGGGTCCCTGAAGCTCCGGGGGTCCTTGGAGGTTGTAGTTTGGCAGGTAAGGAGTGTGTGTGCAAAATGTGGCATGGATGGGGGCAACGGTTGTGGAGATATGAGCAGGGCAAAAGTGTGACTGACTCACAGACAGACAGACGGACAGCCGGTGGAGGTTTTGGTAGTAAATGCGACCTACGGTCGCAATTATCTATTTATATTTACATTATTTATACATATTAGTTATATCAAATGTACTTTTAAGCAAAAAAAAAGCCAATGCAGAGACGCTGCAGTCAAATCATTAAATGACCACCTCTTTCCTCTCCCGGATTCGAACCTGCCTTACCATTTGCATTTGGTAAGAGGCAAAAATCCTTAGAGCCACCAGCACTGACCACTACACTATCTATCATGTTAAAATTAGAACTGGAATGTCATAATACAGGCTGACACGTACGAAAACGATTTAAAAAAAAAAAAAAGTACTGTACATTAAAAAGCCGTGTTGTACAGACTTGACTGATTGGTAGATAGATTCCTTTATTGATCCCGTGGCCCACAGGCCGTGGGGCGGTGCGGGAATCAACCAGAGGAATAACCACGTCACAATTGTGGTTATAAAACATTGGGTTGGATTTGTATTGATACTAATAAAGACGTCGGCACGAAAATGCCACAGGAAAGCTTTTGGGATTAAAAAAGGGGTGGAAATCATTTCAGAAAATCAAGTAGCCTAGATTCGAACCACCGCCAACATGATGACATCGGTCACGTGACCGAGTTGCCCATAATGAAGGCTGATCTGCCCCAAACAACACATTCTATCAGCGTTAGGAAAGGCTAATAAACGACCCAAAGCCCCAACTAACTGGGGCGATTGGGCCCAAACCGGCCATAGCTATGGGATAATGTGCTGCTGATTTCATCCCAATCTATGGGATGAAAACTTGGGGATCGGGTGGAACTGAGGACCCCCACCCTGACAAGCACTCGGTTCCGTAGATAAATATTGTGAAAATAGCAGATCTACATGCTCACAGAGCATGTAGATCTGCTATTTTCACAATGTCCGCCTCTTGCTTACTTAATATTTGCCAGTTTGGCCAGTCCTGTGGAATATTCGACTATTCGAATACTTTGAGGTCGAATAATTCGAATACTAAAAATCACTATTCGTGAATGCCCTAGTGGGTATTGCGTGTGCACAGCACAGAGAGCCAGTGAATCTCTCTCTCGAGAAATATTTCTTTACAAGATAGATAAGATAGATAGATGGACCTTTATTGATCCGGTGGGGGAAATTCATTTGTCATGGCAGTAGGGTCACCGCTGTTACGATACAGAAGAAGAGATACAGCTATAGGAGTAAACACAAGAAAACAACAAAGAAAGAGTAAATATAGTAATGCAGGGGTCTTCAACAGGGGATCCGTGACCCCTAGGGGCTCCTCAGAGTTAGGTTACACTTAAACCTTATGTTGGTTTGTTTACTGTTGAGTGAGAAAACAATGTTGCACAATAAGATAATCATCCGGGGACCCCCCACAAATAATTTGGGGACCCCCCCTGGAGAACCACTGCATTGCATGGTAAGCCTATGAGTATAAATATAAAAGATGAAAGACGAGCATCAAAGAGTTTGAGGACAAAATGACCCAGACTCTCAATTATTCTGCTGAGTTTTGTTTTCCATGGTTTTGCTTAAGTTACATATTTTTGAACTTCTGGAAAACCAATAGCAGCGATGAAGCCACAGCGTCGGACCTTCTTCAGTTGCAACGGAGCTGAAGGTTTGGAGCCCTCCATTAAAACCCATTTAGGCCTAGAATTATTGAATGCTTTAAGTATTGAAAAATAGCAGATATACAAGCTCACAGCGCGGCACAGAGTGCTGTGCTGCGAGCTTGTAGATCTGCTATTTTTGAAAAAGTCGTGAAAATGTGTGCACATCTTTGAATATACTGTATGTGTTTTTAAAGCCAACGTTTGTAACTCAAATTTTGCTTCGGGGGGAGGGGGGGGTCCCTGGAACTAAATATTTTGAGATGGGGGTCCGTGGCCAAATATATTTTGTGGGTCCTTCACATGAAAAGGTTTGAGAACCACTGACATAGTAGTCTCTCAAGAACAGACTAACTGAGCTCCAGTTAAGTGAAAAGGACCTTTTCTTTGACGATGGCTGGCCAGATTGCTGACATAGAAACATGGGTTTTTCAAAAAACCTTACAAGGATTCAAAAGACACTTATAGAATCAGGTCAAAATTCTAATCTTCACATTAAAAAAAATAAAATAAAAAAAATAGCAGATCTACAAGCTCGCAGCGTGGCACTCGGTGCCGCGCTGTGAGCTTGTATATCTGCTATTTTTCAATAGTTAAAGCATTAAAATAATAATGCGTTTCAGGTTGTAAAAAAAAATATATATATATATGAACAATGACAATGAAACTATGATTTAAAGGATAACTATGTTACATGTTGGTTGACTCAATAAAGTATTAAAAAAAATAATAATAATGCGTTTCAGGTTTTAGTGGCTTAATCTGAGGAAACATCCCGGATCCGGAGAGGAGCCGCCGCGAGGCAGCACGGTATGATGGATGTCATTCTGGTGATCAACAACTCCACTTTCCACTTCTTCTCTTTCTCCAAACACTGACCTCATTTTATGGCAGTTTGTGTGTTTTTACAACAAGAAAAAAATAAAAGAAATGAAAGAAAGTAAGAAGAAAGGTTGCAGAAAAGGAAGGTTTTCAAGGGAAGTCTGGCATTTCTTTTCAACAGCAGGTCAAAGGAGAGAGTGACATGTGCAACAACTCTTGCTGCTTCCATATTTAACTCTTACATTTTTTACCCCACGATTTTCTAACCCATTTTTCACCCGGTGTCAATTATCTAATATAATCCTGGGCGCTACACTCCCAGTCCAAGTTGCTTCTTTTCACCTGACAGGGGGGAGCTTCCCCGGTTGGACGTAGCGCATGGAAGGAACACGTTATTCCAACCAGTTCCTTTTTAGCTCCATCAGGCGCCTGTGTCACATCGCAATGATGTTGTGAGCGGTGATGGATGCGTCACGTGGTGTGCTTGAACATTTTCCTATTATTACAAGCCCAAACTAAATCAGGCATGTCAGGTTGAACGTGGTTAAATGAGAGAGAAGCAAATCTCTGAGTTTTAGTGTTAGACCCAAACACAGGTAGCAGTGGTGTAAAGTAACTAAGTACATTTACTTAAGTAATGTACTTAAGTACAGTTTTGAGTAATTTCTACTTTACTTACGTATTTCCAATTTCCAATACTTTTACTTCTAATCCACTACATCTCGGATCCAAACATTGTACTTTTACTCTACTACATTTATTTGAAAACTTTAGTTACTAGTTACTTTGCAGATATAAATTATTATATTATATAAAACATACATTGATGCACTTTAGCCCTATTTTATTCCTAGGCTATTTGAAAATAGCCGATCTACAAGCTGCTATTTTCCACAAAAAAAATATGTACTTTTACTTTTAGTACTTTAAAGGACAACTTTAGTTTTTTACAACAAGGGTTCATATTTTAGATTGTAATTAAAGAATATAAAAGATGAGTGTTAAATTGATTTCATTTACTTCTTTCTATGGTTTTAGAGATTCTTATTACAGTGGTTGGGGGCATGCGTCCAAGTGGCTAAATATGTCATTTTACACAGAATAAGCCCATTTCCAAGATACAACGCAACCTTTCATGGTTGGATGTGACTTATGGGGGCTAGAAGTGTTACTGTAAATAGCAATAAAGAAACTGCTGGCTGATTGTGTCTAAAAATACATATTTTGCCACTTGTACGCATGCCCCCATGCGTACGCATGCCCCACATTTTAGCACGGTAAACGCGATAAAACAATAGAACGAAGCAAATGAAAACATTTTAACACTCACTTTTTCTTTTCTCTAATTACAATCTAAAATATGAATCCTTGTTATAAAAAAACAAAGTTGTCCTTTAAGGACATTTTGATGCCAATACTTTTGTACTTTTACTCAAGTACATTTTGAATTCCAGAATTTTACTTGTAAGGGTGCCCTCACACCAAAATACCTAGAGTGGAATCCGCCAATGCATTTCAATGAGAATGGAGCGTTTTTTTTTGCAGAAATCCTCTACTGGCAAATAACTCTCCATTCTCATTGAAATGCATTGGCGGATTCCACTCTAGGTATTTTGGTGTGAGGGCACCCTAACAGAGTATTTCTACACTGCAGTATTGATACTTTTACTTAAGTAAAACATTTGAGTACGTTTTCCACCACTGACAGGTAGTGAACAGGTAGTTTATTTTCCACTCATTGGAGTGGAAAATAAAGCGTTATCTTCTCCAGTATCAGGCATGGCCTGGCAACAGAAAACACATAATCCAACAAACCCAAGGAAACAGGTGACAGGGATTAACAATAAGCCCAGGGTTCAGAGACAAGGCAGGTAATGCCCGTAGCCATGAGGTTATATGTACAGTGCTGGAAAAAAAGTAATCATATTTCTAGTAAAAGTATCAATACTGCAATGTAGAGAAACTCTGTTACAAGTAAAAGTCTGCAATTTAAAAAAAACAAGTTTTCAAAATATTAAAATGTATAAATATAATTTGAAAATAGCTGATCTACAAACTCACAATGCGTTGCATCGCAAATGGCCGAAATACAGGGTCTAAAGTAGTTTTTTTTTATCCCGCGATTTTTGTAACCCATTTTTTCACCCAGTGCCAGTTGCCTAAGCTGCAATCCTGGGCTCTGCTCTCCCTCTGCCAACCTGGGGAGGGCCCCGAACTGAGCCCCGAACTGAGCTTCCTTCAGTGCATGAGGAGTGAGCAAGCCACTTCTTTTCACCTGATAGGGGGGAGCTTCCCCGGTTGGACGTATAGCACATGGAAGGAACACGTTATTCCAACCAGTTCCTTTCCCCTCCATCAGGCGCCCCGGCTGGCCAGGGGGAGGCAGTATAGAGACCAGGATTACTGCATGTTTTTGTGAGGGTATCTACCCTAGGAGACACAGGGAGAACATGCAAACTCCACACAGAAAGGCCCCTTTGCCAACCCCACCTACAGTAGGGTGTGGGCACTGTTGACGCAGAGGAGGGAACACGCCCCCAGCGCTCACAGCGTCCCCGGCAGGAATCGAACCCAGGACCCAGCACCACCGTGCCCCCTGAACCAAGCATAATCAAGTCAATACTGGAGATGTGGCGTGTATTTCTACACACAGAGAGGGCAATTCTTTCAACATAAAATGCTGCATTTCAAGTTCAGAAGAGTTTGGACAAGGCAATTCTCTTGAATGGTGCCTTCAGATATGGTATGACATGGAAAGACTGCCTTCATGGTCTGGAGAGGGCACTTTTTACAGACGGATAAAAGGACAGGTGCTCAAGCCCCCTTTGGTGTCTAGGTGTGCACGACACGTGCCTGTTTCTTACTGCATGCTGCACTGCCATTGGCAACTGAATTTCCCCCACGGGATCAACAAAGCTCTGCCTATCTGGCTACAAGCGAAGACAGGAAATACACGAGAACATTACTTGACTCTAGAATAAAGGAAACACCTAATTGTCATTTCTTTTTTTGTTCACAGTTTGATTCACAGCAAATTGCCCAATTATGTTGACCACGCTGACAGCTGCACGCTAATGAATTAAATTTGTGCTGCCCTGGCCTCATAAAACAGCCTTCAGAAAGCTCTCAGCTGGAAAGGTGAGTTCTTTGTGGTAATCACTCCAAGACCTGTCTTTTTTATTAGCAGAGGAAGAGATGCAAACACAACATGCCACTTTGTATGGACTTAAGTCGTGTAGCTAGTCCACTACACTGCTGTGCTATTACTCGTCGTGTAAAGTAGATTTACTTAAGTACTGTACTTATAGGTACACTTTTGAGGTAGTTTTAATTTACTAGAGTATTCTACTCCACTACATCTTTGAGAAAAATATTGTACTTTTACATTTATTTGAAAAAAAATGTGCAGATATAAATGATATTATAAAACATGCATAAACCACTTTAGCCCTATTTTATAGTTTGGCTATTTAAAATGGCGGATATACACATTTTCAAACATTTGGTACTTTTTCTTTTGGTGCTTTAAGTACATTTTGATACCAATACTTGCATACTTTTACTCAAGTACTCTTTGAATTTCTATATTGCAGTATTGATTCTTTTTACTTAATGTAAGTAAAGAACATTTTAGAAGACTGCTATTACTTTGGTTATTGTCACATTCAAGGGCCAAACCTGTGTTTAGTGCAGATCAAATCGGTTCTTCAGGGAAATGTCATTTCTGAGTCCATTCAGTGTTGTTATATTCCTGAGTGACTGCAACACACAGTATGAAAAACATAATTACATTCAGCTACTGACAGAATAAAACGTTCTTCAAAAAAGGAAAATCTCTCATTCGTAGTTTACGGCCGAGGAGCCCGAAGATTTTTCTATGTCTTTCACTGCTGGTTTACACAGAAAGCTAACGGGCCAAAATAGACGACAGACCATCCGCTTCCGGTTCACGGCCTCAATGTTAACTGGTCCGCTCAATAATGTGTCCGCGTAGAAACCGATCACGGAGCATTAGTTCCGGCCTATTTTGGTTCCGCTTCGATAAATTATTTCTTTTTAATTAAAGCTTATTAAATCTTCGGGTTCCTCGGGCATGGCAGGGAAGGGGTACAAAGGGGTATTTTTTTGGCAGAGGTTGAGTTAACTTGTTGGCTGCCAGGGGCTGCAAGTGGCCGCTAGAGTGCCAGCCATTCCTCCATAAGGCTTCATAGTAACATCCGGGTACCCACGAAGAAGTGGCTTGTGTTTTTTCCGCATACAGTGTTATGAACGTGAAGTGGAGGCAGAGAGCTAACAGTTAGCTATCGGCTATTTATTTTTTTAGAAAACCGATCTGAAGCTATTCAGCCGCAAAAAAAACTTTTCCACTGCAATCGGAACACAATTCAGAGAAAATGAGTTCTAAAGATGTGACTTTGTATTGTTTTGGGCGGCGCGTTTCGGCGACGTTACCCGATTACGGGCCGGTGGAAGAGTGCTTGGTAGGCTGCTTGGATCCAGGGCTAGACCGGGGCTTTGTTGAGGCCTCCGATTATTTAATTCATTTTATTGAAGGAACGGAACATTTTCGGTGTTTGTAATCCTTAATACGTCTTGCAAAAATAGAGTTTTTTGGGGGGGGCTCTAAACTTTATTCTAAACCATTTTCAATGGAATAAATCGTCGCAACATGTAGCATGGCTCGTTGGAAGGCGATGGACGAGCCAGGACCACCCACGTCGCTACTAGCAGCTCAGGGTAAGTAAAATAGCAAAAAAAAAATAGTATTGGAATGAAAAAAAGAACCGAAAATATTCGGTTTTAGCACTAAAAGAGTTAACATTGATTGTCTTTGCACCTTTTTTGGTCTGTTTAAATGCTCCATATGAAATGAAATGAAATAAAATAACAAATAAATGTAATTTAATTTAATTAATTTCGCACGACCAAAATAAACTACTACACTACTTTAAACCTGAGAGCATTTTCCTCCTCACTGATAGTGAATGCTGTGAGCTGTAACTTAATACAACAAAGACTGAGTCACGCAGAAAGCCTGCTTTTAAACAAACACTATTCCGTGTGTTTATAAGAGCGTTAGTCAACAAGGGAGCAAAACATAAAAGAAAGAATTCTAAATACCACACATCATAAAATACAATCGCTTTATGGATTGAAATCAGATTGAGGACGAAATGGGATTTCAAAGCGTGACACCGTTAACTATTAAAGATGGGTCATCATTGCTACCACTGCAGGTTAACAGGCCGTATATTTGATAGGCCTGTCATTTGATTAAGCCCTCACACAGAAAGACAGTCTTCACTGGTGTCATGGTGATAAGTGTTTGTAATAAATAGCATCTCTAAAGTGCTCCCAATGACGGTGAAGAACTCAGGGGTGTCCCACCAAATTCTGGGCCCTGGGTAGGGGGATTCACTGTGGGGCCCCTGTGCTTTAACTATTGAAAAATAGCAGATATACAACCTCACAGCGCGGCACCGAGTGCCGCGCTGTGAGCTTGTAGATCTGCTATTTTTTTTTTTAATCGTGAAAATCTTTGAACATTTCAAATCCTTCTAAGGTTTTTTGAAAAACCTATGTTTCTATGTAAGTGGTGCTCAAACATTTTCACGTGAAGGACCCCCAAAATGATATGAATTTGACCACGGACCCCCATCTCAAAATATTTAGTTGCAGGGACCCCCCAGAAGCTAAATTTGATTTGCAAATATTCGCTTAAAAGAATACATAGGCCTATATTCAGATCAAGATTTGCACACGTTTTCACAATAAAAAAAAAAATAGTAGATCTCAAGCTCGCAGCGCGGCACTCGGTGCCACGCTGTGAGCTTGTATCTGCAATTTTTTTTTATAGTTAAAGTATAAAATCATTCCAGGCCCCTCCACCTTGGGCCCTAGTAACTCAGTTAATAAAAAATAAAATGTCGGCCTTCGTTCCATTTTGGGGGCTGGGCGGCCAACAAAGTAAATTGTCACTTTCGGGCAGAAACCTTGTATCTCCAAGTTTCAAATGTGTAGATTTTTTCGCAAAGCAAAGCCCTGCTTCATCATACAAGGCCGTCGCACAAAAGTAGTGAAAACAGCAGATCTACAAGCATGCTTGTAGATCTGTTTTCACTAGTTTAAATCATTTTTAAAATGATAAATACAAAACAAACGGTTTTGGACACCCGACAACAACGAAATATAACTCATGTAGCCTACATGTATAGCAGCGCTATAGAGAGAGATCTCTCTATAGCGCACAATGAGGGCCTCTCCAACTCTTTTTCCCGGGCTGAATCAGGGGCCCAGCACGTCCCTGCGGGCAGCACCCGGGGGAATATACCGCAGGTGAACATTCTGCGATAATAGCAGCTCTCACAAAGCGCCGCGTTGCATTGTGAACTCAGCTGTTTTGGGCGAGGGGATTTGTTGCGGAAGGGAAAAAGGAGGGAGCCAAAGAATAGGTCCTTGGGGGACACCGGTCAATGAAGTACAGTATATATGTTTTATGTGGTTAATGAACACCTAAGAGACCACATGTACATTTAGTAGCAACTAACTACATGTTTGGTGAAGCATGGCTCACATCATTACATGGTCAAATTCTGGCTGAAAAACAGTGGTTACGTAAAAGTGAGATAACCAATGTTTGACTTTTCCTTCACGGAAGGTTTATGTGTAGTCTATGAGAGTGGTGGTTTGTTGACAAGAAATGGAATATTTCGTGGGTGATATTATGCTTGAGATCGTTGCAACACAAGGATATAGCGTGAGAAAAATGACAAAGTGCTCTCAGTGTTATGAGCAGGGAAGGAATTTCATGGAGGCCATGATTAAGGCCATGGCCGATGTCGCCCCACAGTTTGGCCTTGTGCCCCTCAAACCAACGGCATGACCTGAGGCCACAGTGACAGGTGCCCCAGCTGACTGTACCACTTTTCTCCTCTGTCTCGTTCTTGTCAATATGTAGACAGTAGACACTGGTGTCTCTTTCTTGTCATGTAGACACTAGTGTTTTTTTTTCTTCTTTTTTTTTTAGATTCTGAAATCTTAACTCCTCCGATCTTTAAACCGATCCAGTGACTTTGAATGGTGCAGGGTTGAGCATGGATCAGATTGTAAATACAATCATTTATCTTTTCACTGCAGATTAGGCCCTTAAATTCAATACATTATTTCAATGGACTAAAATCTTGTTTTATTTGATGGCCTTCCTGCCCTTCCTGGCCTTCCAGCGTTTGGTATTTGTACCCTCAAAAAATGGACAACACCAAAGGCCAAGTGGCCTTGACCCTAAAATTACGTTGAGTGCTGGCTAGCCTGACACTCAGCCTGAATTGACATTTCGTTTCACTCCATTATTCAGTCTGAACTTGCTCTGATCTAAGGGAATTTCAAGGATGGGCGTTGCCAAAGAGGCAGCCTTCTGCGATTGGTTCGTAGTGTTGTTATGTGTGGCTGGCTAGTGGCTAGCCCGTTGCTTGCTAGTGCTACTTGCTAACCAAAGAAACAGGCAGAATAGGAGCATTACGAACTAGTTATCAAACACAACATAACATGCCTGCTACTGGTGGTTCATAGCGAGATCGATACGATCGCATTTTACCGCAAATTTACCGCATTTTACCGCGACGGTGCTGGTTTACTTGGAAACGCACATGAGTTCTGGGAAACCCCCACCCACGCTGATCACAAGACGCTGATTCACGACGCTGATTCGCCGTACGGATTTTCGAACGAGGAAGGCGTCTTCATTGAGAGGAATTCTAGACCCCTGAATCGCCAAAACAAAAACTTAAAGGGGTGTGGCTAGCGATTCAGGGTCTGGAACTAGGCTAGAGTGCTGGCTTCAAAATACAAAACAAGCCATCTACCTGCTTCAGTGCGGCCTTCTTGGCATTCATATGTACAGAGACAAAGATGGATTGATTGATTGCTTGAATGTTTTATCAGACAAAAATGTAGAACAGTAAAAGTACAGTAAAAACTAAATAAATATAGTACAGCGGAGTACATTTTTTGAATATTTGTGAAGCATTTCAACAATTCAAAATCTTGTATGGGGGTCCAAGGACTCTCAGGGATCCTTGGGGGCGATCTAAATGGACCCCTATACTAGTCTGTAACCCTGACAGTGTACAAATGGAACCAAATGGACCCGACAGGTTGCATTTGGTTGAGTTAAGAGGAGTCCTTGACATTTAAACCAATGCAACTCCTTGCAATTGCCATTGGTGATAATGGTTGCCAGTATAGGGCTGGGAGTTTTTATTTAATTTTTTCAATTAAAACATTTTGGTTTCCAAGTGACTCAATGAGTGAGTTTTTTTTTAATCTAAATTGTCAAGCAAAGCTGATCTGATTGGGTGTACTGGGGTTTGTTGTCTGTCGGTTGGCGCACTGCTATGATCGGTACGCCTGAAACTCGTCCAGTGAGAAGGTTCTGTGGTGCAAAAACTAAGCGTGATTAAACTGTGTAAATGATTTTAATCGTGTATTTTTAATCGCGTCATTAATTAATCACAATGAATCAGTTAAAGTCCCAGTCCCAACTCTACTAGGTGCAAGTAGAGTTGCATGTTACAAGGCGTTGCATTGGTGTAGACTGGCCTCAAAAAGTTTGCAAACCAGGAGCACAGTCGGTAGAGCTGTCGCCTCACAGCTAGAAGGTCCTGGGTTCGATTCCCGCTGGGGACACTGTGGGTGTGTTCGCCCCTCCGCGTCATCAGTGCCCATACCCTAGGTGGGATTGACAAAAGGGTCTTTCTGTGTGGAGTGTGCATGTTCTCCCCGTGTCTCCTACGGTAGGTACCCTCACAAAAAAACATGCAGTAATCTTGGTCTCTATACTGCATCCCCCTGGCCAGCCGGGGCGCCTGATGGAGGGGAAAGGAACTGGTTGGAATAACGTGTTCCTTCCACGTGCTACGTCCAGTCGGGGGAAAAACTCCCCCCTGTCAGGTGAAAAGAAGCGACTTGGACTCCTTGTGCATAGAAGGAAGCATGAGGTCAGTCCGTTGCTCTCCTCAGGATGGCAGAGGGAGTGTAGACAGTTAGACAATTGGCACTGGGTAAAAATGGGTTACAAAATCGAAAGATAAAAATTTAGAGAGAGAAAAAAAAGGATTGTTGAACCACTGCTCTAGTAGTGGTGTATGTTTTGGCCCCTGACTGTGTGTGTGTTCCCTGCCTGCTGCTCAGGACAGCAGACGAGCAGCGAGAGGCGGAGGCCCTGACAGATGCCTGCGAGAAGAGGTGGCTTGTTTGACCAGGACGCCATGGTTACGCAACAGAGCTTGTCACCCTGACGTAACCATGGTTTCACAGAAACTTCTAGGTGGAAGTTATGAGCCCAGCGCTAATGGTTCAAGGCCTATGGTCCCAGATGTGCGTATCTGGGATTGCTAGATTTGAGACCAAAAAAAACAACAACAACTAAATGTCTGTGTGCTGCGCAGCCTAATGGGCTGGCTCCGAAATTATGCTCTGATTATATAATAATAACGGAAGATATGACCAGGGTTCAATTTGTAACACACACACACACACACACACACACACACACACACACACACACACACACACACACACACACACACACACACACACACACACACACACACACACACACACACACCAAGAAAGAAGAAATGGAGCCAGGAGCCAGACATTTTGCGAACCACTTTAAGCCCCATTATTACGTTGCCTTACACCAAATAATATTGACAAGACTTTTAAGTTATCGAAAATGTCACAAATAAGGACACCAGTGTTAACGTGGTAAACATACAATTTTATTATGATTGTTAAATGATTATTATTATTATCAAACATAGCCCACATATTCAGTGTAAAAGCAGGGATAGAACATAATCGTCGTTGTCGGCTGGAAACCTCATATCTCCAAGTTTCACATTTGTATGTTCTTTCGCAAAGTAAAGCCCTGCTTCATCATACAAGGCCGTCGCACAAAAGTAGTGAAAACAGCCGATTTACAAGTGTGCTTGTAGATCGGCTGTTTTCACAAGTATAAATCATTTTTAAAATGATAAATGCAAAACGAACGGTTTTCACCCAACAACGACGATATTCCAATAAGAATGAATGACCGAATGAGAGGTGAGGCATGCCTGGCATGGATGCCCCCACCCCAGAAAACACTGATGTTGTATAGTCCAGGGGTCAGGTTTTTTTCTTTCACATCAGCAGGGGCGTCAATTGGGTATGGCAGGGGTATGCAGCTGCCATACCCTGGGTCCAGGGGGGGAAATAAAAGGTACCTTTAAATATAAATCCATCTGTATTATGCTGTTAAATTACAGTAAAATGTGTTCCTTTTAGGCAGGGTTTTTGACTGTACTTGTGCTGTACTCCTTTCTTTTGGTTTTGACTGTACTTGTACTGTTCTTCATTTTGTCTAATAAAATATACAATCAATATAACTCCCCAGTCAGAGTTCACAGTTTGAATGAATGTAGAATTATGTGCAGTATGTCATTTGCAGACAGATCATGTGTGAGGGAACTTCATTTATTTAACTACATATACAATTTTAAAAGAGATATCCTCTCTCTCATACAGTGTGCCAGTTATCACCCTACTACCCTGTGCCAATGCTGGCAACTGCATGTGCCTATAAAGTTGCCCATACCCCTGGTATAATACAGTCTAGCTCTGGTCCAGAGCGTCAGCCAGTTCTCACTGACACTCTGACAGGCGTGTGACTCAAAGACTAGACCAGGATTTCTCTACGCCTACGAGCGCTCAACTTCAGTCAAAATAAACTAAACTACTTTGCTACTAACCTATCCAAAGGTAGTTTTGCATTGTTGAAAGTCTATTATCTGCGGTGGGAAACCTCTCAGCACCCCACCCACTCTGTAAAATACATTATTTTTGTCATGAAATAAAATCCATCCACCTCAAGCCACTGCAGACACAACCCAGAAATAAGTGGCCGAGTCGAGTTGGATGAGTTTTATTTCATGACAAAAATAATGTATTTTACAGAGTGAGTGTGATGCTGAGAGGTTTCCCACCGCGGAGAATAGACTTTCAACAACGCAAACCTACCTTTGGTTTGGTGAGTAGCGAAGTAGTTTAGTTTATTTTGACTGAAGTTGAGCGCTCGTAGGGGCAGAGAAATCCTGGTCTAGTCTTTGAGTCAGCCGCCTGTCAGAGCTGACGCTCTGGACCAGAGCTAAGTGCAGTCTAACCAAGTAGAAATGAATGTTGGTGCTACAGAGGGTGAAGGGGCAGTGTGTAAGAGTAATCATCGCGGTCCCCTCCCCTGCCCTTTCTCTTAGCTGTGATTGCATTTTCATTTTTGAGACACAGTCATTTCGCTAACGACTTCCAGACGCACATTTTCCTCCACAGGTGCTGGGGAGACGTAGAAGTTGCAGAAAGCCACGCCGCATCTCCAGAGCTTTAGGAAGTGGAGAATAGCGTGTTTGTTCATGTCAAGACTGTAACATGTATTAGAGCCATGCACAGAGGCAAATGGTAAATGGTGCATTTATATGATGCCTTTATACAAGGCGCTTTACAGAGATTGTGCATTACATTCACCCATTCACACACACATTTATTACATCTTTCACCCATTCACACACACATTCATACACCGATGATGGCAGAGGAAAACATGCAAAGCACCAACCTGCTCACCGGGAGCAACTAAGGGTTCAGAGTCTTGCTCAAGGACACTTCGACACTAACTCTGGGGGATCGAACTGGGCAGCTCCGGGGACCCTCCGTATTCTAATTACGATATCTCTACCCCTGAGCCACTGCCGTCCCCAAGGCTAAACTACAGTTCTACATGTGGATGTGTGGGGATGACTGTACTGTACTGTAGGTACAGGCAACATAACATTGTGCCTAAAGAGAACAAAACTATATGGCACAAGTCACACATTCTTCTTTAAAACCCACAGAGATATAGGTGCACGACTGCAAGCGCGCGTGTGTGTGAGAGAGAGACAGACATACAGATAGAGAGAGAGGGAGCGAGAATGAGAGAGGGAGGGAGGGAAACAAAAAGAGAGGTTAGAGAGAGAGAGAGAGAGAGAGATAGAGGGCAGAGGCATCCATTGGGTATGGCAAGGTACAGGGGGGGACAAAAATAAAATGTACTTCTTAAAATAAATTCATAATGCCTGTTGCTAAGGTATGGCAACATGACTGGTGTCTTGCACGCACACCAGTCATGTTGCCATACCTTAGTTTTTGCTGAACTGATGCCACTGAGAGAGAAAGAGAGAGAGAGAGAGAGAGAGAGAGAGGGGAGGAGCTGAGAGGGGAGGAGCTGAGAGGGGAGGAGCTGAGAGGGGAGGAGCTGAGAGGGGAGGAGCTGGGACGGGAGGTGCTCTGGCCTTGGATCTCTGGGCACAGAAGGTGCAACTGCTACAACAGTGCAGTTCCTTCACAACACAAAGACACTTCACTCCATAATGCTGCCTGTGATCTCACAGTGTGTTCCATGTGGACACAACACGTTCATGTTCAGCTTGCGTTACATCTGTCTTCCCACTGGGAGGCTATGATGACGCATCTGTCCCCTCTCCCCTTAAACCCTAGTATTGAGCAAACATATAGCAAGATCTACAAGTTCACAATTATTTCCACTGTAAATATCCTACTTTTTTCTTCTTCTTCTTTAAAGGCTTTTTTCCCTTTTGTTATTGACAGGGGTGTCACACTAAATTCTAGACCCCGGGGGACAAGGATTCACTGTGGGCCCCCAAATGAATGTTCTTCATAGGGGGAGAGGGCTTTTCAAGGCCCCCCTCCACCTTGGGCCCTAGTAACTCAGTCACACCTTTTCCCCCCTTGTGACGCCCCCCCCTGGTTATTGATGATATCCTATGCATAGTACTGTGTTCTATCCGTCTGTCTTTCAATGTTATATGAGATACACATAAAGTGGTTCCTGTGTAAATAGGATCTCCTTTTAGTTGACCTTGTACCAGTGATTTGTACTGTCATGAAACTGTACTTTTTCCTATGCAACCTTCTAATAAAGTCTTCAATCAATCAATCAATCAATCAATCAATCAATATGTCGACATCGTGTTTGTCACTGTTTGTTATTCTGACAAAAGAATAGAGAGCTTATGCTGGGTAAACAGTTCAACTGAATTAACAGAACAAATGACAACATAGATGAAGAAATGCTTCACGCTGCAGGTTTTCTCAGAACAGAACAACAGGATAATATATTGTCGTTGGCCCGGTTCTGAACTCAAGCATCCTTCCAGTTGAGGACGGGATTAAGCCGAGTCACGCAGAACGTCAAGGAGAGGAGAGAATCTATCGCTCCTTTTTTTTGCACTTTGAGGCAAGAAGAACGGACTCATTGAAAACACTCTGGAGGAACGATATGTTCTGAAGAGAGACCACCACAGAATGTCCTGCTCATCAATCATTATTTGTTCAATCCAGGGTTTTCTTTTTTTAGGCGCGTCTGATCAGGAACTAAGCAGTGTTGTTTTGACAGCACATTTTAATTTAGTTTTAGTCATAGTCTTTTGATTAAAATGTCTTTTTTTTTGTCATAATTTAGTCACCTGAAACTAAAGGTTTTAGTTTTAGTCTAGTTTTAGTTGACTAAATATCATAAGATTTTAGGCGACTAAAATCTAATTTAGTCAAATGAAATGTATTTTGTGCAGGCCTTGATGGCATCGTAATGACTGATTTTACACTTGGTTGCATGCTGAAAATAGCCGATCTACAAGCTCACAACGCAGTCGCAGTATTTTCAGCATGCAACACCAGAGAGCAACCAAACATAAAATGACTCTCTTCTCCACTAGTCCCTCTCCAACATTTTAGTCTAGTTTTTATTTTGTTGACGAAATTGTCATTATATTTAGTCTTAGTTTTAGTCATCACAGCTTAGTTTTTATTTAGTTTTCGTCAGTGAAAAAAATGCTGTCGACAAACATTTTTCATCAGTATGGATGTCAGACAGACAAAAGACTGAATCACTAAAGAGGGAATCTTGCATCTTATGTTTATACTTCAGTGATTCTCAAACATCTTCATGTAATGGACCACCATATACTTCAGTGATTCTCAAACATCTTCATGTAATGGACCACCATGTTAGTATTTGGCCACAGAACCCTCAAATCTGGCACTCAAATCTGGAAAGATTTGAGTGCCAGGGACCAGAAGATTGTGAAAAATGTCCAAATTATAGGTATTCCAAAATCCAACATTTTTTCCAAAAGGTTTCAAACGTTTTCAAATAGCTGGTCGACAGACAATTCTTTTGACTTTGGCAATTTTGGACACTTGGACACCTGGACGCTGACATTCAGTAGTAGCCAGGGTCTTGTAATCAAAATGATTATTATTCAATGATTCAAAAATAATGTTAGAAATATGCCATTAGATCAGGGGTCTTAAACGTTTTCAGGCAAAGGAAGGACCCCTTAGTTGAGAGAGAGAGATGAAGCAGGGACCACAACCTTGTAATGGATTCCATATAGTTTCATTGTTTGACAGCACAATCACATTGTCAATTTGTGTTTTCAGATATAGTATGTATTTAACCACTTGAACCGTCAATACATAACTTGACATTCCCCTCTGTACTTGGTCTGCTCTTTTTTCCCCTCTACACCAAACGTCTTTGCCGAAAATAACTGATCTACAAGCTCACAACGCCTCGCAGCGTGAGGTGTTGTGAGCTTGTAGATCTGCTATTTTTGGCTAAAGTTCTCAGAATATGGACACTAGGATATAAGTGGTTAAGATTTAAAAAAAAGGAGAAAAAGGTTTCTATCACACAAAGATTTGGGGGACCCCCTGTAGTAATCCCTAGGGGTCCCGGACCCCTGTTGAAGATGCATGGGGGCATTGCAAGCATGGGACACAATTGTCCTGTGTTAGGCTAGCAGCGAATAGAATAACTTTTTTATTATGTAATAACCTTTATGTACAGCTGCCTTCTGTCCACTTATGAAGAATATTAATCACAATACATCATTCCTCCTACTTTGATGAAGGCAGAAACAATATGAAACACACCTAAGTGTGTAGCAACCAGAGTAATAAACAAAAGCAACATCACATGGCTTTCCTTGGAGCCGTGACTTCCACATAGATAGGTGGAGCCGACCTTAACAGATGCAGCCGATTGTTCATATTTGGTAAACATTATTAGAGGAGAAACAATAAATTGCCTCCGAGAGGGAATAAAGTTAATCATAAAAACCGCTGGAATGTTGAAACAGTCAGAGTCTAAGAATGAGGCTTAGGTTATAGTGGACTAAACCAGTGAGTCCAGTGGTACAAATAGCCGGGGAGCCACTGTGCCAAAATGAGAGAAGACCTGTGATGCCATGACATACTCCAAATTTTAAACACTGCGAAAAAAAGTTTCCCATTGACTTCACTATACTGGAAAAAAACACACCAAAAAAAGTAGCATGTGAGGGGTCAAACTAGGGGTTCTTGATGATTCTGAATCCATTGAAAGCATTTGTTTTGCATGAAAAACATTCCTTGGGCTAGATTTCAGCCTCTCAAACCTGTGAAAAGTGATGAGTCATCACTTTTCACTGTTATTTTGGTCCGTTTTCTAGCCCAAGGAATCTTTTTCATGCAAAACAATGCAATGGATTCAGAATCATCAAGAACCCCTAGTTTGACCCCTCACATGCTACTTAAAGCATATTTTTTTGGTGTGTTTCTTTCCTGTATATTGAAGTCGATGGAGTGAATACAAATGGCCATAACTTTTTTTCACTGAGTTTCCGGCAGAGCAGGCCTCTCATTCTGTGTACCTTAATGACCAAATGAATAGAAAAAACTAAAATAAAAAGTATGTCATGACGTCACAGGTAAAACCCTTATTCTTTGAGCTTTTGGGCATGTGGCTCCCCGGCTAAAAGTAACTAAACTCAGCACAAAAAGAAAGGAAACTTGACTTCGGTCCATTATATTTCCCCTTTAATAATACCAATTTGTATTGTGTTTTATATCATTTTCATTGTTGATTTGTCACCTTTAGGAGGTACAGTTTGTATAACTTGGATGATCGGGCATTCGAGGCATGAGCTACACAGCCAAATGTGTGTGTGGCGCCGACCAAAACGTTGCCAAAATGGCCTGCAATACTGTTCTGCTGGCATTTACTCTCGTTTTGGGCTTCCCTGACACTGAGCTTAAAATGAACAAAGTGTAAAAATGGACAATATTTGTTGTTTTTTCTTTTCCTTATTACTGTGGGAGTAATAAGGAAAAGTTATCATGAGTTATCACTGGTTATCATGAGACTGATATGGAAGTTTTTTTGGTTGAAAATTATCACGAGGAGGTTTCAAAAAACCTAGATCTTTTACTCCAAACATGGCCCCACTTACAACAACCCAATGTTCTGACAACCAGTGTTACGCACTCCTGTTTCAACCTTTTTTTCCCCCCTTCTTTCTTTTTCCGCTAAAACGGTGGGTCTCTTGTTGATTTATTCCAGTGCGGAGCACTCAAATGTTTATGCCTGGTGTAACCTGGATGACACCGTGCACTCCTAATCTGTGTTTCCGTCATCTAGAACTTACAGTCCAGAACTTGTTATGAAGCAGAGGAGAAGACTGCACAGATCTCACACTGTCTGGACAGACTGGACAACCTGAGCACTTTGTCTCCTCCTGTCTGAGAACGCTCTCTATCAGGGAGACAAGATGACACTATCGTCTCTGTGGATGGAGGGAGGGAGAGAGGGAAGGAGGGAGAGAGAGAGAGAGAGAGAGAGAGAGAGAGATAGATCCTTTATCTAAGGAGGAAAATCAGTCGCCCGGAGGCAGCACAGCAGTTGAAGGTTTACAAAGTTACAGAGAAGTATGAAGGGAAAAAAAGTACTGTTTCACTGTGTGTACAGTAAAAAGAGCAAGGCACAGAGAAATAAGAATATATTCATAAAGTGTCAAAACAGCCAACGCTCTTAAGTGTTACGTCACACAAAATAACAATACTTAGAGGTACACCATGAAATTTCACTTTTCCTATTTTAAAACCTTTTTTTGGGGTCCCACTAGCACCTTCTATCCTCACAAAGTCCCATTTCTGACCGTTGTGTCTTTCTCTGGTTTTGGGAAGGTGGAGGTTAAAAGCATCCCACGGGTTCTCAAAACAGGCTGTCCAGATTTGCTGCTGTCGCTGCCGTTTTTCAAGATTTTTTTTTTTTTTTTTCGAAAGATGGCGCAGTTCAGACCAAAGGTGGTACTGCAGCTGAAAATGCTCTGAGAGCCATTCAAAAATGAGAGGCTCTCTATTCAGGAGTGGTAATTTAGCCTCAAACCTTTTGAAAAACGTTTTTGGGACATAAACAATATGACATAAATACTTTTTAAATGCATGGTGTATCACCTTTAAAGCACAGCTATCAAAACAGTGCCAAACAAAAGTGTCCATAACAGTCAATGCTAGTCAGTGCTACAAGTATCTCACCACCATGTCAAACACAAGCACAATACGCAATACTATACTAACACAACCTAATAGTGCAGAGACAAACAGAAGTGTCCAATTGGTCAGTCTAAATAAAACAAGAAAGGGTGACACAGCAAGACGCCACATGAAAACCCTCCCTGGAAAGGTCCTTAGAGGTCAGAGTCAGTACAACTATAGTTCCAGTTAAATAAAGCTAACATTGTCCTAGGTTAGGATGGTAGTCCTTGTCAAGCGATCATTGTGTGTCTTACTGTATAGTTTGAGAGCAACCGGCACAAAAGACTTTCCCAGTCCCAGAGGAGACCTCATGGGCTGTACAGTATTTTCTTTACTTTTGGTGCCGATGTGATCCGGGTCACGGCACCAATGTACCGCCCGGAATTTGAACCCGTTGAAGTCCAACATCTTAACCATCAGACCAAAGGGATATCTTGGACCAGGGGAGATACTAGACCTTAAGCAACGCTACGGCAACGGCAGATGACAACGGTGAACGGAAATGATCCGTGCTCGATAGATAAACCTGCCGTCGCCCCAGCCGTCTCTACTACGGCAGAAGGTCCCTTCCCACGTAGCGCCTACTCCGTCTGCTGCATGTATGCGTCGCCATGGGAACCAAAGCGCTCAGTGAAAGGGGTGGGAACCCGTAGCTGCTGAGGCTTTGCTTAACCATTTTGATCGCTACGGCGATTACGTCATAGCAGCCGTAGTCCGCCTGGCGATGCCGTCCTGAAAATCATCTAGCTTAAAGTCGCTATTGAGTCACTGCTACACTAGCATCCCTATTCTGGGGGGAAGGTTCACCAAAGAATAGCCAATCTACAAGCTCACAACGTGTTGTAGATCTGCTATTTTCGATAAAGAGAGTTGGCTGTCGATGGAAAAAGAACTCATCAAGTACAGTGCATATATTGATGTAGTGATATTGATGATGAATTCCAAATATTATCACATTATTCTGAGGCATCACAACACCTTAGGGCATGGGTCTTCAACAGGGGGTCCTCAGAGTTACTACTTTTTTATAATAACCACTTGAACCCTAGCGTCCGTATTCTGAGAACTTTAGCCACAAATAGCAGATCTACAAGCTCACAACGAGCTTGTAGATCGGCTATTTTTGGAAAAGAGCTTTGGTGTAGAGGGGAAAAAGAGCAGACTAAGTACAGAGTGAAAGGTCAACTTCAGTAAGTATTGACGGTTCAAGTGGTTAAATATCTGAAAACACAAATTGACATGAATCCAAAATACACTGATGATTGTGCTGTCAAACGATGAAACTGTATGGAATCTATGAACAGGTTGTGGGGGTCCCTGCTTCATCTCTCTCTCAACTAAGGGGTCCTTGGCCTGAAAACGTTGAAGACCCCTGCCTTAGGGCTTCCCACTAGGGAAACCCTGACTGCAGGCAGCTTCCCTGCATATGACGGCAGATAATTACAGTACGAGACTGCAGCTGCACACGCTATTCTGGTAAAAGACGTGAACAATAACATAACAACACTATTTAAGGAAAGCATTCCAGTAAGTGATTCACACACACAGATATTTTATGGGGGGAACATTTGTTCACCTTCAACGCTATTTAATTTTCCCCTCATTCCAAATAACTCGCAGTGTGACTCAACTGTCCTTTGTCCGCTGTCACTTCTTCTTCGTCTTCAAAACGTTTATTGCTTCAATTAGTTTCCACCTCGGAATGTTGGGCTCCACGTGGACTCTATAGACCACGGTATGCGATCAATTAAACCCATTTAGGCCTAGAATTGTTGAATGCTTTAAGTATTGAAAAATAGCAGCAATACAAGCTCACAGCGCGGCACCGAGTGCTGCGCTGCGAGCTTGTACATCTGCTATTTTTGAAAAAAAAGTGAAAATGTGTGCAAATCTTTGAATATATGTATTTTTAAAGCCAACCTTTGTAACTCAAATTTTGCTTCTGGGGGGGGGGGGGGGGGGTCCCTGGAACTAAATATTTTGAAATGGGGGTCCGTGGCCAAATACATATCATTCTGGGGGTCCTTCACATGAAAAGGTTTGAGAACCACTGACATAGTAGTCTCTGAAGAACAGACTAACTGAGCTCCAGTTAAGTGAAAAGGACCTTTTCTTTGACGATGGCGAGCCAGATTGCTGACATATAGAAACATAGGGTTTTTCAAAAAACCTTAACAAGGATTCAAAAGACACTTATAGAATCGGGTCAAAATTCAAATTTTCATGATTTTTTTCAAAAATTGCAGATCTACAAGCTCGCAGCGCGGCATTCGGTGCCGCACTGTGAGCTTGTATATCTGCTATTTTTCAATAGTTAAAGCATAAAATAATAATACCCAATAATGCATAAAGGGCGAGCTGGAAAAGTGGCATTTGACATGTGTCAGGCATGTGCCTGTTGCCAAAGTGGCATATGCTGTTGCCGAAGTGGCATATGCTGTTGCCGAAGTGGCATATGCTGTTGCCGAAGTGGCATATGCTGTTGCCGAAGTGGCATATGCTGTTGCCGAAGTGGCATATGCTGTTGCCGAAGTGGCGCATGCTGATGTCTGACACATGTTAAATGCCACTTTTCCAGCTCGGCCTCTCTCCAATAATGTGTGCCCGTTCTAAACGGGTTAAGGTTTCGGGACTATAAGGCTGGATTTATGCTCTGTATGACAGACGACGGGTCACATCTGCAACATGTTGTGAGTGTGTACATCGGTAAGGTTGACGCCGTTAAATCAGGGCTTCTCCTCATCATCTCGTTACATAACAGAACAAACAGCATGTGTGAGCGGTACGTGCTTCTGTCAGAAGCAGAAAGATGGCAGTTCATGACATGTACATAAACATTCCATCCGCTTCACTTTATTCTACACGGAGCCTGCATGAATACAAAAGAGCGTAACTCTTCCAACACTAAATCTTCTGGGAGTCGTGAAGAGACACGCGCCTCATGATGTATATATAATGTGGTGTGTATTTCTTGTTGGGGGGGGGGGGGGGGGGGGGGGGGTGCAACCATAACAGTTGTGAACCCTTACCCCGCTCTGGGGCACCCAAGACATCCCTGGATCACTTAAGACGGGGATTCCACGTGAGAGGTCTGCATCCAGACTGTGATCAGAAGACAGCAGTCTAAACGTAGAGGTCCAGAGGACACCTCTACAGACATAGATGCACTTATTAACCACTTAAACCCTGACGTCTTACTTAATTGTGTAACTTATGTTATCCTTATTATACAGACTTTGTACAGACAGTACAAAGGCAGGGCCCTCAGCCAATGAGGCGCAATTGGTGGAAACATAAGAAATGAAGAACAATTTATTTGATAAAGAGTTTTTATTTTAGTTATTGTTGTGGGCTCGCCTGAAAGACGAGAACACTATGTTATCTTCATTATTTATATAATATAGTGAGTTCCGTCGCAGACGGTACAAAAGCTTCACATGACAGTTAGCATGCTGCAGAATATAGTCACGAGCGAGCCCACACTGTTTCGTAGGAACAGTATTTCTAGTTCCTTCTTCTAGTTCCAAATCTCTTCAGCAAAAATAGCCGAGCTACTAAACAAGCTTGTCAAACTCTTACAGGATGCAGGGAGAACGTGCAAACTCCACACAGAAAGGCCCTTACGCCAACCCCACCTAGGGTGTGGGCACTGATGGCGCGGAGGACAGAACACACCCTCCAGTGCCCACAGCGTCCCCTGGCAGAAATCGAACCCAGGACCTTCTAGCTGTGAGGCGACAGCACTACTGACAGCGCCACCGTGAAGGCGTGAACAGTTAGCTTTTCTGTAAATAAACTTGTATTGCTCCTTGTATTGACAATTTCTTGTATAGTATTGTAATCTTTGTCTTTGATGAATTGAATACATAGGACCACAATGGAAACACGAACCCCAAGGCTTTTTGTGTTATCCTTTTAGCATTATTGTAGAACTGCACTGTACTTTTGGCAAACTGTTAATAAAGTATTCAATCAATCAATCAATCAATCAATCAATCAATCAATCAATAGCAATGATTACTATACAAATACAGAGCTCCAACCAAAACACATCACTCACACTACCTTTAATTTGATTCATACATGATGATTGAATGCACGATTAACATTCTAGAACACCAAAGCACCATCTGACATATTTGGTCTCTTTTTGACAAGTGGCTCTGCTATTCAGAGCCGTCATGTCCTTTTTGACATACAGAACACCAAGAGCTTTGGAGGACGACAGGGTTCTCCATCACTCTCCCTTCAGTGGACCTGAATGAGCAGGGGCGTCACAAGGGGGGGGAGTGGGACTGAGTTACTAGGGCCCAAGGTGGAGGGGCCTTAATTATTTTATACTTTAGCAAGTAGATCTGCTATTTTTGAAAAGTCGTGAAAATGTGCGCAAATCTTCGAATATAAATTATGTATTTTTTTAAGCGAACATTTGTTACTCAAATTTAGCTTCTGGGGGGTCCCCGTGGCCAAATAAATATCATTTTTGGGGTCCTTCACATGAAAATGTTTGAGCACCACTGACATAGAAACATCCTCGTATCTAGGGCCCAGAATTTGGTGCGACACCCCTGTGAATGGGTGTGGTTGTCCTTAAGTCTTTGTTTATTTTCCCCCTTTTTTCCTTCCTTTTCTTTTAGCCAATTGGTTTTTAGCCCCTTTTTTTCTCCACAATTTAGACATTATTATTTTATACATTTGAAAACTTGCAATGAGACATTCTGCATAACGAGTACTTCTACTGTTACTTTTACTGTACTTTGGTACTTGGTTACATGACCTATAGTAACTCGACCACATGAAGCCTAGCGTCTCTATTCTGGCACTGCCACTCCGTTGTGAGGCTTTGTGAGCTTGCAGATCTGCAATATTCTACTAAGCTATGGTGTAGAGGAAAAAGTAATATGGGGGGCCTAATATAGAGCCCTGGGGGCCCCCGGGTCAAGGATGTATGTATGGTTTAAAGTCTTACAGTAACAGGATATCAGTAAATCCATAAAGACAGGCGGTATGAGGGCCAGATAATGCTTTAACCCTGCAAGGCCCAGCGTTGCTTTTTGGCAACATCTTTTAAATCATTTTTTAAAAAATGTTATAATTAGTTTTCTTGTTCTTTTTTCACATTAACATCACCATTAAATCCTATTGTTTAGTATTACAATGCCATTGGCCACAATATTTGCATATAAATACCCCCCACAGAGGCTGACATTCACACCTCCCAGAGAAGTTGAAATTCCAGCGTCTGGACGAACAACATCTCACTTTTTAACTGAAGCTATTCCTCACTAAACTAGACCAGGTCAACCTGGTTGTGCCAGACCCCCTGTCTGTCATCATCATTTATGACATCATGCCTTTTGTAGGCATGTCATCATCATGTCATCATCATATATACCCTTTATATAGAAAACCCGGACAGACAGACCGACATTTGCTTATGTAGGCCTACCCATTTCATGGGTCTGGCAAACATAAGTAAAATGCCTGTAATGTTTTTTTTCATGATCATTAGAATGTCTAGAACACGTGCATATGTTAATATTGTGAGAAATATTCCCAAAATGCAAATTAGAGCATGATTTATGATTTATGACTATAAAACCTTACAAAAACATTATTAATTTTTTAAAATTACATTTTCCTGTGATTAGGACTCCTACAACACCATCTGATTATTTTTTAAAACATTTTTTTTTTGGCCAGTAGAAATTAATTCGGGTCTTGCAGGGTTAACGTGGAAGAGCAGAATTCCTGGAAGGTTTGGGGGGCCCCCACCTTTTTTCTAAACGCATTTAAAACTTTTTCCAGAAAAGACCTCGGTGGCCAAGACCGGTCTAGGAGACGTTACTGGGAAATACGCTCTTTACAACAGCTAGAAAAAACAAGCGGGGCGTCAATTGGGTATGGCAGGGGTATGCAGCTGCCATACCCTGGGTCCAGGGGGGGGAAATAAATGTTACTTTTAAATATAAATCCATGAATGTCTCTTTGTCTATTCTGTGCTGGTTATTATGTTGTTAAATTACAGTAAAATAACTGCAAAAAGGTATTATAATTATATTCTCCACACTTGTATTCTTCCCATTTGACAACATGGTATATTCCCAGGTTCCGCAGGTCAGCTGCACAGGTGCAATGCATTATTGTTAATTGTGGCACATTTACTAACATGCTTAGTTTAGCTGCACTTGAACAACTGTTCCAGGCTGCCATATCCAGACCAAGAAACCATAGAAACGAAAAAGAAAAAAAAAAAAATGTCTGAAAATAAATGTATCATGCCTGTTGCTAGGTATGGCAACATGACTGGTGTCAACCAGTCATGTTGCCATACCTTAGCTTTTTCTGAACTGACGCCACTGAAAACAAGATAAAATAACGCGCACACACACACACACACACACACACACAGACACACACACACACACATACACACACAGACACACATACACACGCACACAGGCACAGTAAACACCAACAATATTACTGAGGCAACATCAAGCAGACAGTCCAATCAGCGGAAAAACAGAGGAAGGAATATGACAACATAAATTTACTCCGCAGACAATTTATGACAATGTTTGGTTCCAGTAGAACATCCACTCTGCTCGCTGGAACACTAAAGCCCAGAGAGCCGCGCTGCCAGTACATACTTATCTTTACTGCATCAGCTACACGTCGTACACGCAACCAGGGGCGGCACAACGGTGGGGGGGGGGAGTGGGACTGGGTTACTAGGGCCCAAGGTGGAGGGGGCCTTAAGAACTCACCCAATGCCATGTGCCAAAATGGCTCCAAGGAAGATGTGACACGATTTTGTATGTTTTTCTTTACTATGCAATGAAAAAAAAATGTTTTTTTTTTATAATTTTTTTTCAGAAACAGACACAGTTGTTGTGATTCAGTGGCAAAAAGAATTTTGTCAATCAGACAAATGGTTCCAGAGATAGAGCTGTTTGAATGAAAAAAATCAAACCTCGTTCGAAGTGGAGCGGTGAATTTGAGCAGCTGTACCCTATGTGAGTGAGTGAGTGAGTGAGTGAGTGAGTGTAAACTGTGCCTGTGAGTGAGTGGTGAGTGTGCCTGGCCTGCACAAAACAGCGCCCCTCCTTTAACTAGTGTTTTGTGTGTGGCCACTCAAGGTATTGCCAGGCTACGGACACGGCCAGCCACCCAGCCACCCACCCAGCCACCCAGAGACATACCCACGGACATACCTGTTCATTGGGAGCGCTTTCACCGCTCCAAAAAGTGTCCATCCACTAGAATGGACACACATTTTCTCAATCAGCTAAACGAGGGAGCCAACACACAAACAGAGAAAACCATCTCTCTGATCTCAGGTCATTTTGACATCTTTAAAAAAAAATGAAAAAATGAAAAAAAGACGTCAAGAGACGTCATTGGCACTGAATGAGTTTTAATTATCTTATACTTTAGCTCAGGGGTCTTCAACGTTTTCAGGCCAAGGACCCCTCAGTTGAGAGAGAGATGAAGCAGGGACCCCCATAACCTGTTCATAGATTCCATATAATGGCATTGTTTGACAGCACAGTCATCAGTTTATTTTGGATTCATGTCAATTTGTGTTTTCAGATATTTAACCACTTGAACCTAGGTTTTTGGAAAAACCTATGTTTCTATGTCAGTGGTGCTCAAACCTTTTCATGTGAAGGACCCCCAAAATGATATTTATTTCGCCACGGACCTCCTATCTCAAAATATTTCGTTCCAGGGACCCCCCAGAAGCAAAATTTGAGTTACTAATGTTCGCTTAAAAAACACATTTTCATGACTTTTCAAAAATAGCAGATCCACAAACTCGCAGCGTGGCACTCGTTGCCGCGCTGTGAGCTTGTATATCTGTTATTTTTCAATAGCTAAAGTATAAAATAATGAAGGTCCCTCCACCTTGGGCCCTAGTAACTCAGTCCCACTCCCCCCCCCCCTTGTGACGCCCCTGGCATCAGCAACATATATATGCAACAAAAAAGATGCCGCTAAAAAGTGGAACGCCCTACCGAAGTCCATAAAGGAATGTAAATCCCTATCTTCCTTTAAAACTACACTGAAAAGCCACTTAAGAGGTGGCTGCTACTCACAATTGGTAAATATATATGACCTTTAATGAAAGGATAACTCCTTGAGATGTATCATCTCATTTTCGAGTCCCCGTTTCGGTCCCCATTACAAAAATACAGAAAATACAATAGACAGAACAATACAACAAGTATATCCATGCATACTTCAACGAAGACATTTTGACAAAAAAACAACAAAAGACTCTCCCGAAACTGTCCGCTCCCACCCCACCTGATCACCCACAGAATAACAGACATGCATTAATGTATCCATGAAAGCTAAATGAGCAGGACATACATGATGATGGCATGACTGAAAACAAAGCCTATCCTTACCTCCCCCATGATCTTTCTATGGTAAATACCATCTATTTTGCATTGTCTATCCCAGTGTTTCTCAAATGGGGGTACGTGTACCCCTAGGGGTACGCAGAGGAACTACAGGGGATACTTGAGAGAAAATGGGGGAAAAAAGTAGTGTTATGTTTAAAGATATAACATTGACAAACATACGTGAACGTGCTTCTCCGTAAAGCTTTAAACCAAATAAAGTACGAATTTTACTGCTACTGAATAGAAGACAGGCTACTCGCTTTTATTTTCAACATATTCATGGGTTGCATTTGTAGTCCTACACCAGCCATTTTGAGGACCAACACAGGTGTTCTGATTAACGTAGAACATTGGTTCTATGCCAATCAGACAAATTGACCACCTGTGTTGGTCCTCAATATGGCCGGTTTAGGACTACAAATGCAACCCATGAACTGACATAAAAACTGGATTTTGATGTCAGTATTTTCTAGTCAAAATGATCTTGTCGTCGATTAAAGGGGGTACTTGGATTCAGCAATCAGGAAAAGGGGGTACTGAAGCCCAAAAAGTTTGAGAACCACTGGTCTATCCTGATCTCCCCCCTGACCTTTCTATTGTAAATACCATTGATTTTTGTATTGTGTTTTTTTTACAACTGTTTTTCTGGTGATATCTGTGTTCTATCTAACTGTCTGTCATTCAATGTTATACAAGTTAAAAAAGGACCTCAATTTAAATAAGCCCATAGGCTTTCTTGGGCATTCGTCTTTTAGTTGACCTTGTACCGGTGAACTGTACCTTTTCCTAAGCAAACTTTTAATAAATTCTTCAATCAATCAAAAATCCTCCTCATGCACACTCACACGCTTGCTGCTGAAGTTCAGCCATCCCTCTCGTGTAGCCTACGTGTGATCGGTTCCTGTCTTCTCGGGAAGGAAATCTGGGCAGCATAAATCACATCACGCACATTTGCAGCTGTGTTTTGTCTGACCTATATGGCACTCCCAATCTGCGGCTGATCCTGAGCAGAGCAGAGACCATTCTCTCTGCATTGAAATTGGCCTCGCTATAAATTGATACTGCATAATTCAAGCGCAGATGAAATAGGTCACATGGATCTTTATGTTAGTGTGTGTTTGAGGGCTGAAAACCCTGGAATCCAGTCAGTGAAAATACAGTAGTGATTCCAACAACCTCGGTGGCTGAAATCCAAGTACAACATCCATGCAGTATGTGCAGTATGTGAGTTAAAAATGAATCGTTTTTGGATTGTACAAAGAGCAGTGGTGGAAAAAGTGCTCACATATTTTACTTAAGTAAAATTATCAATACTGCAAAGTAGATATACTCCAGAATTCAAAATGTACTTGAGTAAAAGTATGAAAGTGTTCATGCATCAAAATGTACTTAAAGTACCAGGGGGGCACGGTGGTTAGTGCTTCGCCTCACGGCTAGAAGGTCCTGGGTTCAATTCCCGCCGGGGGACGCTGGGGGCGTGTTCTCTCCTCCGCGTCATCACCCTAGGTGGGGATGGCGATAGGGCCTTTCTGTGTGGAGTTAGCATGTTCTCCCCGTGTCTCCTAGGATGGATGCCCTCACAAAAACATGCAGTAGTCCTGGTTTCTATACTACCTCCCCCTAGCCAGCCAGGTGCTCCCCAATTCCCCTGGCGCGGCAGGGGGAGAGCGGAAACCAGGACTACAGGTTAGGTAGTTGGCACTGGGTGAGAAAATGGGTTGCAAAACCGTGGGATAAAAAAAAAGAAAAAAAAAATGTACTTAAAGTACCAAAAGTAAAAGTACAACTACCCAGGGGGCAAAGGAAAGTGTGCTGCATTTGCCCCGACATACAAAGTTGTCCACCAGAAATATTATCTATGACCCAGTAGGATCACAACCTATATGGACAACCCGGTCAATTTGTACAACAAAGTCCAATATGGCCGCCTTTAAGTCCAATATGGCCGTGAATAGGGCAACATTTTAAACTGAGGGATATTTCCACAAAACTTCACAGGTTGATCAATGGTATACATATGAACATTTTTTGTATTGCAAGTTTCCATGAAATCCAATATGGCCGCCACAATATGGCCGCCATAATGTAAGGACCCATGCCTCTAACTTCTGAACCAGATGAGCTAGAAACGCAAACTTAGTGTCTATTTCATGGTGTCTGACCATGGGAGACTCAATGGAATAGCTAATTTTATTATTGGGTGTGTCTGGACCTTTATTGTGCATATTTACAAGATGGTGGACTCCCGAAATAGAGCTTTAACACAATTTCTACCATGATTGTTGACTGCTTTTGCAAATACAAGCAATATGAATCCATTTGCTAAGATTTATGGCACAGAAGGGACTTATACCTATATTATTCTTGAGTTTGCATGTTGTCAAAATGGCTGTAAACAAGATATTATATTTCCTGTACAATTCTACTGTATGTAGTTGTAGCAATGACTTCAGATAAAATCAGAGACCAAAACAATGTATCTTAGAAATTATTTTTTAATTAAAAAAAAAAGAACTGCCTTTTTGGGTCTTTCACACATAGACATGCACATGCTTTCCAACAACTTCAGCTTAAGGGAAATTATAATGAACACATGATTAAAACAGGCTGCATTATAATGCAAATTATTGCTATTCACTATCACTGTCATGTGTACCTATCCTGCTGCATCTTGTCTCCAGTCCTTGGCAACGACACCCCAAGTAGCATGCAATTCCCTTCTTCGCACATGAACAGTTTTTCTGGCAGCCTTTGATACAGCTACATGATATTGCCTTGTCCATTGATATAGGCCAGGCTGGCTCTGTAGATGGACAGGGGACTGCCTTCCCATCACTGAGAGACCATCCATATTCAGTGAAGCAAGGGATGTCAGGCTTCGCGATGTGTGCGGTTTTATCTATTATGGCTGCTAGAGCAGCTCTTTTCAGGTGCAGGCCAAAGGCATTTTCTGTAGGTGGCAGCAGCTTCAACAAGGTTGATCGATTATTTAGGAACTTGTACACTCTCAGCTTTGCCAGGTCAAAGTCCTCCGAATGGTCAGCTTTTGATGCATATACAGCTATTGTGAGGTCTCTAGCCTGATTCTTGACATCCTCTGAGAGGGAATAAGAGGAATTTTCACCAAACTCCTGAAGTGCAGGGAGATCTAGACCCATGCTGGTCTTGAACCATGCCTTCTTTCCAGTGAAAAAGGGATAGCTGGTGGTATCTCTGCCACTCAGGCTGTGAATAAAGGGCAGGGCACGACACTGTGCGAGTCCAAGGGCTGAGACCATGTGATGGATAGGAAGGAAGATATGCATCCTGCTCTGTTCTCACCCACAGCTCTGGAAGGTCTAGGAGGTGGGTGGCAGCATGATATAGGCACATGATGATGATGTCTGTGTCATTAGCATGGATGACAACTCTGTCAACTTTGTGAGCCTGGACACTGTAGATGGTGTGTAGAATTACCCTTGTGTCGGCCTCCTGTTGTGTTGACTCTAGTGCAGGGACATCAACAACACACCCCTCCTTGATCACCACACTCCTTGTCTCTTCTTTAAATCCTCCACTCAGGTAAAGATGGGTTGTACCAAGAGCAGACTTAAGTGTCTCATTTTGACACCATTCTTCACAGAGGAATCTTAGAAGGTTTGCTTTGTTTTCAGAGACAGCAAAAAACTCTTGAGGATCAGGAGCTGTATATTGTGCAGAGACTTCATATTCTTTTGCAGGTTTTGAATGGACATACCTGTGTTCCTGCTCAGCTGTCTTAAGACTGGGTCCACTGCCCTGCCCTTTATTCACAGCCTGAGTGGCAGAGATACCACCAGCTATCCCTTTTTCACTGGAAAGAAGGCATGGTTCAAGACCAGCATGGGTCTAGATCTCCCTGCACTTCAGGTGTTTGGTGATAATTCCTCTTATTCCCTCTCAGAGGATGTCAAGAATCAGGCTAGAGACCTCACAATAGCTGTATGCATCAAAAGCTGACCATTCGGAAGACTTTGACCTGGCAAAGCTCAGTGTACAAGTTCCTAAATAACCGATCAACCCTGTTGAAGCTGCTGCCACCTACAGAAAATGCCTTTGGCCTGCACCTGAAAAGAGCGGCTCTAGCAGCCATAATACATAAAACTGCACACATCGCGAAGCCAGACATCCCTTGCTTCACTGAATATGGATGGTCTCTCAGTGATGGGAAGGCAGTCCCCTGTCCATCTACAGAGCCAGCCTGGCCTATATCAATGGACAAGGCAATATCATGTAGCTGTATCAAAGGCTGCCAGAAAAACTGTTCATGTGCGAAGAAGGGAATTGCATGCTACTTGGGGCGTCGTTGCCAAGGACTGGAGACAAGATGCAGCAGGATAGGTACACATGACAGTGATAGTGACTAGCAATTATTTGCATTATAATGCAGCCTGTTTTAATCATGTGTTCATTATAATTTCCCTGAAGCTGAAGTTGTTGGAAAGCATGTGCATGTCTATGTGTGAAAGACCCAAAAAGGCAGTTGCATTCATTTCATTGAGATAATCTCTCTCTTTTTTTATTTATTTTTTAATTAAAAAAAAAGAAAATTCTAAGATACATTGTTTTGGTCTCTGATTTTTATCTGAAGTCATTGCTACAACTACATACAGTAGAATCGGACAGGAAATATTTTTTGCTTTGTTTAACATTGACAGTGAGATACTTGTTTGCACTAACTAGCATTGACTGCTATGGTCTCTTTTGCAAGACACTTTATGTATATATTCTTATATATTATTCGCCCCCTCTATTGATGCACCTTCTCCTTATTGGTACTGTACTGCTCTTGTCTTTGTTTTTTTCCCTCTTATCTATCTTTCTTACGTCTCTGTAACTTTGTAAATAACTGTATACTGCTGTGCTACTACTGGACAACTAAATTTCCCCCTTGGGATAATAAAGGTATCTATCTATCTATCTAAATATAATATCTCGTTTACAGCCATTTTGACAACATGCAAACTCAAGAATAATACAGGTATAAGTCCCTTCTGTGCCATAAATCTTAGCAAATGGATTCATATTGCTTGTATTTGCAAAAGCAGTCAACAATCATGGTAGAAATTATGTTAAAGCTCTATTTTGGGAGTCCACCATCTTGCAAATATGCACAATAAAGGTCCAGACACACCCAATAATAAAATTAGCTATTCCATTGAGTCTCCCATGGTCAGACACCATGAAATAGACACCAAGTTTGCGTTTAGCTCATCTGGTTCAGAAGTTAGAGGCAAAACCTATTTTCTGGGTCCTTACATTATGGCGGCCATATTGTGGCGGCCATATTGGATTTCATGGAAACTTGCAATACAAAAAATGTTCATATGTATACCATTGATCAACCTGTGAAGTTTCGTGGAAATATCCCTCAGTTTAAAATTTTGCCCTATTCATGGCCATATTGGACTTAAAGGCGGCCATATTGGACTTTGTTGTACAAATTGGCCGGGTTGTCCATATAGGTTGTGATCCTACTGGGTCATAGATAATATTTCTGGTGGACAACTTTGTATGTCGGGGCAAATGCAGGTTTCCTAAAAAAAGGCTGGTTTGCCCCCTGGGTAAACATGTTTGAAAATAGCAGATCTACAAGCTCACAACGCGTCGCGATGCTTGTAGATCGGCTATTTTCAAATAGCCTAGGTATAAAATAGGGCTAAAGTGGATTGATGTACATTTTATTATATAGTTATTTATATCTGTAAAGTAATTAGTAACTAAAGTTTTCAAATAATCGTAGTGGAGTAAGGGTGCCCTCACACCAAAATACCTAGAGTGGAATCCGCCAATGCCTTTCAATGAGAATGGAGCGTTTTTTGCAGAAATCCTCTACTGGCAAAAAAATGCTCCATTCTCATTGAAATGCATTGGCGGATTCCACTCTAGGTATTTTGGTGTGAGGGCACCCTAAAAGTACAATATTTGGATCCGAGATGTAGTGGAGTAGAAGTAAAAGTATTGGAAATTGGAAAAAACTCAAGTAATACCTCAGAATTGTTACTTTACATCACTGACAAAGAGTAGCAGTACTGAAAACGTATCTCTCAGTCCTTCGTCTGGAAACGCTCACTCAAACCCCTACACCTGATACAGGATGCCGCCAGCAGCACACTTTGCTCTTCAACCTCCCCACATTCTCACGTCTCTCTCCCACCTTCAGCGTTCTCACGTCTCTCTCCCACCTTCAGCGTTCTCACGTCTCTCTCCCACCTTCAGCGTTCTCACGTCTCTCTCCCACCTTCAGCGTTCGTGCCTTCGCTCTGGCATCCTGCCTCGCTACCTGCATCCAATTCACAACAACACAGGTGAGGCCCTTACAGAGCAATCACAGGCATGGATGGCACGGCACACACTGCCCCTCGGGGCGTGATTCACACCTAAACGGCACACACTGCCCCTCGGGGCGTGATTCACACCTAACAGCCCCTTCCTGCACACTTAGATCAGCTAACACAGGACACCTGTCTCCCTAAAAACACCCTGGCCAAGGAAAGGTCCAGGCCTGTTGGACTCTTCTCCCTCCTGACACCTATACCCTTGGTGTTTCCCCTGTACATTTATTTTCTTCAGTTTTACTTCTTAGTCCAGGCGTTTCGGGCAGTATTTTGATGTAATTGTGCACTTTATGAAAGAAGCATGACATTTGGCACGCAGTTAGAACATGCCATATGGAACATTTTTGGCTATAGGGGCATCGCAGATTTGTCTTGGGAAACTTGTGGGAGCCAATTAAAGTTGGGCTCTCATAGACTTTACTATAGAGTAAAATAAGACAAAAAATACATATGCTTTAAGTAGCGTGTAAGGGGTCAAACTAGGTTTTTGGGGATTCTGAATCCAATGCAAACATTTGTTTTGCAGGAAAAACATTCCTTGGGCTAAAAACGGACCCCATAAAACTATGGTTTAGTGATGAGTCATCACTTTTCAAAGTTTTGTGGCGGCCGTTTCTCGGAAAGGAATGTTTTTCGTGCAAAACAAATGCTTGCATTGGATTCAGAATCCCGAATAACACCTAGTTTGACCCCTCACATCCTACTTAAAGCATATTTATTTTTTGTATTATTTGACTCTATAGTAATGTCTATGAGAGCAACTTTGATTGGCTCCCACAAGTTTCCCAAGACAAATCTGCGATGCCCCTATAGCCAAAAATGTTCCATATGGCATGTTCTAACTGCGTGCCAAATTTCATGCTTCTTTCATAAAGTGCACGATGTTTGCCTGAAACGCTCGGACTATCTCCCATTCCTTCGGTTGCACTCACAATAAACAATATCCAATATCCAAACAAAACATGGATTCGGACAAAGTTACACCGACGAAACCTATCAACACATACTCTGCCATATGTCAAAATCGTCAGACTGCCAGACTTTCCTTACCTTTTAACGTGCACGATGGTGCACGGATTATGTGAGCGGATCATGCACCACGCGTGTGCACAAAAAAAAAAAAAAAGATCTGCTTGGAAATCCGACCAGGCATTGATGAGATAGAGGCCATAATGTTTTGCTCACACTAAACAAACATGGCCGCCAAGGTTGAAACATCGAGTAGTTCCAGGGTCGAACATGCATTTAACTTTATTTTACAACTCAGGAACGACCAGAGAAAGAGTTAAGAGTGAATTAAGAGTTACAATCTATTTAGGTTTGTTTCGCGGGGGGAAAACAGACCTGCACCGCATGACTTAACTTCCTTTAAACGCAGCCAGGGACGTGCTGGGCCCCTGATTCAGCCCGGGAAAAAGAGTTGGAGGGGCCCTCATTGCGCGCTATAGAGAGAGATCTCTCTATAGCACTGCTGCTGCTACTCAAAGATTTGCCATTTCAGATCATGACAAGTGACAAGCCAGTGGGCCAATTACTGTACATGAGTTATATTTCGTCGTTGTCGGGTGGAAACCTTGTATATGTCCAAAACAATTTGTTTTGTATTTATCATTTAAAAAATAATTTAAACTAGTGAAAACAGCCGATCTACAAGCACACAACGCCTCGCACCGCGAGGCGTTGTGTGCTTGTAGATCTGCTGTTTTCACTACTTTTGTGCAACAGCCTTGTATGATGAAGCAGGGCTTTGCTTTGCGAAAAAATGTATACATTTGAAACTTGGAGATATGAGGTTTCTGCCCGACAGTGACGATTTACTTTGTTGGCCGCCCAGCCCCCAAAATGGAACGAAGGCCGACATTTTATTTTTATTTTTTTCCTAATGGCCGGCCTGGAATGAACCGGCCGTTCGGGAGTTGTTCCGCTTTTCCCAATGGCCAGCGCGTCCCTGAACGCAGCACTTCGCAGGTCTCGGCCAGCGTGCCTGGCACCCAAACAGACTCAGCAAGGACTGCAGACTCACTCCCCAATTTACGTGTTATTTTGATTCATTTTCAATAGCATTTTGTTTGATGGTATCCTAGAACCGTAGCACTACATAGCCTTCTTTGCAATACTTACATTATATTTGACCTAGGGATGCCCCGATCAGGGTTTTTTTGCTCCCGATCCGATACCGATCAAATATTATTGCTTCCGATTCGATCCTGATCTTTCCCGATCCGATCTTTTGGCAAGGCATTAAAAAAAAAAATCTATTCATTCTATCTCAACAAATTAAAAACAAAGCTTATGAGTAGTGTATAGTGATATAGGCCTACTAGTGCAGTGTTTCTCAATCATTGTGCAGGGGACCTTTGGTGTGGCCTTTGAAATTTGGCAGTGAAGTCACGATTTAAGGACTTTAAAAACCTGTTTAATACCTCAAAAAATAAAATAAAATAGACCATTACAGCATCAAAAATAATCAACAAACTATATAAAAACTGGTAAAACATTGGCCATTTTTAAAGTTGAAACAAAATAAGTTAAGAACCAATTAACCAGTCTGCTTAGTTGACAGTGCAGAGAGACATAATTGCCTTCCTTTGATCCATTAGAAGGGGCCAATTACTACTTATTGGCATCAGCTGCCAGCTGGACAGAGTCTGACACAATCACCTTCCCTCTGCAGTGCTCTGTCTGTCTCATTTCTCCAAAAGCAAAAGCCCTTGAATATGATTGAAAATGATTAAGGATTACTGTGATTATGGTAAGCTTACATTTCATATCGCATTCACCTTACCTGTAACTTTCAGTACTCCCAGAAAATATTTTTTTGAAAAAAAAAAAAAAAAAAAAAAAACTTTTTTTTTTTTTCGATATTTTTTTCCCGATCTCCGATCTTATAAAAACGGCCATATCGGCGGCCGATCCGATCACGTGATCGGGCATCCCTAATTTGACCCCTAGGGTTCATGCATTTTACTCTAGACGGAGCATTCAATAATCGTTTAGGCTTTTAGTAGAGTCTTAGTCTCTGTTGCCTCCGCGATTTTAGCAAATGCTCCCGGCATATAGTCTGGCAAACTGAAGAAGAAACAATGAGTGCGAGATAAAGCGGATGTGACGCAACCGCTCCCTTGGTGCAGTAACAATAACATGTCCTACTGGAAGCATTATGTCTCCTTTCAACATTTCTGGGGGCTTTATTTCGTCTTTCTCTGGTGTTATTGGTGTCACCTCCATGATGTTTTCAAATGTTTTCTTAAACTATACACTCATAACAATAATAGGCAGCTCGAATGACTCTGTCTGTGCGAGTGTGCTTCTGTTATGTTTCCAATGGGACTACAGTTCAGTGCAGCAGCGGCTACTTCCGATACTCGCCGTTCGGGAGCTGCCGTTCCAGACTCTATATAGCATTCGGAGATTGTGGAATAGTTGTCTGGCTACGCGAGACTAGTAGAGTCTTACAGTCGGGACAGTTACATTATTGAACCTATTGTGGAGGGAAAGGACTAGGGGGGCCTAGTAAACAAAGTCAACAAAGTATATAGGTTTTAAGTGGTTAAACACACACTGGGTCTTAAGCAACACAGTGAGCGCTGGGTAATGATGACAGAATCTCTCAGCGCCACAGAGAGAGCAGCAGTAGCATGGTGTTATCTGGGGGGGGGGGGGGTCACACCCCTGCTGATGTCACTGTGTTTGTGTTATGCTGCTGAGGAGACCCATGTTGTGCTGCTAAACAGACACAACAGCAGGATAACATCGTTGTTGTCGGGTGAAAACCTTGTGTGTCCGAAACCGTTCGTTTTGTATTCATCATTTTAAAAATGATTTAAAATAGTGAAAATAGCTGATCTACAAGCACACAACGCCTTGCATCGCTTGCAGATCTGCTCTTTTCACCAGTTTTGTGCGACAGTCTTGTATGATGAAGCAGGTTTTTGAGCGGTGGTCACACCGTCTCCATAGCGTGGCCGTGTGTGTAGGTATGTTTGTTTGTGTGTGTGTATGTATGTATGTATGTATGTGGGTGGGTCTGTATGTAGCCTCAAGTGGTGTAGTACCTTTTCTGGCCACACATTTTAAGGGAGGGGCGCTGTTGTTCAGGCCAGGCCAGAACAGGCAAGGCACACTCACACTCACACACACACACGCACGCACGCACGCACGCACACACACACACACACACACACACACACACACACACACACACACACACACACACGCGTGCACAGACTCCACCGCTCAGTTCACACGGGTGTGATTTTACTTTAAGGGGGAAAAAAAGGTACAAATTAGAAAGTTGGAGATACGAGGTTTCTGCCCCGCAGTGACGAAGTGATGCAATGGCTGTGGAACAAAACGGTACAAATTAAAGAATCCAACAAATATAATAATGACAGATGACAACTTTTTTTTATTAGCGAAGAAAATTGCAATCAGTTTTACAAGCCCACAAACTAGACTGGAACTCTGGACTAAAATCTTTGCGACCCGAGATGGAATTCTTTCAGCCCCCTTTCCCCTCTGCCTCCAGATGCCTTGCCTGTTGCCTGGTTAACTAAAGGGGAAATAAATGAATAAGTAAATAAATAAAAAGGAACTTTGGGTTATAATCTCTGATCACAGTGGTTAGCCCAGGAGTTGGACGCAGTCTAATTCTTTCTGGATCGAAAATCTTGAAAGTGTTCGCGGCCCACGCATCATAAAAATAAATAAATCCATGAGCTTTTTGTTTTATATTATTGTTTAAAAAAATATTAAAAGGTTACACACACCAAGGCCCGCCTCCACTCTATCCTGATTGGAGGAAGGCTGTCACCTACGGGGAAAACTGAACGCACAGCTGACCTGTTCTCTGATGGAGAACAGTGGTATTCAAGCTTTCTTTGACCCACGTCAGCCCTTTAAATACTAGCCTTTTCATCCACGGCAGTCTTTAGTATCTTATATCATATTATGCTTCATAAATATACACACCTTTCACCTGAGATACCGGAGAAATATCTGTTTCCATCAGAACTGACTGAAAATAACGTTATACTTGATGTTTAACCACTTGAACCCCAGCATCCTTATCCGTTCACAACGCATCACTAGCTTGAAGATCTACTTTTTTTGGTGAGATAGAGGTAGATGGAAAAAGGACTCACCAAGTACAGTGCAAATCAAGTATAGAGGGTCCAACTGAAGTTTAACTGAAGTGATATTGATGCGTTCCAAATGTTATCAGAGTATTCTGATGCACCCTGTGGTATACGCACAGCAGACCTGTTCCGGTCCCAGTGCTGGGAGGGAACGCTCTCAGCTCCCCATCCAATCAGGAGACAGACACACTGGTCCCAGTGCTGGGATGGAACGATCTCAGCTCCCCATCCAATCAGGAGACAGACACACCGGTCCCAGTGCTGGGATGGAACGCTCTCAGCTCCCCATCCAATCAGGAGACAGACACACCGGTCCCAGTGTTGGGATGGAACGCTCTCAGCTCCCCATCCAGGGTCCCAGTCAGCAGCTGCAAGAGAACACACAGGAAAAAGAAGGGCTTTTAATACGTAAATACCTGAACTGCTAAAGCGCAATGCGCGATCCTCCCAAAGTATTCTGAGGCCTCGATTACACATGAAAACGTGTGTCCCTGTCCCGGCGGGCAGAGCAGCGTCCAATTCATTACTTAGGTAGTCCCCCTAGGAATCCACGATTCCGCGATCACAGAAGTTATCGCGGAATTCTCGACCACCCGCGGATTTCTCGTCCGTTCGCGGACTTTTCTGACGGCCGCGGAGTAACAGTCGCGAGTGGCAGCAGAGCGGCGGGAGTAGTTATTACTACTATTATAAAACGATTTGTACATGGTTTGGCCAGTGGCCACCTCATACAGAGCCTGGGGGAATAGCTTAGCTTCCCTCCTGCTAGCACTAATGCTGAATGGTCCAGTCCCACATTCGTTCCTGACAGAAACCGTGTCCTGAACTATAGTTCCTCTCTATGCCTCTATGGTCCTGGCAATAACAATGCGAATGCAGAAGAGAATAAATAAATATTACACCAATACTAGGTAGTAGGTAGGCTATCCTCTAAAATGTGGTTACTATGGGCATGGTTTGGATGACAATATAGTCTTTGCAACAGAAAGTAATTATTAAAAACAATAGCAATTAAAAAATAATAGATATAATATTAGATTTTTATTCTCAAAAATGATTATTCGATTATTCTAACCACTAATTACAATTAATTGTAGCTATTTCATGAAGGGTTTTACTTGATTTTTAGAACTATAGAATTTGTAGCTTCATAACTGGTCATTTTAGGTTGTTATGTCCACAGAATCAAGAAATGTTCTCCGCAGAATTCCGCAGAATCAGGATTGTTCTCCGCGGAATCAAGACTTTTTCTCTGCTGATTCCTGGGGGGACTACTTAGGCTGCATTAACACTAAAGAGTGATATATCCTCTCCTTGTTCTTTGAGAATGAGGGGGGAGGGTGTCGTCCAATTAATTCTCTATGGAAGTCAAATGGTTTCATGCCTCTTCCAAGCCTCTTGGCTTGAATCAAGCTTGATCCAAGCCACTTCCATAGAGAATGAATTGGACATCTCCTTGTCCATTCCCAATGGACAAGGAGAGGGTATATGACTTTACTGTTTGTAGGAAGCCCAGGTCAAGTTTTTTTGCAGAAGCAAGCTTTGCCTCTAGCTTGCCTTAAGGCTGCTCTTAATGCAATAGGCAACCAAAACCATTTGACTTTCATAGGGAATGAATTGGATGCTGCTCTACCCCCTGCCTCCCCCCAGGGCAAGCACAGGGCACATGCTTTTAATGTGTAATTCTGGCCTGAAAGGGAGGCGATATAACAACACATTGACGTCACTCAGAACTTCTGATGGCCGGGTGCTCTCTGAGCTTCTTCTCTGAACTCTTGCACAGAGAGCTCGTCCGAAACGACATTTTTCTCAAACGTTGGAAGGAGCACCTCAAGCCTCCCTATTCTGGGCGGAAACATCCTTGTGTTGAGAGCTTGTAGATTGGCTATTTTTCGTCAAAGACATTTGTTGTAGACTAGAGGGGAAAAAAAGAACGGAACAAGTACAGAACAGACAACTAATCAACTAATTATATGTTTGCTTTTTAGAGCATTGATCCCCAGCCTGTTTTAATTTCAAGGACCCCCAGTTTGATATGGGTCTATTATTGTCAAAAAGACAATCCAAATAAGTGCTTAAGAGGTTAACTTCATGGATTCCATGAGACTTCATATGGCCTGTCTGTGACATCAGTCATCCATCAGTCATCCATCACATCAGTCACACAGTATTTGGTCAAAGTTTCAGCCAAATCCGATCTCCAATGACTTCCTATAAAAAGTAAAATATTTCAAAAAGTATAAAACTCAGTAGGAGCGAGATCATTTAGCGACCTACAACCGGGTCGCGACGTGGTCGGTAGTTTTCAGCGACCGGGTCGCTAAATCGAGCGACCGGGTCGCTAAATCACCGACCGCGCCGCTAAATCGACCGACCCGGTCGCTAAATCTACCGACCTGCCTGCAGTTTTAGGTCGGTAGATTTAGCGACCCGGTCGGAAGATTTTGCGCCCCAGTCGGTCGATTTAGCGACCCGGTCGCTCGCTTTAGCGACGCGGTCGGTGATTTAGCGACGCGGTCGGTGATTTAGCGACCCGGTCGGGAGGTTGCGTGGCAGGTTAGCCTAACTGAGGTAACGGTCGGGAGGTTGCGTGGCAGGTTAGCCTAACTGAGGTAAGGTTACTGAGGTTAGGTTTAGGGTTAGGGTTAGTAGGTCGGTGGAAGCGACCACCGGTCGGTGGATTTACCTACCCGGTCGCTGGATTAGCGTCCCAGTCGGTGGAATTAGCGTCCCGGTCGATGGAATTAGCGTCCCAGTCGGTCGATTTAGCGACCCGGTCGCTCGCTTTAGTGCCGCGGTCGGTGATATAGCGACCCGGTCGCTCCATTTAGCGACCCGGTCGCTGGCTTTAGTGCCGCGGTCGGTGATTTAGCGACCCGGTCGCTCCATTTAGCGACCCGGTCGCTCGATTTTGCGACCCGGTCGCTGAAAACTACCGACCACGTCGCGACCCGGTTGTAGGTCGCTAAATGATCTCGCCCTCTCTCATAAAACTTATGAGAAAGATATTCAGGGATTTACAAGAACCTTGGCCCTGATCGGTCCAGTGGTTTGTAGACTAGGTCAGTTTTCCAAAAATCCTAACCCTGAAGGAAAATCGTGTTAATTTATGACATTTTTTATGACGTTTTTTTTTAGGGGTATTAAGGTGTACTGGATCTATGGTACCCAAACTGGCGTCCTTCGGGGTCGACATAGTGGCCAAATCCAATGTGGCTGCCCCCTGAAAACTGTTTTTGAAAACCTTTGAACCAGATGATCTACAGTACAAATGCAGTCTTGGTGTTTATTTCAGGTTGTTTGACAATTTAGAAACATTTTGGAATACTTATCTTTATGATCGGGTGTGTCTGGACACCTAATTTGCATAAGCCCAAGATGGCGGCTATATGAAAATGCCACAAGATCATAGCTTCAATCCTTGGCATCTCTAACTCAGCGTATGAGTAGCATGACTTGGGTCTGGCAAAGCTGTTTGGTAATACTAGTACTGATAGCTGATAGTAGGTGTTGCGCTCCAATTCAGCAATCAATCTCCCAGCAGGGGAGCACATTGGAATGGGTATAGACTCCTGGCTGGTACTGATAATAAGCCATTCTGGCCTACTTACTTACATACTACTTACCCAGTGAGCATACTGAGCAATAGTTGTCTAATCAATGTATAGAAATGAATGTTTTCTAGACGTCTGAGCTTAGAATAGACGTTGATTAGACGTTATTTATATATCTACAGATCCATCTCATAACATTTGAATATTGAGTAAAAAAGCATGGCAGATGCCCTAGCCTAGCACACACAATCATAACTGACTTCGGAAACTTCCCACTGGACTTTAAGCAACTCTGACTTCAGAAGGTTGGCATTTCTCTATTATAAATCCTTGTTTTGACTGGTGTTGTGTAATATTGTAATATTTTGAAAAAAATGACTTTTGATAGTCCAATGTATCTAGAACATATGGAAGCTTCAAGAAATATATGAACGTTTCAAGAATATTAACTTTTACACAATGTTAATTTTTTTTAGATTGATCTGTATATGTGTCCCAATCTCCCCAGGAGCCAGTCATTGCAATTTTTTTCATTTTCATTTTTTCATTTCATTTGAAAGCTGGGGATCATAGCTACAAAATGATATATTGGTTGTGGAGATTGACCCAACAGTTTTGAAGATATGGCTTATAGAATGATGCCATGCTGAAATAGGACTTTTGAGATATTCAAGTTTTAAATAAATTTCTAACCTGCAATGACCTGACTCCGCCACATGGGGAGCAATCTTCAATTCAATCTTCAATTCAAAGAAGCTTTATTGGCATGAGAACACAAACGTTTACACAGTGGTGGAAAAAGTACCAACATTTTATAATAAAGTAAAGTATCAATTCTGCAATGTAGAATCACTCTGTTACAAGTAAAAGTCCAGAATAAAAAATGTACTTGAGTAAAAGTACAAAAGTATTGGTATCCAAATGTACTTAAAGTACCAAAAGTAAAAGTACAAAATGTTTGAAAATAGCAGATCTACAAGCTCACAACGCGTTGCACAGCAATGCGTTGTGAGCTTGTAGATCGTCTATTTTCAAATAGCCTTGGTATAACATAGGGCTAAAGTGGTTTATGTATGTTTTAAACTTTAGTTATTGCTCTCTAAAAAGATAATGCCACAACAGCATCTCAAGCATTATTGGGCTAAATGTAAAGACGCTACAGTGCGCCAACCGTGAAGCAGTTTAACCAATTTGCTACATACGTCTACACAAACGGTCAGATTACAAAGATAAATTGCTTAGTGAAGGCTCACAGATGTCACCATAGGGTACGCTCCAGCAGAATGTCCCGTAATGATCGTATTATTTAATGAGGAGCATTTTAATCCGATCGGTCGTCGTTTCCTTAAAAAGGTATTAATGTATCTAAGTGCAGTACACCTCGCAACCGATGGGGTCGCATGGCTGAAAAACAACAGAAAATGGCATCTGATCGGATTAAAATGCAGTTTATTAAACAATACGAAAGATACGGGTAATTCTGCTTGAGCGTACCATACTGTGACATCTGTGAGACTTCAGTAAGCACGTTATCTTTGAAATATGAAGGTTTTTGTAGACGTACGTAGCAAATAGGATTAGCTGCTCAACACGAGGTTGAAGTGAATTTATGACGTGTGCAACAGGGCTAACTGTGCTAAATGTAGCATAATCAGTGGTTGTGTAACTTCAGTCAGAAGGATTATTTAACCTGATAATAAAACACAATCTACAGGCTTAACCGCCTCGCGTTGTGAGCTTGTAGAAGAGAGCAACAATAGAGTTGGGTCACGTTTTATTTGTTTATAGCCTGCAGCTAGCGCTAGCTAACGCTAGCTAGCGTTAGCCGTTAGCCGTTAGCCACTCATAGCCAGTCAACCAGAATAGTCTACTCTAAAGTCAACTTTCCGACGGCGAGTGAACGATTGCATTCCATCCATGTTTTCTTGGCTGTCAATTTATTGTCCAAAAAAACAAACACCCTGAACGTTAGAATTAGATAGTTTAGGACGACGCTGATCTATTCAATGCTAAGCTAACTCAGTGACAAAGGAAGCTTCCGCACCGGAGCTTCACAGAAGACAAACGCATACGTCACAGACGCCTCCAGGCAGGAACGGATCATTTCACCAGCGTAGAAGAAGAAACAGCGGAAGAACGGCGGAAGAATAATAAATAATAATAATACACAAAATCATACATTACGTGGTTAATAATTGTTCATTTGGAACACACGTGGCATTAAATTAATGGGATAAATACTGTGGGTTGCTTCGCTAAGTAATGGAGTCCCGATATTACCGCATTTGGCTACAAACGGCTAACAAAGGCTGGCTAGTTAGCATTTTAGCTAATATAAACTGGGAGGACTAACAGAATTATGTACCGATCTCTCACATTAATTAAAAAAAGTCTTATTTACATGCAGAGTTAAGCTCTGGCGTTTAAGTGAAATGTAGCCTAGATATTATGAGATGCTGTTGTGGCATAAAAAAAAAAGAGCAAAAAAAAAAAAAAAAATCATTTTGGCTACAGGGAATAATGACAGTCCCCGAGATGACTAGCTGCTGGGGGTGCTGGGACACATATACAGACGTCTATTAGACGTCTAATATATAGATATCAACCACATTGATTGCTCTGCTCTCCCAGGTCTGTATTTGTGGGATATTAATTTGTGGATTACAAAGCTCACGGAATTTCCTTTTCAAGTCCTCTCCCGTTTCGGCGGGGACCACCTCCACGTCGTCCTCGACAAACAGCGGGTGCATACACGGACGTATGGGCATAAAATGGACGCAGACAGACAGATACAGATATCTCCATATATGGGCATAAATGGACACAGGCAAACAGATGGTCAAAACAGGTCCTATGACAACAGGTATAATGGGGTTTGCATTAAAGGGCGGAGCATTCATTCCCTATTTACATCGTTCCCGAGTTGGCTGGCCCCTGACAAGACGCTCGCCCGCCGAGCTTCTAGTTGTATTAATGGAACCCAGGGAATGCAATTGGCTGCTGAAAATGAATGGAGTCCTATGGAGAAGATATTGCCTTTGGTACCAGAACAGCGCAACTAGCGGCCAATCAGAGGAACCTTTAGTTCCGGGTTTGCTTCATGTTAAAACCGGACAACTGGCCCCCGCCCCCTGCTTTGGATGCGATGCCAGTTCCCACCTGATGTTATGTGGGAGTTCAGACTGCTCCAGACCATGCTGAGTGACTGCTAGCTTGCATAACATCTTCAGGCTAGGATTTAAGTCCAGGATGTACAGGTCACCAGAAATGAGGTTGTTTCCTTTGTATCCTCCATGGATGATGATACGATCTCCCACCATGCAACAGATCATCCCATTCATCCTACAGGGGTATTTCCCCTTGGGCTCAACCTGCTTCCAGGAAGATGTCTTTGGACTGAACCTCCACAGATCAATGAAGTACTGGTTCCAGTTGCTGCCACCAAATATGTACAGCTCTCCATTGTAGGCAAAGGCTGAATTAGTACTGCGTCCTTCTGGGAGAAGGGGTCCAGAAGGCATTCTCAGCCAGCAGTTGGTCTCTGTGTCAAACACTCTGATGTAGTAGTACTCACTGCCCCCAAATACAAACATCTTTTTCCCGATGATGATGGCAGAGTGACATAATGAACCAGCAGGTGGAGTTCCTCTGGTGTTAATTGAAGTCCAGACCATTATGCTGGTGTCCAATTTGTACATGTCATTAGTGACCCCAGTCAGCTGGTTGTATCCTCCAAACACATACATGACCTTCTCCATGACACAAGCTGAGTGGAGCCTCCTTGCTCCTGGAATGGTCCCAGAAATCTTGGGTTTGAACCAGCTGTGAGTGTCGACATCAAAGGCATAAAGCACATTAAAGTAAGGATGGCATCCTCCCCAGATGTAGACAATTTCTTCTACCAGCACAGCTGTGTGGCCCCAGCGCCCGGAGGGAACCTCAATGGGACTTTGCCCACTTTCATTTGTCACTGGGGGCAACTTCTTCCAACACAAAGACACTGTGTTGAAGATGTGTACTTCAATCTGATGCTTGTTGTTCCAGTAGTTGTTGTGTCCTCCAAATGAGTACAGCTTGTGTCCGACTACCACTGCAGCATGGTTGTACTCCTTAGGTCCTCCTTTCAGATGTATCGTCCACTGAATCATTTCACCCTCCAGCACCACTGTGAATCAACTAATTTGCACGACAAGTTGTTAAACGACTTAATTAGCTGGAACAAGTTGTTGAATGACACTTTGTTAATATTGACAATTACGTTCATTGTGATGACAATGTTTTGATGTCATTGTGTGATGACGTAATTATCTAGAATATATTGTGAGAGTGAGTAGCCCTGCACGTACGCATACACTCTGACACACCGAGTCCACACGCACTTTCTAGACGGCTCGCCCCATAGGAGCCACGTTGTAAAAAAACTAGACCAGGTCAACCTGGTTGTGCCAGACCCCGGTTCTGCCAACCCTCTGGGCCTATAAATTTAATGGTACATTTATAGGCTGTCTGTCCCTTTATAGGCTGTCTGTCCCTCCCTCATGTCATCATCATTTGTGACATCATTGTGACCAAATATGGAGAAAAGAGGCATGTCATCATCATGTCATCATCATGACCATCTATGGAGAAAAACAGGACAGACAGACAAAGCCTTATGTAGGCCGACCCTCTGGGTCTGGCGGTCAACCTGGTTGTGCCAGACCCCGGTTCTGCCAACCCCCTGTCTGTCATCATCATTTATGACATCATGCCTTTTGTAGGCATGTCATCATCATGTCATCATCATATATACCCTTTATATAGAAAACCCGGACAGACCGACATTTGCTTATGTAGGCCTACCCATTTCATGGGTCTGGCAACAAAAGAAGAAAACGTTATACGTCATGTTCAGCTTTGCCTCAGTCAAAAAGTCTATATTATGCACGGGAACTTCATCGACCCTTGGTCTGGCTGTCAGGATGTCAGCAGCACTTACAGTATATTATATGTGGAAGACAGGAGTTGCACAACACCACCACACACACGCTTCCCTAAAAATCCTAAGAGGAAAGAATCAGAAAGGCTTCGATCCACAATGTGCTCCCCGGATAACCCAGGCCGGATAACACCTGTCATATATATATATATATATATATCAGAAGAACCTGAAGATGGCTGGATTGAAAGCGGTTACATAACTGGTTTTACTTTTAATAAGTAGTGGGGATTCTGCCAGTGGTAAAGTCATGGAAAGTTCAAGAGTTCACGGATTGATAAGGCCCAATAAAAATCATTCATGATCAAATCAACAGCGCACATGCACACAGGTGCACACACACACACACACACACACACACACACACACACACACACACACACACACACACACACACACACACACACACACACACACACACACACACACACACACACACACACACACACACACACACACACACACACACACACACACTGTGAGAGCAGAGGGAACATTATGTCATGTCCTCCCACCAGACAGTTCACCAGACCTGGGAGACGGAGGATGACCTCAGCGCTCAGGCAGCCAATCAGCTGGGAGACGGAGGATGACCTCAGCGCTCAGGCAGCCAATCAGCAGCGATAGGATCGAGATTCCATCTGGATTTAAAGGACAACTTTGTTTTTTTTGCAGATTGTATTTTAGAGACTGAAATGGATGTTTAAGGTTGCATAATGGACCGCAGGGTCATAACTCATGGTATCTTATGCACTCTCAGATTAACAGTAAGAGGAAAGGCTCCACTCCCATCACAGACTCATAAGAGATCATTGCATAATAATACCTAATTCAGTGTTTGTTTTACCAGACCAGTAGCCTTGTGGTTAGAGTGTCCGCCCTGAGACTGGGAGGTCGGGTCATACCAAAGACTCTGGACCCAGTGCCTCCCTGCTTGGCACTCAGCATCAAGGGTTGGGTTGGGGGTACAGTAAGTCCCTACGACATACTAGCATCATGTCCAGAGGCTGTACTTCATGTACATCAAGCAAGCTACAGAAACAGCAGATAGGCTCCTGCCCTATGGGCCTCATGGCTCGGCAAGGATTACTTAAATGACCACTTCACCTCTGTGATCAGATCTTATTTTATTGTTGTTGTTTGGTAGCCTAGTTCCAGACCCTGAGTCGCTAGCCACACCCCTTTACATTTTTGTTTGGTCTAGAATTGCTCTCATTGAAGAGGCCTTCCTCGTTCGAAAATCCGTACGGCGAATCAGCGTCGTGAATCAGCGTCTTGTGATCAGCGTGGGTGGGGGTTTCCCAGAACTCATGTGCGTTTCCAAGTAAACCAGCGCCGCCGTCGTACCGTACCGTGCATCGCGTCGCGGTAAAATGCGGTAAATTGCGGTAAAATGCGATCGTATCGATCTCGCTATGAAACACCAGTAGCAGGCATGTTATGTTGTGTTTGATTACTAGTTCGTAGTGCTCCTATTCTGCCTGTTTCTTTGGTTATCAAGTAGCACTAGCAAGCAACAGGCTAGCCACTAGCCAGCCACGCATAACAACACAACAAACCAATCGCAGAAGGCTGCCTCTTTGGCAACGCCCATCCTTGAAATTGCCTTAGATCAGAGCAAGTTCAGACTGAATAATGGAGTGAAACGAAATGTCAATTCAGGCTGAGTGTCAGGCTAGTTGTTTGGGACACGATCAACACAATCCTGAGTTATTTTTTTAGTTGTTGTTCAATCTGTGTTTTTAGATATTTTATGATGCAAAATGCATATGACCACCAGTTGCAGCATGCTGAAATACAAAAATATCTAAAAATCTAACAGTTTGAACACAAAACATAACTCAGGATTGTGTTGATCGTGTCCCAAACAACAATAAAATAAGATCTGGTTGTCCCAGAGGTGAATTGGTCCTTTAATGCAGTGTTGAGACGGTCAGCCCAAATCAGATTTTTGGCCAATTCAGATCAACGGCCAAAAAACCCCCCGAAAAAACGAAACAAAAAACAAGCGGGAACAGATTTTAGTGAATCAGATTTGAATCACATTCCTAGGTGTTTTCTTTAAAGTACGATTCAAATCTGATTTCTAAATATGTGTCCCAGTCTGGAGACTCAGACACTGAAGCCTGCAGTGTTACTCATGTGAATCATAGCCCAGTCCAGTTATTTTCGGTGAGCAACATCATCGTACAACCAGGGGTGTTGCACCACATTCTGGATTCACTGCACAATTATTTTGTGCTTTAACTATTGAAAATTAGCAGATATACAAGCTCACTGCGAGCTTGTAGATCTGCTATTTTTGAAAAGTTGTGAACATTTGTGGAAGTCTTTGAAAATGTCATTGTTTTTTGAAAAACCTATGTTTCTATGTCAGTGGTGCTCAAACCTTTTCATGTCAAGGACCCCCAAAATGATATGTATTTGGCCACAGACCCCCAACTCAAAATGTTTAGTTCCAGGGACCCCCCCAGAACCAAAATTTTAGTTACAAATGTTCACTGCGCGGCACTCGGTGCTTGTATATCTGCTATTTTTCAATAGCTTTACTCGTATGATGCGTCGTTATTACCACAGAAAACAAGATCGGCAATTTCTAAATACAGATTTTGATCAGTCCTGAAGATCAAATAACAGTGTGGTCAGTCAGTTCTAAAGATCAGGTTTGAGAAACAAATTAGATTTCCTTGCAGTGTGAGCGGAGCCTGGAAACCGAACACACAGTCTGATTCTGCAACCTTGCAAGCAACGTTCACAGCGCCAACAGTCTAAGATCTTCTCCAGATTACGTATAGTCAGGGAATTTTAATAAAACCCTGGGAATAAATTCCTTACCAAACAATTTCTTCACCAATGTGTTCGTAAAGGTGTCTAGTAACATATCTAACAAAGATTGAAATTCAACATCCCTAGCAAAATATTTGACAGCTAGGGTAATTCGGCGTCTCATTCACTTACTATACACTGTACTATAAGGGAAAAAAATCACTCCCAAAAATATGCTTTAAGTGGGATGTGAGGGGTCTAACTAGGTGTTTTTAATTATTCTGAATCCATTGCAAGCATTTGTTTTGCACGAAAAACATTCATTGGGCCAAAATCAGACGCAAAGAAACGATGGTTTAGTGATGAGTCATCACTTTTCACAAGGTGTATGGTGACCCAGAATTACCCTAGCTGTCAAACATTTTGCTAGGGATGTTGCATTTCAATCTTTGTTTGATATGTCACTAGACACCTTTACGAACACATTGGTGAAGAAATTGTTTGGTAAGGAATTTATTCCCAGATTTGACAGATATTCTGCTAATTTTCCCTGACTAGTAGACAGCAGCAATCGTGAAAAAGATGAAACTGCATTAAGCCTGAATGTTCACCACACTCGTAAAACCCAGTGCCCCTCCATGACAGACCTTCCATATAACAAGCCTTATTTATGGAACAAAAAGGACATGCAAACATGCTGGGAAAGCAGTGGTGGAAAATAACTAAGTACATTTAATTAAGGACATTTACTTACAGTAAGTACAAGTTTGATGTATTTGTAGTACTTTACTCAAGTATTTCCAATTTCACTTCTACTCCACTACATCCCAGAGGCAATTGTTGTACGTTTTACACCACTATATTTATTTGAAAACTTTAGTTACTACTGTAGTTACTTTGTAGATTTTGATTCAATATTCCCATTGGTTTTAATGGGAAGACGTGTAAAAGATGAGCCAAAGGTGGCACATAGTTTTCCCACAGTTTTATCTTTTTTTTTTTTTTTTTTTTTTCAAAATATATTTTTTTACATACATTTCATACATTAGAAAACCTGGGAAAATGGGACATTCTGCATAAAGAATAAGTAACTTTCTACTACTTCAATACATTTTGATGCCAGTATTTTTGTACTTTTAACCAAGTGAATTTAGAATTCCGGAATTTTACTTGTGTTTAGGGATGGGACTATATGAAAATTTCATATCACGATTATTGTGACGAAGAAATCGTGGTTTACGATATTATCGCGATAATCAACATCCATTATCCTGAGGTGGAACATTTTGCCCGATCTACAATGCTATTTTTTGGCAAAGACATTTGATAGAGAGTGAAAAAAGACAACAAATAACAAATAACAACAAATAACAAATATATATAACAAATATATATATTATAAGTACCTTTTACCAATTATAGAGGGTTTAAGTGGTACCGGATACGCAGCCCGGCAAATAAAAGGTGAATTGATCCCAGTGCATGACGGAGGACGATATCACGATGAATTAAATCTCCACGATACGATTATCGTGAGTGTTTTTTATCACGATAAACAATATACTTCATTTCATTGCAGTATTGATACTTTTACTTAGGTAAGTAAAGTTTGAGTGCTTTTCCCACCGCAGGATGCATCATGCAAACATGCTGGGAAAGGGAGTCAGGTCTGGGGATGACTCAAAACGCACGCCGGCTACAAGATGCTTGATTTAATCCATTTAGGCCTAGAATTATTGACTGCTTCAACCAGTGAAAAATAGCAGATATACAAGCTCACAGCGCGGCACCGAGTGCCGCGCTGCGAGCTTGTAGATCTGCTATTTTTGAAAAAGTCATGAAAATGTGTGCAAATCTTTTAATATATGTATTTTCAAAGCGAACGTTTGTAACTCAAATGTTGCTTCTGGGGGGGGGTCCCTGGAACTAAATATTTTGAGATGGGGGTCCGTGGCCAAATAAATATCATTCTGGGAGTCCTTCATATGAAAAGGTTTGAGAACCACTGACATAGTAGTCTCTCAAGAACAGACTAGCTGAGCTCCAGTTAAGTCAGACCTTTTCTTTGACGATGGCTGGCCAGATTGCTGACATAGAAACATAGGTTTTTCAAAAAAACTTTAGAAGGATTCAAAATACACTTATAGAATCGGGTCAAAATTCTAATTTTCACGATTTTTCAAAAATAGCAGATCTACAAGCTCGGAGCGCGGCACTCGGTGCCGCGCTGTGAGCTTGTATATCTGCTATTTTTTTATATTTAAAGCATACAATATTGCGTCATATTGTGTTCAGGCCTAAATGGGTTTTAATCCCCCCATGGTGGCCATCCCCCGTTCTCCCCCCGTTCCCCAAAACCACAGAGATCTTTTCCAGCTGGGTGTGTGGAACGCAAAGGACCAGGGGAGTGACTTAGCCACTTTCAACCTGGCCTCCCCATCTTCCAGAAAATGTATATAAATGTATTTTTATATCTGCAAGGTCACGATGCAAGGCAGCTCGTCCAAGCTCTCGATATGTTGCATTACGGCGCAAGCTTGTATACAGTGGGCGATTTAGTAACATCGTCATAGAATGAAGTGGAAAATGAGGCCAACCAGGTACCGCACGCACACGTGCACACGCACGCACGCACACGCGCACACACACAGGCACGCACGCGCACACACACACACACACACACACACATTGTCAACGATCAACTCATTTCCAAAGCACAGCACAAGTACAAGCACATAACACAGTACAACGAAATTAGGGGTGTACATTTAAGGGTGCACGGCTGCTGCCATTTTTTACGGCGCTGCCAAAGCGAAGCTCTAGATCAGGGGTTTTCAAAGTGGGTGACGGGGCACCCTGGGGTGTCGTGACGGCAGTCCAGGGGTGCCTCGAGATAATTTGATAATATTTGGAATTTATTTGGACACAAATATTTACTATCATTTTAAACTTTAAGTACAAAGATATTTTCAGTCAGTTCTAACCAAAATGGCTATTATCTCAATGTTTTCCTCGCAACATAATCACTAAAATATCGTCACTGTCAGTCAGGCAGAAACCTCATATCTCCAAGTTTCAAATGTGTACGTCTTTTGGTAAAGCAAAGCCCTGCTTCATCACACAAGACTGTCGCACAAAACTAGTGAAAACAGCCGATCTACAAGCACACAACGCCTCGCGATGTGAGGCGTTGTGTGCTTGTAGATCTGCCGTTTTCACTAGTTTAGTACATTTTATAGATGATAAATACAAAACGAACGGTTTTGTATTTATAATTTTGTATTTATTTTTGGACCCGACAATGACGATATGCTATAAATATAAGGTGCTGGGAGTGAAAATTATAATGTAGGGGTGCCTCAGATTAAAAAAATATTTATGGGGTGCCCTGAGACAAAGAAGTTTGGGAACCCCTGCTCTAGATAATAAGGAAGCTAAGGTGATTCAATCAATGACATTTGGGACAGAAAACACAAAATGTGTTTCTGCTCCGTGGTCACATTCCTCCACCACGACCTCTGTTGGAGCGGGGTTTAGGGCTGACCTCGTAGGGTCAAAGGTCAGAGCTTATGAGGAGCTGCTCCACTGTATAGAAACAGTGTGGTGCCGCGCTGAGCCTGAAGGGCCCCATCACCGCTCATTTATCCCCCCGAAGACTGCAGGCCTGATTTAAGCCAGAGTTACACTTATGTTGCGAGTGGGTGTCGCACAAGGTGCTGGGCTTGTAGATCAGCTGTTTTCCGTGCCCTTTCTTAATTGTCACGTAGACACCGGTGTCTTTCTTGTTGAGGTTCTGAAATCTTATACCCCGAGTCCCCATCTTTAAACCAATCCGGTGACTTTGATTGGCGCAGGGCTGAGCACAGGGTTGTTAAGTAACGGATTACATGTAACGGGATTACGTAATCAGATTACAAAAAACAGGTAACTTGTAAAGTCTCAGGTTACATTTTAAAATGTGTAATCTGGATTACAGTAACGGATCTGAATGATGGGGGTTACATGCTGGATTACATTCTCCCCTTGCCCTCATCAATTTTACAAATAAGTTATAGCGCCAAACAATAAAATAATCAAGTCGAATCAGCGTAAAGTACTGCCACTTTGCTTAAGTAAGATTCTGTTGTCCTTTTCCTAATTTCATTGGCTCAATATTCTTGTCTAGTTATCAACGGTAAAACTTGTTTTATTTAATTCGAGAGTTTTGCTAAACAGTAATCCAAAAGTAACTGAAAGTAACTAGTAGTTACTTTTTAAATTGTGATAATCAGATTACGTTACTGACTACATTTTATTTGCAAGTAACTTGTAACTGTAGGGGATTCCTTTTTAAAAGTAACCCTAACAACCCTGGCTGAGCATGGATCAGATTGTAAATACCATCATTTACCGTATTTTCCGGACTATAAGGCGCATCGGACTATAAGGCGCACTGTCAATGAATGGTCTATTTTCGAACTGCTTTCATATATAAGGCGCACCGGACTATAAGGCGCACATAATAGACGCTACCGTTGCGTTATGCATCCAACAGATGGAGCTGTGCTAAAGGGAATGTCAATGTCAATGAATGATCCATATATAAGGCGCACTGGACTATAAGGCGCACTGTCGTTTTTTGAGAAAATTAAAGGCTTTTAAGTGCGCCTTATAGTCTGGAAAATACGGGAATCTATTTCACTGCAGATTGGGTTATCATCCCTAACTTTTAAATTCAACAAATTATTTTAATGGACTAAAATCTTGTTTTATTCGATGGCCTTCCTGCCCTGAAATTTAGGGTATTAATTTACGAAAGAACTCAGAAAGTTAAGACCAGACAGCAACGAAATACTGAAGTGAAGTAAAACTATGTGCAATACTTGAGTAAATGTACTGTTACTGTCGTGTTACTTTCCACGGCTGCTCTGACAAACAAACACATGCTGGTGACTCAGTGTGTTTGAGGGGTTCATTTGGTCCTGATGCCAGACATTATTTAACCCATTTAGTCCTGGGCATATTGAATGCTTTAACATTTGAAAAATAGCAGATATACAAGCTGTGCCGCGCTGCGAGCTTGTAGATCTGCTATTTTTGAAAAAGTCGTGAAAATGTGTGCAAATCTGAATCTGAATCTGAATATATATGCATTATCAAAGCGAACATTTGTAACTAAAATTTTGCTTCTGGGTGGTCCCTGGAACTAAATATTTTGAGATGGGGGTCCATGGCCAAATAAATATCAGTTTGGGGGTCCTTCACATGAAAAGGTTTGAGAACCACTGACATAGTAGTCTCTCAAGAACAGACTAACTGAGCTCCAGTTAAGTGAAAAGGACCTTTTCTTTGACGATGGCTAGCCAGATTGCTGACATAGAAACATGGGGTTTTTCAAAAAAATCTTAGAAGGATTCAAAAGACACTTATAGAATCGGGACAAAATTCTAATTTTCACGATTTCTCAAAAATAGCAGATCTACAAGCTCGCAGCGCGGCACTCGGTGCCGCGCTGTGAGCTTGTATATCTGCTATTTTTCAATAGTTAAAGCATAAAATAATGATACACAAAATGTGTACCCGTTCTAAATGGGTTAACAATCCACCGGCTATTGATATAGTTTGTTCTGTTCCTCCCTAGCATTCCTGGCATGTTATTCACTTCTTCTGGCAAACGCTTTTTTATTTTTGGCACGGGACGATCTTTTTGTCCTCTCCAAATATGCAATCAACAAAGAAATAAATAAATAAATACAAAATAAAAGATTGTATAAGCTAAATATCCTCTCTTTTCTTTGTTTTTTGTAGCTTTCTTGTACCGTTGTTGTTAGTAAAAAGAACTTTTTGTACAAAACAAAAAAAGAACATTAAGGGATTAAGCGGTAGGGATGGTAAATCAGAATTAGAAACCTGACCAGACAATCACTTAACGTTACATAAGTTTTCATATAAGTTATTGTCAGCCCGGCTGGCTCGCCGCTATGGAAAAAAGCATCACAAATCAGCAGTTCAAAGAGAGGAAGGGACGGCAACAATTAAGTTAGCAATGTGGGCTGGATTTCCAACGCCGAACACTTGGGTGAGTTATTAACATGGTGGACCATAGAGCAACGTCCGTCAGCACTAGCGCTCAGGGGCGTCACAAGGGGGGGAAAGGAGGGACTTACTAGGGCCCTTAATTTTTTCATACTTTAGCTATTGAAAAACAGCAGATCTACAAGCTCACAGCGCGGCACCGAGTGCCGCGATGTGAGCTTGTAGATCTGCTATTTTTGAAAAGTCGTGAAAATGTGTGCAAATCTTTGAATATATATGTATTTTTTCAAGCGAACATTTGTAACTCAAATTTTGCTTCTGGGGGGGGGGGGTCCCTGGAACTAAATATTTTGAGATGGGGGTCCGTGGCCAAATTCATATCATTTTGGGGGTCCTTCACATGAAAAGGTTTGAGCACCACTGACATAGAAACATAGGTTTTTTCAAATTTTCAAAAATAGCAGATCTACAAGCTTGCAGCGCGGCACTCGGTGCCACGCTGTGAGCTTGTAGATCTGCTATTTTTCAATAGTTAAAGCACAAAATAATGCGTTACCAGTTCCCCCTATGAAGAACATTCATGGGGGGCCCACAGTGAATCCTTGTACCCAGGGCCCAGAATTGGGTGCGACACCCTTGCTAGCACCTATGAACAACACCAGGAGACAGACAGACAGACAGACAGACAGACAGACAGACAGACAGACAGACAGACAGGGCTTTGAAGGTCTGGAGAGGCCAACGTAACGTCTTGTCCTCTCAAAGGATATCGCCGCTGCATGGTCGAACAGGAAACCTCGTATTTCCATCACATGTAACCAAATTATCAAGCATTTAAGAATGCTTTAAAGACACACATGTTGCAGCTGACCACATGACTGAGATCTTAATTTGACATGCATTGAAATGAATTAAGTTCTAATTTGTTAATTTGTATTTCATTGTAATTATGTATTCATGTTTTTATATTTGTATGTATCCTATATGGACCACACAAAGACTAGCTGTCGCTCCGCCGTCAGCTAATGGGGATCCATTCAATAAACAATATGTCCAATGTCCATGTTTGATGTGCAATAGGCCAGCGGTTCTCAACCTTTTTCCATGACAAAGTATCTGAAAAATATTTTGTGCCAGGCAGGGACCTCACAGAAGCCAAGAATTCATTAAAGATTTTCAAGATAAAAAAAAAAAAAAAGGAAATAGCCAACTTATCAAGGAACAGGAAAAATAACCTGTATTCCAATGGATCCAAAGTAACGGTAACAATCAATATAACTGTGTTCATGCTATTTATCTTGGTTAAATATTTCTGAACCCCACGGACAGACTTAACCATGTTCAACTTGGCATCCCGAGACATCATATAGTAGGTGTAATGTCTAGAAATAGCAAAGTAGTAACAAAGGGTTTATGAAGGGAGAGAACAGAAAGGAACTGTGGAGATAAAAGGTTTCTGTAGGACAGTGTTGATGTCATTCATCAGCTGTGGAGAGCAGACTGTCTGTGAATGAATGACACCAGAACATAACAGGATGTTCCACGCTGCATGAGCACAGGTGGGGAGCAGGATTCATGTGGTCCACGGGACAGACAGGGGGTCCATGGGACAGAGAGGGGGTCCATGGGACAGAGAGGGGGTCCATGGGACAGAGAGGGTCCATGTGTACTCTGATTTGTTACTTAACCCAGGACTCTTTAACCGGCACATGCACACATAGACATCAAAGGGGGCTTGAGCCCCTACCCTTTTATCCATCTGTAAAAAGTGCCCTCTGCAGACCATGAATGCAGTTTTTTACTATGGTGAAAGAAATGCAAAATTCCAACTTTCCATGCCATACCTGAAGGCAGCATTCAACAGAATTGCCTTGTCCAAACTCTCCTGAACTTGAAAGCAGCGTCTTAGAAAGAATTGCCCTCTCTGTGTAGAAATCCATGCCGTTATGCCACATCTCTGGTATTAACTTGATTATGCTTAGTTCAGTGTGATATCAAGCACCGAAAATAGCCGACCTCCAAGCTAGCTCACCACGCGTCGCAGTGTGGCGCGTGGTGAGCTTGGAGGTCTGCTATTCTCGATATTTTCACCAAAAGGCACTTTTAGAAATGTCAGCCCCTGCCTCTCTAAAATTCTCTGCTCGTCCCTGCTATTTAAAATACACAGACAGAATGTGACATAATGCTCAAGCAATATAGACATTTCTGCCTTACAGAGCACATTGTCAAAAAGATACACATTCATCACTTGCTATGACATCAATTCTGTCACAATATAATTCCAAGTAATCGATTGAGTCTCGATTTCAAACAACTGAAAAGTGGAACATTTCAAAATGTTTCCTCCTCTACAGTGGTGGAAAAAGTACTCATATGTTTTACTTAAGTAAAAGTATCAATACTGCAATGTAGAAATAGTCTGTTAAAAGTAAAAGTCTGGAATTCTAAATGTACTTGATTAAAAGTACGAAAGTATTGGCATAAAAATGTACTTAAAAGTACAAAATGTTTGAAAATAGCAGATCTACAAGCTCACAACGCGTCGCGATGCGACGCGTTGTGAGCTTGTAGATCGGCTATTTTCAAATAGCCTAAGTATAAAATAGGGCTAAAGTGGATTTATGTATGTTTTATAATAATCATTTATATCTGCAAAGTAACTAGTAACAAAAGTTTTCAAATAAATGTAGTGGAGTAAAAGTACAATATTTGGATCCCAGATCTAGTGGAAGTAGAAGTAAAAGTACTGAAAATTGGATAATACTCAAGTAAAGTACAAATACCTCAAAACTGTACTTAAGTACAGTGCTTAAGTGATTGTACTTAGTTACTTTTCACCACTTGTGTGTCTGTCTTAAAGTCTCCCTGTCTAGCCATCCGTTGGCCCTGCAGGCAGGCAGTCTCTGACAGACTGTAGAGGTGGATCCTCCAGACAGAAGCATCTGGAGGTGAATGGAAGGAAAGACAGACGGACGGAGGAATGCAGATATGATCAGACGCAACGGCATTCCAGGAGGAGGAGGTGTCCTTGGAATGCACCTTGGAAAACTCTGGAGGGCAAAACAAACCTCCAACAGGGAATGTTTCTCCAGGTTTGACAACAACGGTTGCCCACACAAACGGGATGCATTCGGAGGATTTTAAGATGTTGCCATTAAACCTATACGACCTACGTGAAGTGAACCGTATGGCCGCCGCTATTCTGGGTGTGCATGTTTGGCAAAGAAAAATAGCCAGCTCTATAAGCTCAAAATGCGTCGCAAGGCTGCACATTTGTGAGCTTATAGTTCGGCAGTTTTTTGCAGAGATATTTTGAGTAGAGGGGAAAAAAAGGATACAAGCTAGTATAGAGTCCTCCCATTACACAAAACCCAAATTGGAAACAACTAGGGCGATCTGTTAAGATTTTACAAATACCCCAAAATAGCATCATTAACGCGTTTAATCTATAACTAGTAAGAAGCCTCATATCAGGGCGACAAGCGACCTCGCGCCACAGTAATGTGGACATCAGGGATCTCCATATATGGGCATAAGAGGGATTTGTTCCCCTGGCCTCACAGGGATCTCCATATCTCCATATATGGGCATAAAAGGGATTTGTTCCCCCAGGCATCACAGGGATCTCTTTAAGGGATCAAAGGGATTCTGTTAGTGTGACATCACAGTGAAGCCAGAGCGTGATGTCAGAGCGGCAAACCCATTCTGGTAGAGTGGTTCCACTGACATCACAGTGACGTCAGAGGATGATGACATCATGATGACACATTTTTACGGCCTATGGGTTTGCCCATAGACCGTATACACGTGTATACGTCAAGACGCGGACAAGCTGTGACGTTTCTCATAGTAAACTGTGATCCGAACCTCCCCACCCGGCTTCGAACCCGGGTCTCCCGCGTGAAGGTCCAATATCTTAACCATTACTCCAAAGGGATATCCCTATGGAATGAGGGCAGATACTAGGCTTTTGAGGCTTCAGGCTGGGGTTGCGACTCTCTCCGCCACACATATCAGTTAGACATCGGACAGACAGACATTCGGTCGTTTATTAGTAGGATATTTAGAAACTCCTTAATATTATGAAGGAATCTGAACATACTTGAAGAATAAGGCTGTACAGACAACATTGCTGTACAATGCAACACTGTAGTCACTCAAGGTGAAGTGAAACGCTGCTTAGCGCCCCGCATTAACACCCTGCAAGGTAACACGACACCACCAATAACCACCAAGTGGACTGGGAGAACACTGTCCTGTTGTGAAACTCCTCCACACTTGAAACCAGCGCCGGTGGTGAGTTTGCAGTCGCGTCCCACAACTCTTTACGCCAGCGTCTCTCAACCTTTTCAGGCTGTGACCCCCAAAATAATCCTATTTTCTAGCACTAAGAGTTGAGGCATTAACATCTTGTATAACTCAGTTCTATTGTGAAAATAGCAGAGCTACATGCTCACAACATGTAGATTGGCTACAATTTCTGCCTCTAATATCTGACAAGTTGGTCAATGTTCAAGTTGTCATTTTAGAAGTATTAAAAAGTCATTAAATTGTCGCTTTAGAAATGTGCATATACCCTGTATACTCTTAAACCTTATGTTGGTTTGTTTACTGTTGAGTGAGAAAACAATGTTGCACATTAAGTTAATCATCTGGGGACCGCCCAAAATAATTTTGGGGACCCCCCCTGGAGGTCCCGACCCACAGGTCGAGAAGCACTTCTTTACGCCATCACTTCCTGTTCCGTGCCAAAGCCCCGTCATGTTGCAGACAGGCCAGGCGGCCGGTAGAGTTTGTCCCGGCTTCAGTCTGTGTCTCACTCCCATGTGACATTCTGGAGCCGCCACACAGCGCGCAGCCCAGCCTGTATATTTGCTGTCTGGCCCCCGCAAGGAAGACTGGTCTGCCCAAAGCCAAGGGGGGAAGGGAGCAGGGGCGTCAATTGGGTATGGCAGGGGTATGCAGCTGCCATACCCTGGGTCCAGGGGGAAAATAAAAGTGCAAATAAAAAAATGCAAAATTTAACAAAATGGTCACTTTAACAAGGTATTATAATTATATTCTCCACACTTTTATTCTCCCCATCTTGACAAGATGGTATATTCCCAGGTTCCGCAGGTCAGCTGCACAGGTGCAATGCATTATTGTTAATTGTGGCACGTTTACTAACATGGCAAGTTTTGCTGCACTTGAACAACCGTTCCAGGCTGCCATATCCAGCCTTAGAAACCTCTTTTTTTTTTTTTTTTTTAGACATTGTGAAAATGTCAAAAAAAATATTATTTTCAAAATAGAACCGTGTTATCCAAAATGTAATGCCTATTGTCCATGAGGACTCCCATCTTTGCCATACCCTAGCTTTTACTGAACTGACGCCACTGAGCCCAGCCTGGGGGATAACAGATCAAATAATGAAAAAAGAGATGAGGATCGACATGTGCCAAGAGCCTTGTTATACGACAAATAGTTACCAATGAAACGATGCAGATACTATAGATGGGGGGGGGGGGGGCGATGATGATGGTACAACAGCTGCCCGCAAATAGCTTGGGTTTGATGACACACACACACACACACACACACACACACACACACACACACACACACACACACACACACACACACACACACACACACACACACACACACACACACACACACACACACATGGGGGTCTGGATGGAGTAGTGGTGAAATGGAAAGCCATTGGGATGATTCACTCCATATCCCATTTAGATCGGGATTCTTTTTTTATACTTTGGCTATTCAAAAATAGCAGATCTACAAGCTCGCAGCGCGGCACGTGAACATTTTTGTTCACGTTTTTTTAATTTTTTTATATAAAGCGAACATTAGTAACTCAAATATTTGCTTCTGGGGGGTCCCTGATACTTGGGGATGGGGTTGGCGGCCAAATACAAATATAATTCTAGGGGGTCCTTGACATGAAAAGGTTTGGAGAACCACTGACAAAAAAACCTTAGAAGGCCAGGCAAAGTAATAGAATCAGGTTGAAAATATTCAAAGACTTGCACAAATTGTCATGATTTTTTCAAAAATAGCAGATCTACAAGTGCCGCGCTGTGAGCTTGTATATCTGCTGTTTTTTAATAGTTAAAGCATAAAACAATGGTTAAAGTTGTTAGACTCCAGAGTGCCGCGGATGCGTTCCCGGTCTTACTATGTTATGGACCATAGTCAGAGAGTAGTGACTTCTGCAGACAGCTGCTGGTGTCAGCTAGCGGTCACACTCCTGCACTAACTTCAACACATCAATCGCAAAAATGTACTTGAGGGAAAGTGTCAGGATGTCTCTGTCTCTCTCTCTCTCTCCGAAAAACTGCTGACGGTTATTCGAAATGTCGTTATTTTTGGCTTTGTAGTTTTACATCAGCTAGAACTTTTCTTTCCTTCAGAAATTCTGAAAATCAGTTACTTATTCAAAGAATCGATAGGCTGAATGGATTGTGTGCAGGCCATTACATTGGGTTTCTGTTGTTTTTTACTAAACTTGTCCTTGCCCATTGGAATATATGTGCTCCGAATGACGTGCAGAGTCTGAGTTATGGGGTGTGCACAGTATATGAGGGATTGAATGTAGGCGTCTCAGAAGTAATGTCGGAGAACCCAGACGTGATGTCAGTCATCTCCAAATATGGGCACTTTGTTCCATCATGTGGCTGTTACCCTGGCGGCGACGCATGTGCAGTACAGGCGGCGGAATCAGTGATGTCAGACAGCTCCAAATTTGGGCACTGTTTAGTATCAGTGATGTCAGCATGCTTGTATATCAGATAGAGATTGTAGGTCGCAGTTTAATATGAGATCTGTCACATCTTGACCGTATCTGTCTGTCTGGGTAATGCTTGGTTTGATCTTTGATTGTTGATTGACTGTCACGCTCTGACATCACTATGATGTCAGGAGAACCACACAAACAGAATCCCTTTTATGCCCATATCTGTGGATTCCAATATATATATACCATTGTTTCCTGTTGAGATTGGCACATTTCACCCAGGTTTTCTTTTTTTTTTATCTCACTCACGTCACTTTGTCTGCTGACCTCACTCAGCAACGAAATAAACAGAGAATAAACAAAAATTCAAATAAAACAATTCACGGGAGACAAGCAGTGATCACCCCATGATGTGCACTGCAATGTAGTTTCAAATGCACTACATTGCAGGAGTGAAAAAAATATATATATACATTTCAGTCTAACCAGTGTGGCTGGTTCTACAGACAGGGATCTCCATATACTGTATGGGCATACAAGGGATTCTGTTAGTGTGGTTCCCCTAACGGCAGTTCATATGGGAATGCCCATATATGGAGGCCACATCGGCAATCCCTTTTATGCCCATATATGGATATCCCTGTCTGTAGAACCAGCCACTCTGGTTAGACCAAAATGTATAGGTTAGAAATGCGACCTCGCCCGCTTGTTGCCCTTAGGCGCCTTACTAGTTAGTAGTACAGGCGATGTCATCATTGTGCGCAGGTCACTTGAAACGATTTGGAAACCCCATGCTGATGTTTAAAACACAGCCGGAGCAGAGCTTGTACACCTGGTTCTGGGGCTCATTTGAAGCAATCTTAAGTGTGCACTTGATGCTTTTACGACGTTACACCGCAGCGTCTCGCACACAACACTTTTCTAGTGATAACCTACTTTTGAACCTACTTCATCATGATTCGTGAAGTTTAGAAGAAAACAAAAAAGAAATTCACTGACACGAGCTGATGTAACTGTTTATAATGGACTTATCCAGACATACTAAGCCAAGGGTCTTCAACGGGGGATCCTCAGAGTTACTACAGGGGGTCCTCCTAATCTTTGTGTGATAGAAACTTTTTTTTTTTTATATATTAACCACCTTAGTGTCCATATTCGGAGAACTTTAGCCAAAAATAGCTGATCTATTAGCTCGGCTTGCGAGGCGTTGTGAGCTTGTAGATCGGCTATTTTCGGCAAAGAGGTTCGGTGTAGAGGGGGAAAAGAGCAGACTAAGTACAGAGTAAAAGGTCAAGTTTATTAAGTATTGACTGTTAAATATCTGAAAACACAAATTGACCTGAATCCGAAATACACTGATGATTGTACTGTCAAACAATGAAACTACAGTATATGGAATCTATGAAAATGTTGTGGAGGTCCCTGCTTCATCTCTCTCTCAAGTCTCAACTAAGGGGTCCTTGGCCTGAAAACGTTGAAGACCCCTGCCGTAGCGAATTGCACAACAGTTTTCTAGTCATAACCTACTTTTGAACCTACTTCATCATGATTCGTGAAGTTTAGAAGAAAACTAAAAAGAAACTCGCTCACACACGAGCCGATGATCTGTTTATAATGGACTTCCAGACATACGGTACTATAAGCGATTATCCCATCATGGAACCGAGAGCGACGCAGAGAAAAGAACGTCAACTAAATTAAAGAAAATGCTCATCATAACACAAGACGGTTTGAATCCCATTAACCCGAACCCCAGGGCCGTGGCTCTGAGATGCATTAGTCTTCTGTCAATGCGATCCGCAGAGAGAGAGAGCTCCCGGTGAAGTCATGTTTTGGCACGCGCTACTGAGACGCGTAGCCGCTGTGATGTACAGCAATATAGGCCACTGAGACCGGGAACGCATTATTACTTTGACCATTATTTTATGTAAAATGTTAAATATGAAAACAAATTGCAGGTATACAAGCTCACAGCTTGCAAGCTTGTAGATCTGCAAATTCTTTTTTTACTGTGAACATTTGTGCAAGTCTTTGAATACTTTTGACCCGGTTCTATAAATGTCTTGCTGAAAAAAACATGTTTCTATGTCAGTGGTTCTCAAACTTTTTCATGTCAAGGACCCCTAGAATTATATGTATTTGTCCCGCGGACCCCCGTCTGGAAACATTATCAGGGACCACCCCCAGAAGCGAATAATTGAGTTACAAAATAGTCACTTTAAAAAAAGATATATTCAAAGATTTGCACACATTTTCCTGATTTTTATTTTATTTTTTGCAGATTTACAAGCTCTGTGAGCTTGTAGATCTGCTATTTTTTTGAAAAATCTTGAACATTTGTGCAAGTCTTTATACTTTTGACCCGATTCTATAAATATCTTCTAAATGTTCACTTTAAAAAAGATATATTCAAAGATTTGCACACATTTTCATGATTTCCCCACCCCCCAAAAATAATTGCAGATCTACAAGCTCGCAGCGCGGCACTCGGTGCCACGCTGTGAGCTTGTAGATCTGCTATTTTCCAATAGCTAAAGTATAAAATAATGCCGGGGTCTTAAATGGGATAGTGGGGGCTATCAACGCCTTGGGATGACAAACTGATGATGATGTGGGCTATAATCCCCATAGAGCCTGGCTCCCAGGCTGCTCCTCCAGTCTGACCCACTAACCTGTTGTTCCACTGCACTCCATCAGGGGTGTCACAAGGGGGGGGGGGGGGGGGGGGGACTGAGTTACTAGGGCCCAAATGGTAAATGGTGCATTTATAAAGCGCTTTTATCCAAGGCGCTCTACATAGATTGTGCATTACATTCACCCATTCACACACACATTCATGCACCGGTGGCGGAGGAAACCATGCAAGGCACCAACCTGCTCACCGGGAGCAATTAGGGGTTCAGAGTCTTGCTTAAGGACTCTTCCACATTAACTCAGGGGGAGCCCGGATTTGAACTGGGAACCCTTCGTGCTCTAATAACGGTTTCTCTATCCCTGAGCTAATGCGGCCCAAGCTGGAGGAGACTTAAATATTTTATACTTTAGCTATTGAAAAATAGCAGATATACAAGCTCGCAGCGCGCCACCAAGTGCCGCACTGCGAGCTTGTAGATCTGCAATTTTTGAAAAGTCGTGAAAATGTGTGCAAATCTTTGAATATATGTACTTTTTAAGCGAACATTTGTAACTCAAATTTTGCTTCTGGGGGGGGGTCCCTGGAACTAAATATTTTGAGATGGAGCTCAGTGGCCAAATACTTATAATTTTGGGAGTCCTTCAAATGAAAATATTTGAGCACCACTGACATTTGAGCACCACTGTCATAGCTTTTTCAAAAGACCTTAGCAGGATTTGAAATAATCAAAGTCTTGCACAAAATGTTCACGATTTTTCAAAAATAGCAGATCTACAAGCTTGCAGCGCGGCACTCGGTGCCGCGCTGTGAGCTTGTAAATCTGCTATTTTTCAACAGTTAAAGCACAAAATGTGAGTGAATCCTTGCACCCAGTAGGGCCCAGGATTTGGTGCGACACGACACCCCTGCACTCCGTGTTGATACGCCTCCGCTCCGGCTGGCTCCAAGCTTTTCTCTCTCTCTCATTTTTACTGGGAGGACATAAAGGAGTTACGGTTTCATTTAATAGCCCTACAAGACCAGAGGAGAGCCGACAAGAAGCCAAAGAGCCGGGATGATTTTCATCAGTGGTTTTTTTTTCAAAGTGGGGGCCTGGCGGCGGCGACCTCGAGGGGGTCCGCCAGCCACATGAGGAGTGGTTTATTGCCACGATTATTCTATTCACTTGAAATGATTACGATGAAAACAAATATACACTGTGTATATCTATATATATGTAACGGAGGTGATCCGAACCTCCCCACCCGGTTTCGTACCCGGGTCTCCCACGCGTAAGTCCAATATCTTAACCACTAGACCAAAGAGACATCTTTTTGGTCCGAGGGAGATACTAGAATTTTGAGGCTTCAAGGCTGGGGCAGCGACTCTCTCCGTCACACTCACCCCCCTTTGACCTCCTCCTACAGGGAAGCCCGTATCCGGGTCACGGCACCAATGTAACGGAGGTGATCCGAACCTCCCCACCCGGTTTCGTACCCGGGTCTCCCACGCGAAAGTCCAATATCTTAACCACTAGACCAAAGGGGGAGATACTAGACTTTTGAGGCTTCAAGGCTGGGGCTGCAACTCTCTCCGTCACATATATACAGATCAATCTAAAAAAAAAGGCATGTCAGATGTCCTAGCACCCCAAGACATAACCGACTGTGGGAAACTTCCCACTGGACTTCAAGCAACTCTGACTTCAGAAGGTTGACATTTCTCTATTATAAATCCTTGTTTTGAGTGGTCTCGTGTAATATTGTAATATTTTGAAATATGGACTTTTTGATATTCATGATCTGTATTCTAACAATATGTCATAAAAACCCACTATAATCTGTGCTTCATGAGTAACGATACATTTTAATAGCGATTCGATACATATCACGATACATAGTTGACGATACGATACATGGAAGATATTGGTTCATTCATGGTGATACGATACGATTCGATTCGATGATTTAAAATCGATATAGTAACTATTTAGCAAAGAAATGTAATCTGTGTGAAAGGTGTGGATAATGCAGTTTTATAAGGGAAACATGTATTATTATGGACATAAATAAGTAAACACAGTGATCTGCCAAATAAATGGACATTGTATATTGACAAACCCACACCTTGACATGAACCCAGAGATTACACACATGTATCGATAGACCAGTAAGAAAAGGAAAAGTAATGAAACCCCTCCTTTTCATTTTTTCTTCTTAAAAATGCTAAATACAATGCACAAGTAGGTAGTATCGATACAATCGGTTCTTTGCACTGCCGATACGATACGATACAAAATCAAACGATACGATTCGATTTTAGATGTTTTCATTTCGATATACTTAGATTTTTTAAGATAAAAACAATATTTCGATACAGTTACTATATCGTTATACCCCTATTCATGAGCATTGTGACGTTTTGATCAAACAAAACAAACTCAGCTCAAAAAGAAAGGAAACTTGACCTTTAATGATACCAATTGTATTGCGTTTTATATCTTCGTCACCTTTACAATGGGGTACAGTTTGTAATCATCAGGCATTCGAGGCATGAGCTACACAGCCAAACGTGTGGGTAGCGCCAACCAAAACTTTGCCAAAATGGCTTGTAATACTGTTCTGCTGGCATTTACTCTCGTTTTGGGCTTCCCTGACACTGAGCTTAACATTAACAAAGTGTAAAAATGGCCAATATGTGTTGTTTTTTCTTTTCCTTATTACTGTGAGAGAGTGCAATCATTCAACGCACCAAGCAACAAAGGTGAACACCAAACCATTTTTCGAGGGGCGCTACCCACACGTTTGGCTGTGTTGCTCATTCCTCGAATGCCAGATCCTTACAAGCTGTACCTTGTTGTAAAGGTGACAAATCAAAGATAACAATGATATCAAACAAATACCATTTGGCATAATTAAAGGGGAAATAATTATAATGGACCGAATGTTGGCAAATTTTGGGTTGGCGCTGCCCACACGTTTGGCCGTGGTGCTCATTCCACGAATACCAAATCGTTACAGGCTGTACCTCGTTGTAAAGGTGACGAATCAACAATAAAAATGATATAAAACACAATACAAATTGGTATTATTAAAGGGGAGATATACGGTAATGGACCGTTTCCTTTCTTTTTGTGCTGAGTTCAGAATCATACCAGTGTCCACAGGACAGAGGCCTTACAGTAACTAATGAAACTAATGAAATAGGCCAGGGGCCAATTCTGATATCTTCACAAATTGGTACCACCCAAGGTGACTGGACATTTTTGACATTTTTGACGTCCTACATGTCTCTAACGTATAAACATCTCTTGAAAATAGCAGATCACTATTTTCAAATGGCCGAAATGTATAGGTTTGAATTGGTTAATGCATGTTTTGTAATAATAATCCAAATCTACAAAGTAATTAGTAACTAAAGTTTCCAAATATGTGTAGTGGAGTAAAAGTACAATATATGGATCTGAGATGTAGAAGTAAAAGTATTGTAAATTGTAAATACTCGGGTACAAATAACTCAAGTATATTACTTAGGTAAATGTACGGGTACACACTATTGTGTATCATTATTTTATGCTTTAACTATTGAAAAATAGCAGATATACAAGCTCACCGCACTGCGAGCTTGTAGATCTGCTATTTTTGAAAAATCGTGAAAATTCGAATTTTGACCAGATTGTCTTTTGAATCCTGTGTCTTTTGAATCCTTTTAAGTTTAAAAAAAAAAAAAAACTATGTTTCTATGTCAGCAATCTGGCCAGCCATCGTCAAAGAAAAGGTCCTTTTCCTGGAGCTCAGTTAGTCTGTTCTTGAGAGACTATTATGTCAGTGGTTCTCAAACGTTTTCATGTCAAGGACCCCCAAACTGATATTTATTTGGCCACGGACCCCCATCTCAAAATATTTAGTTCCAGGGACCCCCCAGAAGCAAAATTTGAGTTACAAACGTTCGCTTTAAAAATACATATATTCAAAAATTTGCACACATTTTCACGACTTTTTCCAAAAACAGCAGATCTACAAGCTCGCAGCGCGGCACTCGGTGCCGCGCTGCGAGCTTGTATATCTGCTATTTTTCACTGGTTAAAGCATTCAATCATTCTAGGCCTATTACTTTCCTCCACTGCCCATCACCGTTACAAGTGTGAGGGCACTTTCACAACAATTTGCAAGTTCACACTACTTTTATGGTAGCAGATTGAGATGGCACACGGGGGGGCTTGTAAAAGCTCGGTATGTGAAACCCAACAAGATTTTACAAGTTGCCCAAGTGGAGTCAAGTGACAATAAAAGTTGGGATCTCTCATTACTGCAACAAAGTAGAGACGTGAGAACCCTTGCAGGTAGAAGACGGGCTGCTTTGATGGCCTTCAAAGAGACCGTCTTGGTAATATATGATATCCTATGCATAATACTGTGTTCTATCCGTCTGTCTTTCAATGTTATATGAGATACATACGTTCCCGTGTAAATAAGCCGAAAAGCTTACTAGCTAGGATCTCCTTTTAGTTGACCTTGTACCAGTAGTACTGTCATGATACTTTTTCCTATGCAAACATTTGGGAGTTAAATGAAAGGAGGACTTTGCCACTTTTCAGGATAGGTACCCCCTAGGTCCTCACTAATGTTTGCGTTGCGAGGCGTTGTGAGCATGTAGATCGGCTATTTTCACAATTTCAGCCTCTGATATTTGACAATTTGGCCAATGTTTAATTTGTCATTTTAGAGGTATTAAAAAGTCCTTAAATTGTCACTTTAGAAATGTGCAGATACCACCCTCTATACACTTAAACTTTATGTCGGTTTGTTTACTGTTGAGTGAGAAAACAAGGTTGCAAATTAAGTTAATCGTCTGGGGACCCCCCCACAAAATAATTTGGGGACCCCCCCCTAGGGGTCCCGACCCACAGGTTGAGAACCACTGTCCTAGAGTGACTAGAGTAGATTTCTTTTTTGCAATTTTATTATGAACATTAGTGAGGACCTATTACATGAAGATAGGTTGAGAAGTGGTGAAGTAATCCTTTAAGTACTGTGTGTTCTCACACGATAACAGTGAGTCTGCCACTGTTAATGTGACTTCATAGAAGATAAAAGAGCTGAGATAGTAGTTCATCTCAACAAGAGTTCTCCTACAGGCGTTGCGGGGACGACAAAGCACAGGCGTCGGGCGATACATGGAACCGTATTACAACTGCGATATCTCATCATCATCATCACAACGCTCGTCTGACTGAGTCACACTACCGCGTCTCGTATCTGTGCAGAACCGTGTGCTTCTTGATCTGCTAATCTCTCCCTTATTTACATGTCTGTTTGTTGGCCAACACACCAGAGAGAAGCTAAATACGGGCGCTTCAGCCAGACATTGGATCAACAGAGTCGCAGCTAATCAGAAGCAGGCTCCCCGAGGCTCGGCCAAATCCTCAGACGGATCGGCACAGGACAACGGGACAGGTCTGAGCTGAAGAGGAGTGAGAGATGAAGGAATCCAGAGGAGATTACTGCCTTTTGCAAGAACTATAGTTCCATTTAGACATGTTGTAGCGTTGATTTTTGATGTAGTTTCAGTCATTGACTGTTGAATAAAATTGTCTAGTTTTAGTTAACTAAATACCATAAGATTTTAGTCGACAAAATCGACAGTTGATTTTGTAAAAAAAAAGAAAAGAAAAAAATCTAAATACAAATAATAATAATAATTGGCGGGCCTTGGTGGCGTCGTATTGGCAGATTTTACGCTTGCTTGCATGCTGAAAAGAGCTGATCTACAAGTACTGCAGTACTCTTCTGTTTTCAGAGTGCAAACAAACATAAAACGACTTGTCTTTTAGTTCTAGTGGATCTCTTCTCCACTAGTCCCTCCCTAACATTGGAGTCTAGTTTCTATTTGTTGACGAAAATTGCCAGTATATCGAGTCATAGTTTTAGTCATCACAGCTTAGTTTTTATATTTCATTTTTATTTGGTTTTCGTCAGTGAAAAAAAGGTAGTCGGCTAACATTTTATGTCATGGTTTTAGTCGATGAAATCAACACTGCATCTGGTGGTTTGAACTGAATCGTTGCATGGTCATGGTGTCTGACAGAAGAGACGTTACGCTTAAGCTTGATCTACCATCACAGAGATTAAGCCAGTTAGACCTAGAATTATTGAATGCTTTAACTATTGAAAAATAGCAGATATACAAGCTCTGTGAGTGTGAAGATTCGCTATTTTTGAAAAATCATGGAAATTCTTGCAAATCTTTGAATATAATATATTCAAAGATTCAAAGAAAATACATATTATGTATTTTTAAAGCGAACATTATTTTGTAACTCAAATTTTGCTTCTGGGGGTCCCTGATAAACTAAATATTTTGAGATGGGGGTCCGTGGCCAAATACATATCATTTTGGGGATCCTTCACATGAAAAGGTTTGAGCACCACCTGTCATAGACATCTTTCAAAAAAACCTTAGAAGGATTCAGAAGACAGTTATAGAATCGGGTAAAAAAAAATATTCAAAGACTTGCACAAATGTTCACGATTTTTCAAAAATAGCAGATCTACAAGCTCGCAGCGCGGCACTCGGTGCCGCGCTGTGAGCTTGTATATCTGCTATTTTTTAATAGCTAAAGCATAAAAGAATGCGTAACCCGGTCCAAATGTCTTAAGAAAGGTGTTAATGAAAAATGATCGGGGAGGTTTGTTGCTTTCTTTGTGAGCGCTCGCTCAGTCGGCGGAGGAAAACAGCTGTTCCTGGATCCTATAGGGGTCGATCGGACCATCAAGGTCTTGAAAGAATTACTAAATCCTCCTCAAGGTTTTCCCAGATTTTCCAGATGCGGAGGCTGAAGTGTCTTGGTCTCCCTGGCCCTCCTCTCCACTCTGGCAGAGCAGCTCCATGTGGAATCCACAGGCGCTCCACTCATCACCACACCACAGGGGATTAAGGGCTCTTGCCACGGTCATAATATTGAACATTAGGGGGGGGTCTTTGCCATGGTCATTTATTATTTGCAAAAAGCCTAACATGATGCCATGGGGGGTTGAATCAACATCTTGTCATAATTAAAGAGATCAGCATCCAGCATTATGAGCCACCTTTCGGCCCGGACAGCAAAGGGTCGCGGGTTCGACTCCCCGATCCCAACGACCTTTGCTGCGTGTCACTCCCCTTCGCTCTCTGCCAGGGGTGGACTGGGCATCTGGCATACCAGGCTACTGTGGCCAATTACAGGCTACTGTGGCCCAGGAGTCCCACCCAAACATATAATAGCTGATACAAACCCACAACGCTTTAGTGCCTCGGCGCGTTGTGGGCTTGTAGATCTTCTATGTTCGGTTTGCGCGCCGGTTGTGGTGGGCCGGTCTGGGCCGGTCTGGGCCAAGATGCCCAGGGTCCATACACGGACAAATGTGTCCGTGGAAAAGACTTGGTCTTGTCTATCTTTGATTTTCTTTTTTTACACACCATTATAATGTTACTAGTTTGATAACAAGACCCAGTTACCGAATGCCCAGTCTCCATATTATCTTCAGAATATGTACAGTGTGACACTTATTTACAACCACATATGGCATATTAGGAGTGTGTACAAATGGAACCTTCACTAGAAGCTAAACAAAAGACAATAAAAAGAAATAAATATATGTATCTATTTATGGGCTGTTATGTGGTCAAGGGCAGGGTTCTATCTTTATAGTTAATATAGAGTCTTTGTTCAGTAACAGGGCTCTTCCCATCTCTCCGGCTCTTTAATAAACAGAAGACACATGTGCCAATTTCAGCTCAACTTATCAGCATCGATTTTATAGTGTTTGTTTACATTTTGGGTGCCAACGTCTTTGTGTCATAACTTCCAATTAAACTTGTTTATCCTGTATGACAGGGTTCCCCAATAGGCGGCCTGCGGGCCATTTGCGGCCTGCGGGGGGCTACTGTCAGGCCCCCACCAACCTCAGTAATAATGGTGGTATAAGAGCAGCAACAACACTAGTATATCGTCATTGTCAGGTGGAAAACCCGTATCTCAAAATGTGTACGTTCTTTCGCAAAGTAACGCTCTGCTTCATCAAACAAGGCCGTCGCACAAAAGTAGTGAAAACAGCAGATCTACAAGCACACAACATGTGTGCTTGTAGATCGGCTGTTTTCAATAGTTTAAATCATTTTTAAAATGATAAATGCAAAACTAACGGTTTTGGACATACAAGATTTTCACCCGCAAACGACGATATCTTAACTGTCACTGGAGTAGTGGGAACGCCACCGTCGCCCCCTGCAATGTTGTGGCCCTCGGCTTGGTACCCTAGACATGATTTGACCCTTGGGGAAAACTAATTGGGGAACCCTGCTGTATGAGATCTCTCTCCTGATCGGATGAAAATTCTGATAAATTGAATTGAATAATGCCTTTCCTGTTTACTAAAGGGCTGGAGAAACGGGGTCGGAAGAACACGCTCTCTATGTTGATAATAATATTACCAGCTATTATAACGCTTACTTTAACACAAACAGATCACTAACTCTTCCTTTAATTCATTAAAGCCTAGAATTTAACTATTGAAAAATAGCAGATATACAAGCTCACAACGCGGCACCGAGTGCCGCGCTGCGAGCGTGTAGATCTGCTATTTTTGAAAAATCGTGAACATTTGTGCAGCAAGTCTTTAAATATGTTTGACCCGATTCTATAAATGTCTTCAAAACCCTTCTTCTAAATCAGTGATTCTCAATTATTTTCATGTCAAGGACCCCCAAAATTACATCTATTTGGCCGCGGACCCCCATCTCAAAATATGTGGTTCCAGGGACCCCCCAGAAGCAAATATTTGAGTTACTAATGTTCGTTTTTAAAAAGATATGTTCAAAGTCTTGCCCAAATTTTTTCCTTCTTTTCAAAAATACTAAATACTATTTTTCAATAGTTAAAGTATTAAATAAGTCTAGGCCTAAATGGTTTAATATCCAAGAGAAGTCCATTTGAAGAGCATCCAATCTTTCAATAGAATTTATCTGTTCAATATCCCCAGCATGGTAACATGATAGGCCTCGGCTAATGGACAGCACATGAAATGACGAGTTGAAAGGAGATGGGTTCAGCTTGTATCTCAGTTAATTTAACCCATTTAGGGCCTAGAATTATTGAATGCTTTAACCAGTGAAAAATAGCAGATATACAAGCTCACGAGCTTGTAGATCTGCTATTTTTGAAAAAGTTGTGAAAATGTATTTTCAAAGCGAACGTTTGTAAATCAAATTTTGCTTCTGGGGGGTCCCTGGAACAAAATATTTTGAGATGGGGGTCCGTGGCCAAATACCTGTCATTTTGGGGGTCCTTCACATGAAAAAGTTTGAAAACCACTGACATAGTAGTCTCTCAAGAACAGACTAACTGAGCTCCATTTAAAGGACAACTTTAGTTTTTTACAACAAGGGTTCATATTTTAGGTTATAATTAAAGAATATAAAAGATGAGTGTTAAAATGATTTCATTTACTTCTTTCTATTGTTTTAGAGATTCTTATTTCAGTGGTTGGGGCATGCGTACAAGTGGCTAAATATGTCATTTTACACAGAATGCCCATTCCCAAGATACAACGCAACCGTTCATGGTTGGATGTGAATTATGGGGGCTAGAAATGTTACTGTAAATAGCAATAAAGAAACTGCTGGCTTATTGTGTCTAAAAAGACATATTTAGCCACTTGTACGCATGCCCCCATGCGTACGCATGCCCCATAGTTTAGCACGGTAAAAGCGATAAAACAATATAACGAAGCAAATGAAAAAAATGAAACACTCACTTTTTCTAATATGAACCCTTGTTGTAAAAAACTAAAGTTGTCCTTTAAGTGAAAAGGACCTTTTCTTTGACGATGGCTGGCCAGATTGCTGACATAGAAACATGGGTTTTTCAAAAAAAACTTAGAAGGATTCAAAAAGACACTTATAGAATCGGGTCAAAATTCAAATTTTCACAAATTTTCAAAAATAGCAGATCTACAAGCTCGCAGCGCGGCACTCGGTGCCGCGCTGTGAGCTTGTATATCTGCTATTTTTCAATAGTTAAAGCATAGAATAATGATACACAATACAGTGTACCCGTTCCGAATGGGTTAATTTCCTGTTCTGTTTGATATAAGACGTTCCACAAGCGCTGCTTACATTGAGTCCTTTCCAGGTAGATGATTTGTTATTCGCATTAGTGCTCTCTTCCCCCCCGAGCTCCAAAACGATAACGTGGTAATACGATCGTTAATCATCTCTCAGTCACATCCTTTATTTGGACGAAGAATACAAACACACACACGCACACACAAACACGCACGCATACCCACACACACACGTGCAGTATACACACATAATGTAATGGTAAATTGTAAACGGTGCATTTATATATCACCTTTACATAGATTGTGCATTAGATTCACCCATTCACACACTCATTCATAATCAACGATGGCAGAGGAAACCATGCAAGGCACCAACCTGCTCACCGGGAGCAACTAGGGGTTCTAACTCTGGGGGAGCCCGGGATCGAACTGGGAACCCTCTGTGTTCTAAGACGGCAACTCTACCCCTGAGCCACCCCCTCTACCCACTGAGCCACCACCCTCCACATAGAATGTATGCATGTGTACTGTATGTGCAGGTATGTACTGTATTATATGTGTACTATATCGTTCTAATATTACATTTACTTCAACCGCTTCCGCTATTGTCCTGTTAGCTCTGTCCTCTTTATAGCATTGTTATGCTATGTTTTCGTGGAACACATTTCACATTTTCGGAACAAACGTCCCCCACAACCGCCGTCGCGTGTTTACGCCTTGTTTTGTCCATGTTTTATTGTTGTTTGCCTCTTTGGGCCGTCTTTGTTTCATTTGCAGATCCTGAAGGCTCAGCATCAACCACACCACAAGGGAAGGCCGTTAGCTACAGTTAGCCAATGATTTGGTATCAAAGAGTCCTTGAGCAAGGTTGGTGTCCAGCATGGTTTCCTCCACCAGGAGTGTAGAACAACAGACTCACTCTTTTGCAGAGGTCTGAAGACTCACCTCTTCAGACTCCATCTTGGCACTTGCTTCCCTCAATGACCATACATCCTGTAATTTAGATAGCATTTTTTAAATATTTTTGGGGGGTTTTATAAAGTTTTTATTGAATAGGTGCGTGGTCTGTTTTTTCTTAAATTACTATTTCTATGCATTCAATGTACCTATTCGTGTTGATGTTTGTTTTAGTTTTTTCCAAAATATTTATCCCACAATTTTGTAACCCATTTTTCACTCAGTGTCAATCTAAAGTAATCCTAAGCGATACACTCCCTCTGCCAAACTGGGGAGCGCAACGGACTGACCTCATGCTGCCTTCTATGCACGAGGAGTCCAAGTTGCTTCTTATCACCTGACAGGGGGAGCTTCCCCGGCGGGAATCGAACCCAGGACCTTCTAGCTGTGAGGCGACAACACTACTGACTGCGCCCCCGTGTTGATGTATTGGTGTTGATGTATTGATGCGTTACCTTGCTTATTGTAAATCGCTCTGGATTAAGAGCGTCTGCCAAATGCCTACATTCTAAATGTGTGTGTGAATGGGTGAATGCAAAGCACAATCTCTGTAAAGCGCCTTGGATAATGGCGCGCCGCTATATAAATGCACCATTTACCACATACATACATACATACATACATACTGCATACACACACACACACACACACACACACACACACACACACACACACACACACACACACACACACACACACACACACACACACACACACACACACACACACACACACACACACACACACACACACACACGCACACGCACACCCATAGTACAACAGTAGTTCCCTTTTGGGTCACTGATGAACAACAGATCTGTCCCTTTGGGTGGGCAGCAAATCCTCACAAAAAGGTGGTTGTTTGCGGGGCTGGAATGCCTGTGACAGGCCCCAGCTGTCTGCTAATTGCATCCAGGAAAAACCTCCTCCTCCGACAGGCGAGACAGTTTACCACGACAAACTCTCTCCGCAGCGTAATAAGCAGCCCTGATCCGACGCTAGCGTGTGAAGTGACACTTCAGATCACGTCCAGGAACATGACGGTGCACAGATAACTGTCGGCGTTTTTAAGGTAGTGCTCGAATACACAGTGTATTGAAAACAGGTGTGGTGATTTTTATTTATGGCGTGTTTTTGTAGTTCTAGTTTTTAGTTTTTAGCTCAACCCCTTACAGGGTTAAGGGGAAAAAACAAAGACGCACGCACAAACGCAAACACACACACGCACAAACGCACGCACACGCACCCGCACCCACACACACACACACACACACACACACACACACACACACACACACACACACACACACACACACACACACACACACACTAGGCGCCTCCTAAAATCATTGGCTTAGGAATGCAACAAATAACAAAAGTTATCCATGAATTCATCTCTGCATGTGGTGAGTAATGGATTGAAAACAAGTTATTTTTTAACTGCAGAACCATCAGATTATGTCTAAATATTTCACATCTGCTTACTTGAATCTCCAGGTTGTTGACACATTGTGATTGGCCCTGTATAGGCTGCAGGGACAGAGACCAGCAGTACATAACACAATAATTTTAATTACTAAAAAACTCTGTGTGGAAAGAATGGCGTGTGTGGGGCAGGCCAAGAATACCATCATTTTAGGGGCAAGGCCACTTGGCCTTTGGTGTTGTCCATTTCTTTGAGGGCACAAAGGCCAAACGCCAGGGCAGGAAGGCCATCAAATAAAACAAGATTTTAGTCCATTGAAGGAATTTGTTGAATTTAAGCGTTAGGGATGATAAGCTAATCTGCAGTGGAATGATGGTATTTACAATCTGATCCATGCTCAGCCTTGCAGCAATCAAAGTCACTGGATTGGTTTAAAGGAAAACTTAGTTTTTTTTACAACAAGGGTTCACATTTTAGATTGTAATTGGAGAAAATAAAATGTTTTCATTTACTTCTTTCTACCGTTTTAGCAATTTTAATGACCTTGATTTCAGTGTTTGGGGGCATGCATGCAAGTGGCTAAATATGTCTTTTTAGACACAATAAGCCGGCGATTTCTTTACAGTAACACTAATAGCCTCCATAAGTCACATCTGCCCATGAACGATTGTGGTGCATCTTGGGAATGGGCTTATTGTGTCTAAAAATACACATTTAGCCACTTGTACGCATGCCCCCAACCACTGAAATCAAAGTAATTCAAATGGCTAAATGGAAAAAATAGAAAGGAGTAAATTATTTTTTTTAACACTCATCTTTTATTTTCTCTAATTACAATCTAAAATATGAACCCTTGTTGTACAAAAACAATGTTGTCCTTTAAAAGATGGGGATTTAAGATTTCAGAATCTCAACAAAAGACATGACAAGAAAGAGACACCGGTGTCTACATATTGACAAGACAGAGACAGAGGAGAAAGTGGTATAGTCAGCTGGGGCATTAAGGCCACTGTGGCCTCAGGTCTTGCCACTGGTTTGAGGGGCACAAGGCCAAACTGAGGGGCAACGGCGGCCATGGCCTTCATGGCCTCCATGAAATAGACCGTTTGTCAGCCTTCTGATTGGTCCCTGAGACTCCCTGACTGGCCAACCAGAAAAAATCATTCACTTTTTGCTATCGGGGGTGGAGTTGTGCAGTGGGAGAATGTTGCTTTAGTCTTTCAGCACGGTGCGCACTGCGGAACACGGCCAGCGTGCAGTACGGCCCCGCGCGAACATATCGATTTCGATCATTATAATGAATAAGCTTCAACAGACTAGTTCACATGAACAATATCAATTTAACTAAGAGTTTCGATTGGGTACATATATTTTAAATGGGCAGAATTACGACAGCCAGCCTATTTTGCAGTGGATTTATAGGCTGGCTGACAGAATTCCTACCCAAGATGCACTGCACTTTCTCTCTCTGTAACTCTCTTCCGATTTTTTCAGAGGATTAAACAAATTAAAACATATATTTTCGGGGGAAACCCCCTGTTTTACAATGTAACTACTGTACCTTTGTCTACCCTTTTTATTAATATCACCTAGATGTTTTTCCTTTGGTACTTTAAATAGCAATAATGAGGCTATGAAGTATGAAAAATCTTTTTCCCCCATCCACTTCCACTATAAAATAATCTGCCCTGGTAAATTTGTTCTACCTAGTAACAAGAGCAAAATGGGGCGGGATTGACATACGGTCTATTCCTGCACTGGTGTGGTGTGATTATGGCAGCATTCAAGTGAAATGTATGTACCAGCTGCTTAATGAACATATTCTTGCACAATGCCTTGTATGGATGAATGCTCCTACACAGGCATTCTACCATTTTAACCACTCAAACTACATTTTTTTGTCATTGCAAAAATAGCTGGACGACAAGCTCAAAACGCGATGTGAATTTATAAACCTGTAGTTTTATGGTTCTTTGTACAAAAAAGTTAGAAAAACTCAGCAGGAACCGAACAGAGACAGGACTATTATTATCACAGATTATTGCCATTTGTTTTTGGGGCTATTAGATATTTAATTTTTACTTTCTTCTCTCCACTGGCAGAGAAGAAAGTATAAACTCAGTGAAAACAGCAGTTTTGCTGAGTGGCATTTATGTAAACCAAACCCCATGTTGGGGTTTGCAGGAATAAATAAACACTGCTTTCTAGGAGACACCTGAGACAGCGTTTTCCACCGCCATTAAAACCCATTCAGGCCTAGAATTATTGAATGCTTTAACCAGTGAAAAATAGCAGAGCTACAAGCTCACAGCGCGGCACTCGAGCTTGTAGATCTGCTATTTTTGAAAAAGTCGTGAAAAGGTGTGCAAATCTTTGAATATATTGTATTTTCAAAGCGAACGTTTGTAACTCAAATTTTGCTTCTGGGGTGGTCCCTGGAAGTAAATATTTTGAGATGGGGGTCCGTGGCCAAATAAATATAATTTTGGGGGTCCTTCACATGAAAAGGTTTGAGAACCACTGACATGGTAGTCTCTCAAGAACATACTAACTGAGCTCCAGTTAAGTGAAAAGGACCTTTTCTTTGACGATGGCTGGCCAGATTGCTGACATAGAAACATAGGTTTTTCAAAAAATCTTAGAAGGATTCAAAAGACACTTATAGAATCGGGTCAAAATTCTAATTTTCACCATTTTTCCAAAACAGCAGATCTTCAAGCTCGCAGCCGCGCTGTGAGCTTGTATATCTGCTGTTTTTTCAATAGTTAAAGCATAAAATAATGATACACAATAATGTGTACCCGTTCTAAATAGCTTAACAGAATGGCAAGTAATGGGATTTCTGGAGGAAGCACACGGGCTCCTTATCCGTGCAACACGATACCACACACGTGCAGGAAACATGGGAAGGCATACGCTGAGGCAGCTCTGATGGCTTTTGGCATCCCAATGCCATGTCAGCGCCCCGGTTCTAGGCGATCTACAAACTCTCAACACGTCATGATGAGCCTGTACATCAGCATGTACATCGGCAATTAGTCCAGTCATTATATGAAAAAACCTAAAACAAATTGCAATAGTAGCAAACTCAACTGATTCTGTATCCTCATTATGTCCTTAGTGAGGGAAAAAAAGTCCCAAGGAATCCCATCGGGGCAAAGTTTTGAAAACGACCTACCTACCTTCACTTACTATACACTACACTATAAAGGAAAATATGACACCCAAAGAATCTGCTTTAAGTGGGATGTGAGGGGTCAAACTAGGGGTTTTTAATTATTCTGAATCCATTGCAAGCATTTGTTTTGCATGAAAAACATTCCTTGGGCTAAAAACGGACCCCAAAAGACTGTGAAAATTGATGACTCATCACTAAACCATCGTTTTGAGTAAGTGAAGGTAGTTAGGTCGTTTTCAAAACTTTGCCCTGATGGGATTCCTTGGGACTTTTTTTCTCTCACTAAGGACATATTGAGGATACAAAATCAGCTGAGTTTGCTACTATTGCAATTTGTTTTAGGTTTAGCCTAATTTTGGCCTAAAATTACTGGACTAAATTATTGGTGAAGACGAGTAAAGGAAAACAAGGAGTGGCATAGTGCCCTGAGGGACCCTGGTCAATTAAGTATACTGTAGGTCAGGGGTCTTCAACAGGGGGTCCGTGACCCCTGAAGGGGGTCCGCGGAGGTACTGCAGGGGGTCCGAAAAATTGTTGCTTGATTATTTATTTTTTTAAATGCCATTTTCTCTTTAAATATTTGTAAAACATTTTACACTTTTATGTTAAAAAAAAAAAATCCTGGTCTCTATACTGCCTCCCCCTGGCCAGCCGGGGCGCCTGATGGAGGGTGAAAGGAACTGGTTGGAATAACGTGTTCCTTCCACGCGCAACGTCCAAACCAGGGAAATTCCCCCCTGTCAGGTGAAAAGAAGCAACTTGGACTCCTCATGCACTGAAGGAAGCATGAGGTCAGTCCGTTGTCTCCCCAGGTGCGGCAGAGGGAGAGCAGAGCCCAGGATTACATAGGCAATTGGCACTGGGTGAAAAAAATGGGTTACAAAATCGTGGGATAAAAAAAAAGAAAAAAAAATCATGATTCTGTCCATTACAAATAGCTTGTATACATGATTACTGTGCAACTGTTGATAGTATTGACGTTGGTTCTCAGTAGTATGTTTAGAAATGGCAGTGGTATGGCCACCATGCTCGCTGTACCTATGTACATGTATGTTTAAATGAAAGAATATGTTGTAGCCCCGACCCCCACCACCCTACGAGGTGGTACGGGGTCCCTGCTGCTCAATCTCCCCATCAGTTTGGGGGTCCCTGGCCTGAAAACGTTTAAGACCCCCTGCTGTAAGTATAAATTGTTGACGTTATAGTTAGTTTGTTGTGATGACTCACTAGATAACAGATTGTTCTCCTTCTGAGATGTGTTTGAATCAAAACAATTCACAAACTCACAAATTGTAGGAAGGAAAAGTTCTTTCTAACGTATCGCGTTACTCAAAATTATACCTTGCCCTCGAGCAGGTTCGTTTAGCCTCCAAAAACCCTCGATGGAACTTAATACGTGATCCGACCCTGATCGGCTATCTCATGGGTTTTGGATCCTCAACGTCGGAAAAAAACCCAATAAGATGTTTGGTCTGTCGTGTTAAAGTTTCCTCCAGTGGCGTCAGTTCAGTAAAAGCTAGGGTATGGCAAAGATGGGAGTCCTCATGGAAAATAGGCATTACGTCTTGGATAACACGGTTCTATTGTGAAAATAGCAGATCTACATGCTCACAACGCCTCGCGCTGCGAGGCGTTGTGAGCATGTAGATCGGCTATTTTCACAATTTCTGAAAAAAAAAAAGAAAAACTTGTGTCAGTTTTTTACACGGGTTTCTACGGTTTCTTGGGCTGGATATGGCAGCCTGTAATGGTTTTTCAAGTGCAGCTAAACCTAACATGTTAGTAAACGTGCCACAATTAACAATAATGCATTGCACCTGTGCAGCTGACCTGCGGAACCTGGGAATATACCATCTTGTCAAGATGGGGGAGAATACAAGTGTGGAGAATATAATTATTGTGAAAGTGACCATTTTGTTAAATTTTGCATTTGCAGTTATTTTACTGTAATTTAACAACATAATAACCAGTGCAGATAGACAAAGAGACATTCGTGGATTTATATTTAAATTAAAAGTAACTTTTATCTCCCCCCCTGGACCCAGGGTATGGCAGCTGCATACCCTTGCCATACCCAATTGACGCCCCTGGGTTGGTTTCCAGACAAAGAGACATTCGTGGATTTATATTTAAATTAAAAGTAACTTTTATTTCCCCCCCTGGACCCAGGGTATGGCAGCTGCATACCCTTGCCATACCCAATTGACGCCCCTGGTTTCCTCTATCTTTTAGAGTGCTGGAGGTACGAGCGTGTCTCCTGTCTCTGTCCTGGAGGGATGGGAGGGGGATGAATGTGTACCGGGTTCTGGTTGGGAGAAAACATGCTCTGACTGATGAAGTGTGTCTTTGAACCCCCCAACGCAGATCACCGTAATCAGGCCAGTTAAACGGCCACGGATCACAATTTCCACTTTCAGCCTTTGGGGAACTGGAGGCATCAATGGGAGGTTGATCCGAACGGAACGGCACAGTGGATTCGAAACACATGCGTACCGTAAAAGCCTCGAGTTATGTACAGTACTTACGCTCTGTGTCACACGGCCAACATGGACGATCTAAAAGCTCAGAACACACGTTCTGAGTCTCGTTGTAGATCAGGCTATGTTTTGCTGCATGACACCGATGCACGACTAAGTATAAATCAGCCTTAGTTACAATTTAGGCATTTAGCAGACGCTCTTAATCCAGAACGACTTACAATAAGTAAGGTAATACATGAAAACAATAAGCAAGCTAATACATCATTACATACCAAACAACACCGGTAACACTCCCTAATCGGGAGATAAGTGACCGTCAGGTTGCATACACGCAATGGTAGCCAATCAGGAGGGAATATGGGAAATGGGACAGATCCATGTTGATGACATAACTTACCGCTTTGTGTGATTTTAGGGCAAAATCTGTAGGAGCAGTGTCCAAAAATGTGTCTTGCAAGAATCTGCCTCATGGTGGAGCTAGAAGAGGGCCATGTGAGAAATGAGGGAAATGGATCGGGGCAACGGTGGCGGAGATATGAGAAGGGCAAAAGTGTGACGTGTGACTGACTGACTGACAGACTGACAGACTGACAGCAGGTGGAGTATTGATTGTAACTGCGACCTGACGGTCGCAATCAATACATCAAACACATAGAAATATCAATCTAGAAAAAAATAACGTAGGTCGACCTAAACAATAAAGGCTTATATAAAAACCTAAAAATAAAAAGCCATCTAGCTTTCATGTATGGTCTTTGGGGGAATGTGGTGCTAAGGGCTTAGGTGGAGTCTAAAGGCTCTATCAGAGCCCAGGGTGAAGAGCTATCACTTCACCGCAGTGTAGTTTTCTAGCTATCACCTAAAATGTATAACAAAGCCTAGGTGATAGCTAGAAAACTACAACGCAGTGAAGTGATAGCTCTTCACCCTGGACTCTGTCAGAGCCTTGAAGAGGTGAGTCTTCAGGCCACGGCGTTAGCTAGGGAGTGAGTCTGTTGTTGTAAGTGCGACAGGGAGTTTATTCCACAGTTTGGGGGCCAGGAGGGCGAATTGAGTGGATTTTTGTCTCGGGGTTTTTAGTGAGGGTTCTGTCAGCATCCCTGTGTTACGGTAGCTGACCTGAGTTAAGTCAGCCTCCAAACTAAAGGCTACTTAGTAAGGACGCCTCATGGTGCCGTTACTTTTTGAAACGGCTAGATGAACCCTAGCATTTGGTATAAATATATGCCAACGTTGTGCAAGAATCACCGCATATACAACAAGCTCTGCAGCGCATCTATTTTCAGCGAGAGAGAGAGATGTGGAGTAGCCAAGGAGAAAAGGAGTGGGCTGGGAGCACAGGGGAAACAAAGAGAAGTGTTTAAAGGTTGTTTCCAGATCAACGGGAGAGTTTTAACTCAGCCAGGCCTAGAATTATTTAACGCTTTAACTATTGAAAAATAGCAGATATACAAGCTCACAGCGCGGCACCGAGTGCCGCGCTGCGAGCTTGCAGATCTGCTATTTTTGAAAAATCGTGAAGATGTGTGCGTATTTTTCAAAGCAAACTTTTGTAACTCAAATCTCTGCTTCTGGGGGGTCCCTGGAACAGCATATTTTGAGATGGGGGTCTGCGGCCAAAAAAAATGTAAATTTGGGGGTCCTTGACATGAAAACGTTTGAGAACTACCAGATTTCGAGGAAGGATTTAGAAGTCGGGTCAAAGATATTCAAAGACACATTTTCACGATTTTTCAAAAATGGCAGATCTACAAGCTCGCAGCGCGGCACTCGGTGCCGCGCTGTGAGCTCGTATATCTGCTATTTTTCAATAGTTAAAGCATAAAATAATGGTTAAAGTGGTTAAAATCTAACTCGGGTGCGTTCCAGGTCTTTGAGTTTTAACTCAGCCATAAAAAAACTTATCCTTCAGGAATGGCTCCTCTGCGAGGAAGGCTCTGATAGCTTTGCGGCGTTTTAGACAATGGAAGGATGCTGGTTTTGTGCGGCAGATTTTGTTTCACGTTCCTGTAAATTACAGGAACGTGAAACAAAATCTGCCACGTGACTGAGGGGCAGTCATTTCGGAAGGCAGGGTTTTTCACTACTGCTAATATGACTTTTTTTTTTTTTTTAATGAAAAAAAGCAACAAATGCATCTCAAAATATCTAGGCTACATTTCACTTAAACGCCAGAGCTTAACTCTGCATGTAAATAAGACTTTTTTTAATTAATGTGAGAGATCGTCAGGTCATTTGCAGGTTAGACATTTATTTAGAACTTGAATATCTCAAAAGTAGTATTTCAGCATGGCATCATTCTATAAGCCATATCTTCAAAACTGTTGGGTCAATCTCTACAACCAATATATCATGTTGTAGCTATGATCCACAGCTTTCAAATGAAATGAAAAAATGAAAATGAGAAAAAATGCTGACTAGCCGTCAGCCGCGCTGGGACACTAATGGCAATTCAAGAGAGACAAAAGTATTTGCACAGCCTTACGCTTTTCAAAGTGTGTGTTGTCTTTGGCTTGGGCCTTTATAGCAGAGTGACTGTATTTCTAAAGATATACATCGCTGTTCAGATCCCACCAGTGTTATGTTTTTTAACGTTGAATTAATAAAAGACACAATGTTTATTTCGGCATTAAGTCATCCAAGCACAACAATAATGTTCAGCACATAATTTTTTCCCCTGTGCGGCGAGACTGTATTGGCCTCTACTATTTCACTAAAGAGAACTATCTTCACCCAAAAAATTGCAGATCTAAATGATCACAACTCACTGTGTTGAAGTGTGTTTTGAGCTTGTAGATCTGCCTTTTCGCGTGCGTGCGCGCGCGCACACACACTCACACACACACACACGCTCACACTCACACTCATACTCATACTCACACTCACACTCACACTCACACTCACACTCACACTCACACTCACACACACACACACACACACACACACACACATTATGGAATACCAGACAGTTTGAGATAAGATGTGTTAGATGGGGTTTCAAGTAGCACGTTGTTAAGAACTGTAGCTTTTGGCAGAGAGGCTGTGTGGTCGCTGTGATGGAGTGGAGCGCACAGACGTTGCTACGTTTACCTTCCTTATCAGGCCGGCCAGCTAACACTGCTAGATGTTGTTTATATCCATGATCAGCGGTAATCCTTTACATTGCAATGTGCAGGGTTCCCCAATTAGTTTTCCCCAAGGGCCGAATCATGTCTGGGTACCAAGCCGAGGGCCACAGCATTGCTCGGGGCGACGGTGGCGTTCCCACTACTCCAGCGACAGTTCAGATATCGTCGTTGTCGGGTGAAAATCTTGTATGTCCAAAACCGTTCGTTTTGCATTTATCATTTTAAAAATGATTTAAACTAGTGAAAACGGCCGATCTACAAGCACACAACGCCTTCTGGTTGTTTCCTGACTGACCAACCAACAGGCTCTATCTGCCTTGTCCCGCCCTGGTTCCGCCTTTTTTATGTTGAATTTGCTGAAACATAATTTTTGGAGAAATAAAAAAAATAAGCAGCTCCATTTTACTGAAACCAAGTTTGAAATTAGAATTGAACACAGAATAACAATACGAAGCAACTGAATTACAATGGTAGTGGATGGAGTGTCCCACCGAGTGTCCCACCAAGACACAGCAACCAATGGGTGTGAAGAGGGGCGGGACAACAGGCGGGACTTGACAAAGGGTGAATGATGGGGCCTAGTAGACAGTAGAAGTAGTACAGTCTACAGCATGGGTCTTCAACAGGGGGTCCGGGACCCCTAGGGGGTCTTCAGAGTTACTACAGGGGGTCCTCCAAATCTTTGCGTTATAGAATTTTTTTTTCTCCTTTTTCATAATAACCACTTGAACCCTAGCGTCCGTATTCTGAGAACGTTAGCCAAAAATAGCAGATCTACAAGCTGCGAGGCGTTGTGAGCTTATAGATCGGCTATTTTTGGAAAAAAGCTTTGGTGTAGAGGGGGGGGGGAGTACAGAGTGAAAGGTCAACTTTATTAAGTATTGACGGTTCAAGTGGTTTAATATCTAAAAACACAAATTGACATGAATCCAAAATACACTGATGATTGTGCTGTCAAACGATGAAACTGTATGGAATCTATGAACAGGTTGTGGGGGTCCCTGCTTCATCTCTCTCTCGACTAAGGGGTCCTTGGCCTGAAAACTTTGAAGACCCCTGATCTACAGGGTTTAAGTGGTTAAATGGTTAAAGTGAGGGACAGATGGTGAAAGGTGTATCGAGGTGACGTTGAAGATTGCTTTCCGGGGTTGTGTTTGTCCTGGTCCTTCAGGAATGTGCTCCAGTATCTACACAGCAGATATCAGGCCTATGGATGAGTTAATGTGCTCCAGTATCTACACAGCAGATATCAGGCCTATGGATGAGTTATGGTCAAATGATTCTGCGGGGATCCCCGGGGCGCTCGCTCTGAGTGTCATGTATTCTGAGCAGTAAGATATGCTTTCTCCAGCTGTTTCACAGGCCAGGTGGACGACTGGAGAGCAACACACCAAAGCTGTGGTCCTATAGACCTGTGGTTCTCAACCTATGGGTCGGTCCCCACATTACTCACTCAGGGGCGTCAATTCACCCTTTGTTAGCCTTCTGGTTGGTCCCTGACTGACCAACCAGCAGGCTCTATCTGCCTTGTTCCGCCCTGGTTCCACCTTTTTATGTTGAATTTGAAACACAATTTTACAGCAAACAATGGGTGTGAAGAGGGACGGGACAACGGGCGGGACTTGACAAAGGGTGAATTGGGTATGGCAGGGGTATGCACTATGCAGCTGCCATACCCTGGGTCATAAAAGTTACTTTTAAATATAAATCCATGAATGTCTCTTTGTCTATCTGTTCTGGTTATTATGTTGTTAAATTACAGTAAAATAACTACAAATGCAAAATTTTACAAAATGGTCAGTTTAACAAGGTATTAGGCCTATAATGATATTCTCCACACTTGTATTCTCCCCATCTTGACAAAATGGTATATGTGCAATTCATTATTGTTAATTGTGGCACGTTTACTATAGCCTATGGCAAGTTTAGCTGCACTTGAACAACCGTTCCAGGCTGCCATATCCATCCCAAGAAACCGTAGAAACGGGGGAAATAGAGGGTATCTGCCCATTTCTAAACTGACAATTTAAGGACTTATTTAAGGATTTAACCACCTCAAACCACTGCATGTACTACTCTCCCCCCCTTTAGCTCACTCGGCGGTGTCTCACATGGCTCAAGTCCGCTTGAGACGCCGCGCCTCTGTCGTCTCCACCGAAAACAAGCACTCCCTTACAAGGCATCGCATACGAAAACAATAATCGCTTTCTAAATATTGTATTAGCATAGGGCCTAATCTACCATACAGATTGGTCAAATCAGCAATGTATTCACCATAACCGATCCAGATTGCGGCTTTAAGACTAATGGCCAGCAAGGAATCAAACTGATCTGATTGCCTAAACAGAGTCGAAACACGAATGAGTGTAACTGCAGTCCACCGAGCATAATCTGTAGAACGCGTTGTTGAGTGAGACGGACAAGGGGAGGCTGAGCTTTGCTATCTTGGCGTGGTGTTTGAAGAGCCCCCTGAGGAAAACCAAGCAGATCCCCCAAAAATATGCGAATCCAAGTGAAAAGACGATGGACTCCCCCTGATGGTCCTGACACTTCCTGGCACCGGGGGTCACAGAACAGAGAGAGTTACAACGTCAACACCTCGCTTTGTTCTTCAACGGCCCGATGACTCCCCCATAGTACATGTTGATAATACATGGGGCGTCACACCAAATTCTGGGCCCTGGGTACAAGGATTCACTGCGGGCCCCCCATGAATGTTAACTATTGAAAAATAGCAGATATACAAGCTCACAGCGCGGCACCGAGTGCCGCGCTGCGAGCTTGTATATCTGCTATTTTTGAAAAATCATGAAAATGTGTGCAAGAAACCTATGTCAAGGACCCCCAAGATGATATGTATTTGGCCACGGACCCCGATCTCAAAATATTTAGTTCCAGGGACCCCCAGAAGCAAAATTTGAGTTAGACATGTTCGCTTAAAAAATACATATATTCAAAGATTTTCACACATTTTCACAACTTTTCAAAAATAGCAGATCTACAAGCTCGCAGCGCGGCACTCGGTGCCGCGCTGTGAGCTTGTATATCTGCTATTTTTCAATAGATAAAGTTATGAGGGCCCCTCCACCTTGGGCCCTGGTAACTCAGTCCCACTTTCCTACCCCTTGTGACGCCCCTGGACTCCCCCATGGTACATGTTGATAATACATGCTGTACAGGGACGTGCTGGGCCCCTGATTCAGCCCGGGAAAAAGAGTTGGAGAGGCCCTCATTGCGTGCTATAGAGAGAGATCTCTCTATAGCGCTGCTGCTACTCAAAGATTTGCCATTTCAGATCATGACAAGTGACAAGCCAGTGGGACAATTACATGAGTTATATTTCGTCGTTGTCGGGTGGAAACCTTGAATGTCCAAAACCGTTTGTTTTGTATTTATCATTTAAAAAAATGATTTAAACTAGTGAAAACAGCCGATCTACAAGCACACAACGCCTCGCACCAGTTGTGTGCTTGTAGATCTGCTGTTTTCACAACTTTTGTGCGACGGCCTTGTATGATGAAGCAGGGCTTTGCTTTGCGAAAAAAATTGACACATTTGAAACTTGGAGATGCAAGGTTTCTGCCAGACAGTGACGATTTTACTTTGTTGGCCGCCCAGCCCCCAAAATGGAACGAAGGCCGACATTTTATTTAGAATTTTTTCCTAATGGCCGGCCTGGACCGGCTGGGAATGAACCGGCCATTCGGGAGTTGTCCCGCTTCTCCCAATGGCCAGCACGTCCCTGATGCTGTATGATGGTCACTGCATTCCTGCGCTCTTCCCAATGAACCAGCACGGTTCTGGTGTGTTTTTAATACAGGATCTGATTAGATATTGTGAGGGAAGGTAATTCATCCTGCAGCTCATACTCTTGCTCGGGTCAATGCGTTACAACTGCAAGCCACCGCCATCCCCAACTTCACCTTGTCTCAGTCGTCTAGAGCAGGGGTTTTCAAAGTGGCTGACGGGGCACCCTGGGGTGCCACGAGATAATTTGATAATATTTGGAATTCATCAATATCACTTAACTATGCTTAGTAAAAGAGACCTGATTTGCACTGTACTTGTTGCCTGGTTAATAAACCAGACTCTATCACACACTTCGTTTTGGGAAGAGAGTCTGGAATTTCGGGGAGAGATTCTTTTTCTGGGGGGGGCGGGCTAAAGCCTATTGACGTAATGTTAGGGGCGGTTTAAAAAAAAGTCAAGGTGACTTGCTCTTAATTGCTCCCTTTGAACTTCAAAGGATTGTAAACCGCAGTAATTGATTGAGCCATACAAGTGTCAATAGCTTGTTAGTGTTCTCTCTAATCAATGAAACATCAAAGACAACTACCTCTTTGATGCCTGTCATAGAGGGGAGGGGGAGGGGGGAATGTTTTTGTGTCCACACAGCCTACAGCCCTGATTGGCTAACCCTTTCTGGTGGCTGGTGGAAATGGATTCTCAATTGTGAGGCTCCAGACCACACTACACCACGGGGTGGTGTTGTGCGGTCTGGTTTATTAACCAGGCTACTGTACTTGATGAGTTCTTTTTCCATCTACGACAACTCTCTTCACCAAAAATAGCAGATCGGCTATTTTTGGTGAACCTTCCCCCCAGAATAGGCATGCTGGGGTTCAAGTGGTTAAACGTCAAGTATAATGTCATTTTCAGTCAGTTCTGATGGAAACGGATATTTCTCCAATAGGAAAATTCTAAAAATTAACAGTGTAAATCAGGGGTTCCATGGAGGTTATTTACATGGGTGACCGGAGTCAAAAAAGTAGCTTTAACTGGTGCTTGCACGATACTATGTAGGACAGGGGTATTCAACAAAATTGTCCAGGGGGCCACGTTGACAGAAAACCAAGGGGCCGGGGGCCACACTAACGTACCCCCCCCCCCCAAGCTATTAATCTAATGAACACTTGAGACAACGGGCACGACCACATTTTCACTACTACATTTTCACAAACAACCACATTTTCATCTACTTTTCATGTCAATGTGCTTAATTTCTGTTCAACAAGTTGACAACTGTACACATGCTTTCTTGTTTAAAACCTAGTGCTAACTACATCACACTAGTGATGGCCAACCTGGCTTTGATGCTATCTTAGAGTAGAAGTCGACCTTATTGCGGTGCACACACAATTGCCTTCTTTGATGCTTTAACGATGCTCAACGAGGATCAGGTGGTCAGACACACACACACACACACACACACACACACACACACACACACACACACACTCCACTCTGCTGCAGTGCTCTGACTGGAGTCTCTTCACTTGACTATGATGGAATATGATTAGGGATTACTGTGATTATGGTAAGATGAAAACTCACGTTTCATATCGCGCAAACCATACCTATAACGTTCATTAGTCTCCACCAAAAAAACGATTTTGGATTTTTTTTTTTTTTTTTTTCCAAAATCTTTTTTTTTTTTTTTTTCCAAAATTGCTCCAGGGGCCACAAGGAAGGTCCCCGCGGGCCGCATTTGGCCCGCGGGCCGCCAGTTGAATACCCATGATGTAGGAGCATCAATGTAAGAAATAGCAGTTATGTTTAATGGCTATTAGACCTGTGTGATTGTTGGACGAAATCTGTAGGAGTATTGTCCAAAATGTGTTACTCAAACCCGCCCACCCCCCTTCCTTAACTCATTCAATGCCAGGCCCGATAGTCCCGATAATATTTCAATGAAAAATTTAGAAAAAAAAAATAATAATTGACCCCAAAAAATGTAGTAGGCATGATAGCAATCGCAAAATTGCATGTTTAACCCCCATAGCAACCCCATCTTTCAAACATGGCAGCCATCTTTGTTTACATTTTAGGAAAACATAATGGCTGCTATCTCATGAATGCCTCAACGGATTTCCATTCAGATTTTTTTTGTTTGAAAGCTGTGAGCAATGTGGACACACGTGGTGCATTATCTAGGCATGGGTGTGCATGATCCGTGCACTATGAATTACATGGAAGTCTATGGAGACGAATGGCAAATGGGAGTACGAAGGTATTCTTAAAAGATGGTGAATGTGTTAAAGATGGAACAAGACGTTCTATAAGAGGACGTTTCATTCCTTTTGTTTCAAATATTTTTATTAGTTTTATACATAAGTATATGACATATTGTAAGGACACTGATACATTTTTAACGTAAAGACAAAAGGAAAAAATAACAACAATGCACAAACATAACCCCCAAGAAACCCTCCCCGCCCCCCTCAGCCAATCCCCACCCCAGAGCGCTACTAATAACTAGTAATGTAAACTATCAGGAGGCCCGCTCCTGTTCCAGGAAGGAAACCAGTGGTCCCCAGATCTTTTCAAATTGTTCAGGTTTGTCCTTTATGGTGTATCTAATTTTTTCCAAGTGAAGGGTGTCTGTCAACTCTGTCAGCCATCTTTTCCTTGTGGGAACCTCCTTCCCTTTCCAGCCCATTAAAATAAGCTTCTTAGCTGTGATTAGACCATAGGACAGAAGATTTTGCTGATGTACTCTCAGAGGTCTTAACGCTTCTGACACTCCAAAAATGATTAATAAAGGATCAGGTTGTAACTGTATTTCAAATATTCTTGAAATGTCAACCCAGAACTCTTGTAGTTTAGTGCAGAGTGCAAAGCTGTGTAACAGGTCAGCCTCAACCAACTCACATTTTTCGCAAATTGGGGAGATTTCCGGGAAGATGTTATGTAACCTCACTTTCGAATAATGAAGCCTATGTATAATTTTAAACTGGATTAGGCAGTGTCTAGCATTAAGTGAACAGCTATGGACTTCTTCTAGACTGGAGTCCCAGATGTCATCAGGAATTGGTAACCCTAATTCAAATTCCCATTTGGTTTTGATTCTTTCCATGTCTGGGTGACATAGGCCTTGCAATCTGTCATACAGAAGGGATATGATATGATCCGAGCCTGTGCACAGCCTTAAACAACCATCCAGTTTATCAGGAGTTGCATTTTCAAATCCAGGAAGATGCTCCCTTACATAGTTCCTAATTTGAAAATACCTAAAGCGATGAGTCCATGGCAGATCATATCTTTCCCGAAGCTGCTCAAAGGAAGCAAAGGTCCTTTCTATATAAAGGTCACCAATGTTGCCTATACCCAGTTCTTTCCAACCATTAAAGAAGCCATCCATGTTCGAGGGAGCGAACGACGGGTTAGATGCAATGGGTAGTAGAAAAGAGACTTTCCTGAGAGTAAAGTGCTTTCCCAACTGCTTCCAGGTTCTTATTGTGTTATGTATGATTGGGTTGTGCCCATAAGTATTTTTACCAATCTCCACAGGAGAAAGTATGATAGCGCCAATTGAATAGGGCAAGCAGTCCTCCCTCTCCATCTCCAGCCAGCACGACGACACCGAAGTGTCGTCCAGCCAGAACGAGACAGAGCGGAGGCAGGTCGCCCAGTAGTAATTCATAAAATTAGGCAAGGCCAGTCCGCCATCCATCTTAGACTTACACAGGTGTTCTTTTTTAATTCTGCGAGATTTGTAGTTCCAAATGAATGATAAGACTGTTGAGTCTAGTTTTTTGAAGAACGTTTTGGTGATGAAAATTGGTATGTTCTGCAGGAGATAAAGTAGTTGGGGAAGGAAGATCATTTTGACAGCGTTAACTCTGCCCAGTAATGAGATTGGCAATGTTTTCCAAAATTCTATACGGTTTTTAAATTTGTCAACTAAAGGAGTGAAGTTTGCATCAAACAAGGCCTCAAATTTCTTTGTAATTACAATCCCCAAGTATGTGAATTTTTCTCTAGAGATTTTGAAGGGGAGCTGGCTCAACCATCTGTCATCTGTCAGTCGTACTGGCATGAGTTCACTCTTATTCCAGTTAATTCTCATTCCTTTTATATGTATGTTTTTGGTCAACACGGCACTGCTGGGTGTAAGTGACTCCCACAAAGAGGGCTGTGGCCCTTGTGGCAAAGCCAACCTGTGCATTAAAACCCAGAGCAGAGCAGAGCAGAGCGGGAGCAGAAAGACACGCTGACACTCACCTCTGGCACGGCGGGGTTGAAGGTCACGTTGAGGACCGCGTCAGAGTGTTTCTGCAGCTTGTGGATGAAGCTGCTGCTGCCCAGGTCATACACGTAGGCCTACATAAGATAGACAACATGTCATACACGTAGGCCTGTGGTTAATAAGATAGACAACATGTCATACACGTAGGCCTACATGAGATAGACAACATGTCATACACGTAGGCCTGGTACATGAGATAGACAACATGTCATACACGTAGGCCTGTGGTTAATAAGATAGACAACATGTCATACATGTAGGCCTACATGAGATAGACAACATGTCATACACGTAGGCCTACATGAGATAGACAACATGTCATACACGTAGGCCTACATGAGATAGACAACATGTCATACACGTAGGCCTGTGGTTAATGAGATAGACAACATGTCATACACGTAGGCCTGTGGTTAATGAGATAGACAACATGTCATACACGTAGGCCTGTGGTTAATGAGATAGACAACATGTCATACACGTAGGCCTGTGGTTAATAAGATAGACAACATGTCATACACGTAGGCCTGTGTTTAATAAGATAGACAACATGTCATACACGTAGGCCTGTGGTTAATAAGATAGACAACATGTCATACATGTAGGCCTGTGGTTAATAAGATAGACAACATGTCATACACGTAGGCCTGTGTTTAATAAGATAGACAACATGTCATACACGTAGGCCTGTGGTTAATAAGATAGACAACATGTCATACACGTAGGCCTGTGGTTAATAAGATAGACAACATGTCATACATGTAGGCCTGTAGTTAATAAGATAGACAACATGTCATACATGTAGGCCTGGTACATGAGATAGACAACATGTCATACACGTAGGCCTGTGTTTAATAAGATAGACAACATGTCATACACGTAGGCCTGTGTTTAATAAGATAGACAACATGTCATACACGTAGGCCTGTGGTTAATAAGATAGACAACATGTCATACACGTAGGCCTGTGGTTAATAAGATAGACAACATGTCATACACGTAGGCCTGTGGTTAATAAGATAGACAACATGTCATACACGTAGGCCTGTGGTTAATAAGATAGACAACATGTCATACATGTAGGCCTGTGGTTAATAAGATAGACAACATGTCATACACGTAGGCCTGTGGTTAATAAGATAGACAACATGTCATACATGTAGGCCTGTAGTTAATAAGATAGACAACATGTCATACACGTAGGCCTGGTACATGAGATAGACAACATGTCATACACGTAGGCCTGTGTTTAATAAGATAGACAACATGTCATACACGTAGGCCTGGTACATGAGATAGACAACATGTCATACACGTAGGCCTGTGGTTAATAAGATAGACAACATGTCATACACGTAGGCCTGGTACATGAGATAGACAACATGTCATACACGTAGGCCTGTGTTTAATAAGATAGACAACATGTCATACATGTAGGCCTGTAGTTAATAAGATAGACAACATGTCATACATGTAGGCCTGGTACATGAGATAGACAACATGTCATACACGTAGGCCTGTGTTTAATAAGATAGACAACATGTCATACACGTAGGCCTGTAGTTAATAAGATAGACAACATGTCATACACGTAGGCCTGTAGTTAATAAGATAGACAACATGTCATACACGTAGGCCTGGTACATGAGATAGACAACATGTCATACATGTAGGCCTGTGGTTAATAAGATAGACAACATGTCATACATGTAGGCCTGTGTTTAATAAGATAGACAACATGTCATACACGTAGGCCTGTGTTTAATAAGATAGACAACATGTCATACACGTAGGCCTACATGAGATAGACAACATGTCATACACGTAGGCCTGTGGTTAATAAGATAGACAACATGTCATACATGTAGGCCTGTGGTTAATAAGATAGACAACATGTCATACATGTAGGCCTGTGGTTAATAAGATAGACAACATGTCATACATGTAGGCCTGTGGTTAATAAGATAGACAACATGTCATACACGTAGGCCAGAGGCCTGTGGTTAATAAGATAGACAACATGTCATACACGTAGGCCAGAGGCCTGTGGTTAATAAGATAGACAACATGTCATACACGTAGGCCAGAGGCCTGTGGTTAATAAGATAGACAACATGTCATACACGTAGGCCTGTGGTTAATAAGATAGACAACATGTCATACATGTAGGCCTGTGGTTAATAAGATAGACAACATGTCATACATGTAGGCCTGTGGTTAATAAGATAGACAACATGTCATACACGTAGGCCTGTGGTTAATAAGATAGACAACATGTCATACATGTAGGCCTGTGTTTAATAAGATAGACAACATGTCATACACGTAGGCCTGTGGTTAATAAGATAGACAACATGTCATACATGTAGGCCTGGTACATGAGATAGACAACATGTCATACACGTAGGCCTGTGGTTAATAAGATAGACAACATGTCATACACGTAGGCCAGAGGCCTGTGGTTAATAAGATAGACAACATGTCATACACGTAGGCCTGTGTTTAATAAGATAGACAACATGTCATACACGTAGGCCTGTAGTTAATAAGATAGACAACATGTCATACACGTAGGCCTGTGGTTAATAAGATAGACAACATGTCATACATGTAGGCCTGTGGTTAATAAGATAGACAACATGTCATACATGTAGGCCTGTGTTTAATAAGATAGACAACATGTCATACACGTAGGCCTGTGGTTAATAAGATAGACAACATGTCATACACGTAGGCCTGTGGTTAATAAGATAGACAACATGTCATACACGTAGGCCTGTGGTTAAATAGACAGCATGCAGTGTTGATTTCGTAGACTAAAACTATGATGAAAAATGCTTGTCAACTGTGTTTTTTTCACTGACGAAAATGAAATAAAAACGAAATAAAAACTAAGCTGTGATGACTAAAACTAAAGACTAATATATTGAAAATTTCGTCAACAAAATAAAAACTAGACTAAAACATTAGGGAGGGACTAGTGGAAAAGAGAGTCATTTTATGTTTGGTTGCTCTCAGCTTGTGAGCTTGTAGATCTGCTATTTTCAGCACGCAAGCAAGTGTAAAACCAGTCATTACGATGCCATCAAGGCCTGCCAAAATAAATTTCAGTTGACTAAATCAACTGTAGATTTAGTCGCCTAAAATATTATGACACTGTATTTAGTCGACTAAAATTAGACTAAAACTAATACTTTTCAGATGACTAAATTATGACTAAAACTAAATAAATTTTATTCAAAAGACAAAAGACTTTTTCTCCACAGGTTTATTTCCCTGTTTTGCATTTCCAGTTTTGATAGAGATTGGAGCGCATTTTTGCAGAAACTCGCAAATGGCAAGAAACCACTCCATTCCCACTGAAAAGCAGAATCCACCTTCATGGGTAGATTTAAACTTTGAAGTCAGAGGTGGTCATAAAAATAGCAAAAAAACCTGATGTACAAGCTCAATGTTCTGCAAATGCCCGGAAAATCTACTGTTAGACAGCTTGGGGGGAAAGTGGGGGTCTTTGTGTGTCAGTAGCACATATGACCCCTGACCTGCATGCACTCCCCCTGCCGGGGGGGGGGGGTCTGGGCAAGGGGTCTGAACTAGGGCATTAACTCATACCCTGCCACGCCCGAGGAACCCGAGAATTTCCGCCATTTTGAAAAAAAAAAAAAAAAAAAATCAAAAATGTTTTTTTTTCAAAAAATGTTTTGGGACCCCAAAAACGTTAGTAGGCATGATAGCGATCGCGAAATTGCTTGTTTAACCCCCATACAACCCCCATACAACTCAGGTAGCAGACCTCCAAGCTCACAACAGTGTAAAACATAATGGCTGCTATCTCATGAATGCCTGAACGGATTTCCATTCGGATTTTTTTGTTTGAAAGCTGTGAGCAATGTGGACACACGTGGTGCATTATCTAGGCATGGGTGTGCATGATCCGTGCACTATGAATTACATGGAAGTCTATGGAGACGAATGGCAGTTAAAGAGTACGAAGGTATTGTTAAATGGCAGCATATGAGTTAACGAAAAAGTCGACAAGTCGACTGAGTCGACTCCCACCAGAGAAAATCGAAGTTTTTGCTCTATGTGTGCGTCTGTACAGCATTCAAACAGTAGGATTGCTTATTGTCAAGGATGGAGTGATCCAATATTACAGTGCTACATTACATTTGGTATTCCCCCCAGGAATCCGTGATTCCGCGATCACGGAATTTATCGCGGAACTCGCGACCACCCGCAGATTTCTCGGCCATTCGCGGACTTTTCTTGACGGCCGCGGAATAACAGTCGCGAGTGGCAGCCGAGCGGCGGAAGTAGTTATTACTACTATTATAAAACGATTTGTACATGGTTTGGCCAGTGGCCACCTCATACAGAGCCTGGGGGAATAGCTTAGCTTCCCTCCTGCTAGCACTGATGCTGGATGGTCCAGTCCCACATTCGTTCCTGACAGAAACTGTGTCCTGAACTATAGTTCCTCTCTATGCCTCTATGGTCCTGGCAATAACAATGCTAATGTAGAAGAGAATAAATAAATATTATACCCATACTATAGTAGTAGGTAGGCTATCCTCTAAAATGTGGTTACTATGGGCATGGTTTGGATGACAATATAGTCTTTGCAACAGAAAGTAATTATTAAAAACAATAGCAATTAAAAAAATAATAGATTTAATATTAGATTTTTATTCTAATTACAATTAATTGTAGCTATTTCATGAAGGGTTTTACTTGATTGTTAGAAACATATCATTTTTAGCTTGATAACTGGTCATTTTAGGTTGTTTTTTAATGTCCACGGAATCAAGAAATGTTCTCCGCAGAATTCCGCAGAATCAGGATTGTTCTCCGCAGAATCAAGACTTTTTCTCTGCGGATTCCTGGGGTGACTAATTTGGTATAACATGGTTGGTTCTATTGTGAAAATAGCAGATCTACGTGCTCACAACGCCTCGTGATGAGAGCATGTACCTGTAGATCGGCTATTTTCACTATTTCGGCCTCTACATATTTGGCAATTTGTCATTTTAGAGGCATTAAAAAGTCCTTAAATTGGCACTTTAGAAATGTGAAGATACCCTCTATACACTTAAACTTTATGTTAGTTTGTTTACTTTCGAGTGAGAAAACAATGTTGCACATTAAGTTAATCTTCTGGGGACCCCGCAAAATAATTCACCCTTTGTCAAGTCCCGCCCATTGTCCTGCCCCTCTCCACACCCATTGGTTGCTTTGACTTGGAGGGACATTCAGTGGGACATTCCATCCACTGCCATGTTAATTCAGTTGCTTCATATTGTTATTCTGTGTGCTCAATTCTAATTTCAAACTTTGTTTCAGTCAATTGGAGCTGCTCAGTGGCAGCATAGTGAATCAGCATGTTTTTAAATGTTTTTATTTCTCCAAAAATTATGTTTTAGCTAATTCAACATAAAAAAGGCGGAACCAGGACGGGACAAGGCAGATAGAGCCTGCTGGTTGGTCAGTCAGGGACCAACCAGGAGGCTAACAAAGGGTGAATTGGGGGGTCGTGTGTGATGTGATGACGTCATCAAACGATAACGTCGACTGCAACTCTTTTTACTGAGTCGAGTCGACTCGCAAAAATCACAAGTCGTTGATGCCCTGCTTTGTGTCAGTAGCACATAGGACCCCAGACATGCATGCACACATGGACTCATTCCTGACCAATGACAAGCTGTGCATCATTCATGACACATGATGCAGGTTGTTGTTAGCATGTTGAACTAACGAAGCAAAGCTGCTGTGGAGCCGACAAATAACTCATGTTGGGTTTGCACGATATGAGAAGAGAATCATTCAGGTTTGATGAGATCACTTCATATTAAACCCAGAGTGAAAGATGAAAGCAATTCCACCCTACCTCCCCACATACATACGCATACACATACGCATACACACACACACGCACGCACACACATACCTTCACAGGACAAATTGATGAGGGAATGTTAGAGGCAGGGGCTGAAGTTTCCTAAAAAGCCAAAAATGACAGTGACGATAAGCACTCACAGAGAAGAACATGTTGTGTCCAGTGGTGTAAATTAAGTGAGTAACTAAGTATATTTACCCTATAGTACTGTAGTTAAGTAACATTTTTAGGTATTTGTTTGTATTTTTGAGTATGTCCAATTTTGAGTACTTTTACTTCTACTCCACTTCATCTCAGAGGAAGATTTTGTACTTTTACTTCACAACATTTATATGAAAACTTTAGTTACTAGTTACTTTGCAGATATAAATTATAATATTATTATAAAACATACATTAACCACTTTAGCCCCATTTCATGCCTGGGCTATTTGAAAATAGCCGATCTACAAGCCCACAACACGTCCCGTTGCAACACGTTGTGAGTAACCTGACTCCGCCAGATGGTGGCAGTAGTGAGTATACTGCATATACCGCACTACTTTTACCATCTGGGCTTGCTCGGGCAGACCCGATGTAATGGGCGGGCCATTTTTTCAAATTATTTAGCAGGTGATTGGATGGGGCCGTCTGTCTATCACAGTCTGGGAGTGCCAACTCCAACCACTCATATTGGCCTGTCTGCATGACGTTACACCCAGAATCCGCCTCCTGGGTTTCCACATGGTCTACAGTCAGACTCTATTGGCTCAGAGCCGCTCAGAGCCCGCCCATAGCTGCCGCTGATTCGTCCGGTCTGGGACTTTACGAGTGTTATCAACTCTCCCCGAGCGGTCCCAGATGGTAAAGTAGGGCGGTACGCACTGCTGCCACCATCTGGCGGAGTCAGGTTACGTTGCGAGCTCAACAATAACTAGAACTGCACTCTGTCGAGGTGCCAACTTGCATCTTGTGCACAAGTACTGCAGGCCATGTATGGCCTACTAGTGTGCCAGCAGAGCGCGCCATGAGGTGCGCTCACCACTGATGCCAGTGACATCACCACTGGCATCACCAGGAATGCTGGCCCCTCATTGGATGTTAATGATGACGTTGCCGGAAATGCTGGTCCCTGATTGGGCTATGGGCTTAAACACACACAGTTACCCACCTACACAGTACTTGCGCGCTCTGCTGGCGCAAGTAAAGACAAACACTGCGGTCCCTCAGACTGTTGGCCGTGTTTATTTGTTGTCTTATTGGGCTCTGCTGTAATGCGTGGTTTACTTCAGATTTATTGTGTTGATTTAAAACTGTCTTTTTATTGTTTTGACCTGATCCTCTTTCTCCCCTCCCTCAAGAGGCCTTCAAGGCTTTTGCCAGGTCAGTTGTAAATAACAGTTTGTTCTTGCCTGGTTAAAGGACAACTTTGTTTTTTTTTTACAACAAGGGTTTGTATTTTAGAAATTATAGAAAAGAGAAGATCAGCGTTAAAATGTTTTCATTTTACTGCTTTCTATCGTTTTAGCATTTTGATTTAAGCGGTTGGAGGCTAAATGTGTATTTTTAGACACAATAAGCCCATTCCCAAGATGCACCACAGTCTTTCATGGGCAGATGTGACTTATGGCGGCTAGTAGTGTTACTGTAAATAGTAATAAAGACATTGCCAGCTTATTGCGGCTAAAAAGACACATTTAGCCACCAAAATCGCTAAAATCGTTAAAACATTTTAACAAATATCTTTTATTTTCTCTAATTACAATCTATAATATGAACCGTTGCTGTAAAATAAACGTTAAAACAAATAAAATATTCAAAACATTTCAACACAAAAATCACCAAAACTGTACAAATGTTATCTAAATGTTTTCATACCCCAGATAGCCTACGTAATACGGTATCTACAAGCTCACAATGACCCGCTGTATGAGCTTGTAGATCGTGTATTTTCACACACACACACACACACACACACACACACACACACACACACACACACACACACACACACACACACACACACACACACACACACACACACACACACACACACACACACACACACACACCAAAAGAAAAGGGTAATTTCACAGCAGGGGGCTGCAGCCAGGGGACCATGCATGGCTATTTGGGGGTCCTGGTCATGGAAAGGATGGTGAACCCCTGACCACTCTACTTAAATCACATATAATAGGGCACCTCTGATTACTGAAGCATGTGCATTTCCTCCGTCCCGAGCCTTGGGTTTTGGTGGAAAATGTGTAATACGATCATGGGAGTCATTCTACGAGTATGGAGGTTCTTTTTTTTTTCCATGATTGTTTTGTGAAATATCGAGACAAGTACAAATGCCTCTGGCTCGCGGAAGTCTCAGGGTAGCAACAAATAAGCACGGTGCGCAGCTCTACTACCATACGCTCCGTCACGCGTCCAAGAAAAGGCTGGAAAAACCTCCGATCTCGACAGAGATGCCTCTCAAATGTCTGTGCTTTTTTGCAGAGTCGCCCACAATTAATAATGCGCGGCATGCAGCAGCGTTCATATATTATTCCGTTGCTTTCACCAAACACCAGAAGAAAGGAGAGATGGATAGGGAGAAAAGGGAGGCCGTCTTTGTGAGATGCTTTGAAAGCGAGTATCAGGCGAGGTCTGGAAAAGTAATTAAGCCGTTTAGACCTGGACGCAAAGCTGTGTCGTGTGAGATTTGAACCACTTTGCCGCACTGTGAGCTTGTCAATGTAACGGAGGTGATACAAACCTCCCCATCCAGGCTTTGAACCCCGGGCCTCCCGCGTGAAAGTCCAATATCTTAAGCATTACTCCAGAGGGATATCCCTATGGAACGAGGGAGATATTAGACTTTTGAGGCTTCGGGCTAGGGCTGCGACTCTCTCCGCCACACATCAAGGACCCCCAAAATTACATGTATTTGCCCGCGGACCCCCGATCTCAAAACATGTTGTTCCAGGGACCACCCAGAAGCAAATATTTGAGTTACAAATGTTCGCTTTTAAAAAGATAAATTCAAAGAAAAAAATCACGATTTTTCCAAAAATAGCAGATATGCAAGCTCACAGCGCGGCTGTGAGCTTGTATTTTTTTTTTCAATAGTTAAAGCATCAAATAACTCTAGGCCTAAAGGAATTAAAGAGTTCTGCTTCGACATGAATGCTGAATTTGACTTCTATGGAAAAAGGCCTGCGTCCAAAATACAGATCTGTGAGTGAAGCAGGGATTGTGTCCTACCCTGGAGTGGAAGGTGGAGAGTGATATCGGGGGGCATTCTGTCCTACCTAGCCTTGCGTAGCCAGGCTTACTCATCTCCGAAGAGAAAAGCCTGGTGACAATAGAAAGCAGAAAGCGTTCAACTTCCGCCGTAGGAATTTCACCGGAAGCTGTATTTTTTTCACAGTGCGGTGTTCCTGCAAACGTATTCCCTGCACGAAATTAACTCTGGTCTACGTCTCCTGCTCCGTCGGTTGCGCTCGCAATAAACAATATACAAAAACAAAAACATTGATTCAAGCAATGTTACACCTATTAAGAGTGAGTTAAGAGCTACAATCTATTTTTGTTTTTTCGCTGGGGAATGTAAACAGACCCGCACCGCATGACGTAACGTCCGTTAAACGCAGACTTCCGCTAGAAATCTTGGAACACACCGGAAGGCATATTGTCTACAGGATTGTGTCCTACCCTGGAGGGGAGGGTGGAGAGTGATATCGGGGGGCACGCCGCTGTGTTCCTGCCATCCTCCGTCCTCAAGACCAATTCAGTACGAGTCAGAACACCTTGCCCTTTGATCAGTGTTGATTTGGTCGACTAAAACTATGACTAAAAATTAAAGGTGGGCCGTTATCGGCGTTATCGTGCTGCGTTATCGCGAGACTCTTGTCGGCGGTAAAAAAAAAATATCGTCGTTAATCGCGGATCAAAGTTGGGTCTGGGAGCTGCATGCGCAATGACATCACACACAGGACAGCGCAGGCAGTCTGCTGCCATCTTACCTGACTTAAACATCTCTGAATCAGAGACGTCTTCTGATTGGCTGTCACTGTGTCACAGCACTGTGCTTTACTTGTACACTCTTTGGGAACCCGCCCCTCTTTCAGAATGCAGGCTCACAGCTGTGACGTGACAGTGTGTTTGTTTCGGTTTTAGCGACTTAGCGTTTGACACGTAATGAAGCGCGTTTATCTATCTGGATATGAAAAAATGAACTGCAGGCAGCAGCAATCAGGTAAATAAAGATTCAACTTGCACTGTGTGTTGTTTAACTTGTTGTGTTGTGCGTTTCAGCCACGCTGTTGCGTGCTGGTGTTTGTTGTGTAATCTGATCTCTCTCATCATCCCTTGCTGCGGCTGCCTGTCTGACTCGCTGCAGTCAGCGACTACAGTTGTGATTTTGTTTCTGATTTTGTTTGGTTGGTTTTTTAGGTCCAGTTTGTTTGTTGTTGGTGCTGCCTGCAGCTGCTGCTGCTGGTTCTTAGTTGTTAATTTGAGATTTTGCAAAAACGAGACAGAGTACACTGTCAAAAATATTTTGTTCACCAACATTTTTTTTTCTTTTTTTTTAATTAAATAAATAGGCTACAAATAAAATAAACATGCAGCTGTTAATATGGGCTCATTGGGCTGTTTGCAGACAAATACATTTACTGCACCCAGCATTTAGCTTGTCAGAGTGGTCTTGTTGGAGCGCCTTAGTGAAGCTGCAGAGTTCATGTGCAACTTCTTCCAGAGAGATTGATTGATTGATTGATTGATTGATTGACTGATTGATTGATTGATTGATTGATTGATTGATTGATTGATTGATTGACTGATTGATTGATTGATTGTAGTTTCATGACAGTACAGTTCACTGGTACAAGATCAACTCAAAGGAGATCCTAGTAAGCTTTTCGCCTTATTTACACAGGAAACCTTTATGTATCTCATATAACATTGAATGACAGACGGATAGAACTCCATTATCATTTGCAAAAGGGCTCCTGCCCCCATCCTTGCAGGGGGGCCCGCGATTTTCAGGGACGCCACTAATTTTGAATTCCTTCGGCAGACTTAAAATGAGCCATTTTAATCGCGATTAATCGCGATTAACTCCAGGATTGAGTGCGATTAATCGCGATTAAAAAAAATTAATCGTTGCCCACCTCTACTAAAAATGTTTGTCAACTGCATTTTTTTCACTGCCGAAAACGAAATAAAAACGAAATAAAAACTAAGCTGCGATGACTAAAACTAAGACTAAATATATAAACAATTTCGTCAACAAAATAAAAACTAGACTAAAACGTTAGGGAGGGACTAGTGGAGAAGAGAGTCATTTTATATTTGGTTGCTCTCAGGTTTTGCATGCTGAAAATAGCAGATCTACAAGCTCACAACGCGTCGCAGCTTGTAGATCTGCTATTTTCAGCATGCAACCAAGTGTAAAACCAGTCATTACGATGCCATCAAGGCCTGCCAAAATACATTTCAGTTGACTAAATCAACTGTAGATTTAGTCGACTAAAATCGTATGATATTTAGTCGACTAAAATTAGACTGAAACTAATACTTTTCAGGTGACTAAATCACGACTAAAACTAAAAGACATTTTATTCAAAAGACTATGACTAAAACTAAATCAAAATTTGCTGTCAAAAACAACACTGCCTTTGATGTTCCCCCAGGAGAAACGATCGTTACAAATTAACGTGCAAAGCTGAACAGACACAAACAGAACTAGAATATGATAGCAGCATTTTGATCCAGGACTCGTCTGGAGAAAGGATTTGGCTGACAAATATAGTTTGGCAAACGTTGAGACTATAATGTAAATCAAACGAGTGTTGAAGAGAATTACATTGACCTGTAATACAGATTTACCAGTAAGACTCCCTAATCGGGAGATAAGCGACCGGCTGTGGACCGCTTTGTGTGATTTTAGGGCAAAATCTGTAGGAGCAGTGTCCAAAAATGTGTTTGAAAACAATCGGCCTGATGGTGGCGCTAAATGGGACAGATCCATCATGATGACAGGACTCTAGACATACTGTGTGTGAAATGAGGGGTGTTGGTTGTGGTTTGGGAGCCAAGAAGTGTGTGTGTGTGTGTGTGTGTGTGTGTGTGTGTGTGTGTGTGTGTGTGTGTGTGTGTGTGTGTGTGTGTGTGTGTGTGTGTGTGTGTGTGCAAAGTTGGGCATGGATAGGGGCAACGGTGGCGGAGATATGAGTAAGGGAAAAGTGTGACGTGACGTGACGTGACATGACAGACAGACTGACTGACAGCCGGTGGAGGTTTTGACAGTAACTGCGACCTGATGGTCGCAACAATCAGAGAAGGCTTTTTTGGGGGGGCGGGGGGGGGGGGGCAATTAGTTTTGGAGTAGTATAACAGTACCAAGCCCTGAACAGCAAAGGTCACATTCTCTCCCCACTCAACGGTCATCAAATTGTTATGCTAAGAAGTGTTAACAGGGCAAAATTTACGAAGGAGAGCTTTCTGCGAAAACATCTGAGGGAAGTCTGAGTGCACACAACCCTCTCTTTATAGCTCGTAACCCTTTTCCTCTAAGCCACTTAAACCACTGACCGGAGTCCCCCAGGACTCGCTACTAGGTCAGCTCCTTTTTCCCCCCCCTCCCTACAAAAACAAATATCTTTGCCAAAGAATAGATGAAAATGGATGATGTTATGTGTTCGGTACATCCTCATGTCCGCAAGAGAGCATATAAATTGCTCAATAACTGACAGTAAGTAGCCTTGCGGCCCATACGTCACAAGCCTATCTTCTGTTTCTGTATAGAGGCAGCTTGATGTACTGTACAACTACAGGCCCTGGACATGATGCTACAGCAGGGCTGGATTAACCATTGGGCCAGTGGGGCCGTTGCCAGGGGCCCTTGGCTCTCAGGGGCCCTTGGGGGAACTTAGCCGCGCGGTCATTGACAATTTACTAAAATTAAATGTATACAATATTAAATGTATATAATTAAAAATCAAAAGTGTGGGCCCCTCTTCTGTTGTCTAAAGTGTTTTTTTGGCCCACAGATGATCATCATGGCTTAAAATCGGAGCTGGGTAGTGCGCGTCAGGAGGAAGGGGGGGTTATGGTGGAGGGTGGGGGGCCCCTAAAAAAAATATAGGCCAGGGGCCCTCACGGGGGTTAATCCGTCCATGTGCTACAGTAGTGATAATCAATTTGCATTTTTATAGCGCTTTTCTAAGTACTCAAAGAGCCAGCGAGGGCCATCTCTATTCACGTCCCCGTCCAGCACATCGGGGACGCAGGTTAGCATTTCACCATGTTAAAGCCATACTATGTAACTGTTTTAACTCATTTGCTGCCATTTAACAATACCTTCGTACTCCAATCCTGCCAAACTGTCTCCATAGACTTCCATGTAATTCATAGTGCACGGATCATGCACACCCATGCCTAGATAATGCACCACGTGTGTCCACATTGCTCACAGCTTTCAAACAAAAGAATCCGAATGGAAATCCGTTCAGGCATTCATGAGATAGCAGCCACTATGTTTTACACTGTTGTGAGCTTGGAGGTCTGCTACCTGAGTTGTATGGGGGTTGTATGGGGGTTAAACAAGCAATTTCGCGATCGCTATCATGCCTACTAACGTTTTTGGGGTCCAAAAAAAAAAAAAAAAAAAAAAAAAAAAAATGTTTTTTTTTCCTTTTTTTTTTTTCAAAATGGCGGCCATTCTCGGGTTCCTCGGGCGTGGCAGGGAGGGACATCCCAAAATTCTCGGGTTCCTCGGGCTTGGCAGGGTATGAGTTAATAAAACTAATCTTAAAATTGTCCTAACTATTAAATCGCTTACGTTTTAGAACCCCAACTCCGTTAATTTCAGCCCCTAAAGCCTTCTGTAAATATGTTTCCTATGATCCTGGCCGGGGACCGGATTTCCCGGCAAAATTACGTCATCTGCATCATCCGTATACGTTGTGTATACGTTGGCCAATCACATCGCGGATCATACACACATGATACACTACCGGCCAATCACAGCGTGTGCTGCGTCTCTTCAGGGAGTAGCCTCCCTCAGCAACAGTGTTTACGATGGTGAAGGATTCTTGCCTCTTACTCCCCAAATCCTGGTCAGAAAATTACGTTCTACCCCTCTACGGATTCGTATCGGTCGCGGTGGTTTGCGGCCCCGCTCCGGTGGTCCGCGGCGACTCCAGGCGAAAAACGACCGAAAAAAGCAATACCGCTACTGACCACTACATGAGCAACTTACACAGTATAGCTTTAACTTTCACCAGCGTCGGCAGGTTAGCATTTCGCCAGCGTTAGTTTTACTGAGGTTAGGGTTCGGTTTGGTTTAGGTGCTGGCGGCGCTCCGTCTTCCCGTCCCGTGGAGAGGGGACGGGGGCCTGATGGCACTCCGTCGGTCCCCACTGTTGGGACCCGTCTCCAGGACTGGGACGCCAAAAGAGATTGCTCTCCTTCCAAAGCGCTGTACAATGGTTCATTCATTCATCCCGACTACTAATTGATTTGAAGCCAAGGCCGAATTGGTCATAATCGCATGAAAGAGGCCTCACAGCACATGGTTGGTTCTACAGACTCCAACTTTCGCACGCAGATAGCTCAGATCTTTCTTTGCCTACGTTCTTAGTTAGGCCTCGACCCTACCCGACCCGACCCGACCCGCGGTTTTCCGGAACCGTCGCGAAAGGTTCGAAATCTCCGTATACAGAGCTGATGTCTGACATCAGGCTGTTCCGGAAACCGGCACAAGCGCTGACTCATTGTGACATCACTCCTGTGCAAATAGACGATTCTTCCATACTTTCACTTTGCACTCTGGGTCAAGTACATTTAGAAGTGAAGCGGCGAACATCGGACGCCAGCGTCCTCACCTCCCACATTCACACACCAACGGTGGCAAAGCTGACACCGACCGACTCATTGGAGGCAATGTGGGGTTCAGTGTCAGAGCCGGGTTTCGAACCGCCGACCGCCACGGATCACTGGATGACCTGCTCTACCTCCTGCAGTAGGCTGTTAGTATGTTACATGCAGGGACACCATGGTAGGCTGTTAGTATGTCACAGGGACACCGTGGTAGGTTGTTAGTATGTCACAGGGACTGGAGTGTCAAGAAGGAAGGCATTGGGTAGCGTTTTATAGGCTTTGTAATGACTTGGCTGGAGATTGAACCTTGACCTACCAGTCTCAGGGCAGACACTCTGACCGCAAGGCAAAAAGGAGCTGCTACACTTTAATGACTGATGACAGGCTGGAGCAGAGAAAGCTTGTTTGTTGTGCGTGTGTGTGTGTGTCTGTGTGTGTGTGTGTGTGTGTGTGTGTGTGTGTGTGTGTGCGTGCGTGCGTGCGTGCGTGCGTGTCACTCTGTCTGCAGTGACTCAACACTGAATCATCCTCACATCACAATGCCAGGCAATGAAACCTCAGGGGTGAACAATAAGTACAATTGTGAGGTACTTTTTTACTTTACTTTGAAAACTAGTTAAAACTAGTTAGAACTAGTTACTAGGGGTGTAACGATACATTTTAATAGCGATTCGATACATATCACGATACATGGTTGACAATACGATACATGGACAATATTAGTTCATTCATGGCGATACGATACGATTCAAGGATTTAAAATCGATATAGTAACTATTTAGCAAATAAATTAAAGGTGTGGATAGTGCAGGTTTTTAAGGGAAACATGTATTATTATGGATATAAGTAAACACTAAACACAGTGATTATCTGCCAAATACATGGACAGTGTATATTGACAAACCTGCACCTTGACATGAACCCAGAGATTACACACATTTATAGATAGAACAGTGTAGCTATATGGAATGGAAAGGTAATTAAACCCCTCCTTTATTTTTTTCTTCTTAAACATACTAAATACAATGCAGAAGTAGGTAGTATCGATATAATCGATTCTTTGCACTGCCGATTCGATACGATACAAAATCAAACGATACGATTCGATTTTAGCTGTTTTCAATTCGATATACTTTGTTTTTTTAAGTTAAAAACGATATTTCGATACAGTTACTATATCGTTACACCCCTACTAGTTACTACTCACTTGTAGATTTGCTATTTTTAAAAGGTTTATACATTTCAAAACGTGTGAAACATGACTTTTTACACGTTGTGAGCTTGTAGATCGGCTATTTTCAAATGGCCCAAATGTACTGTATACTTTAGGGCTGAAGTAGGTAATGTATGTTTTGTAACAATACAATTCTCACACAATGTTTTTTTTTTCATACTGTACTTGCAACATTATTTTGCATAGGTTAATACATAAGTACATTTTATTGGACCTTTTACTTAAGAAATGTGAACTTTTTGAAGGGCTAAATTACCAAAATAATGTATACATGGCCAGAGAAGCAGCAAGATGTGCCATTGATATTATTCTAGGTAAGTACAGTATGCTGATACTTACTGTACACCACTAGACTGCCTATAACACTAAGCTTTAGGTTGCTGAAGATAACAGATGTCGTAACTCAGGCTGACTCCTAAACGGACGCCAGCTCGTAAATTATCTGCACGGACAGAAAGAACGTGCCTTGCATTTTATTTTCTATAAAACTCATTCTATAAACGCTCCACAGACGGTGCCTGTGAAGGGCCTTCTGTGTTCTTTGCATGGCTTTATTTAGGGTTGTCTAGTGAAAAAAAGGTTACCGCTATACGTGTGCTAGACAAGGTCTGCTACAACATAAAGAAGTGATTTGCAATTTGTTTCCTATTGTGTGTGATAGACATGGTTTACAGGGCATTGTGTGATGTGTGTAGAGTAGACAGTTCGCCCTCCTGGCCCCCGGAATAAACTCCCTGTCGCACTTAGAACTACAAACTCACTTCCTAGCTTCCATTAGAACTACAGACTCACTCCCTAGCTTCCATTAGAACTACAAACTCACTTCCTAGCTTCCATTAGAACTACAGACTCACTCCCTAGCTTCCATTAGAACTACAGACTCACTCCCTTTGTTTGCACAAAAAACATTCCTCGGGCTAAAAACGGACCCACAACACTATGGTATAGTGATGGTTTAGTGATGAGTCATCACTTTTCACACTTTTGTGGGGTCCATTTTTAGCCCGAGGAATGTTTTTCGTGCAAAACAAAATGCTTGCAATGGATTCAGAATCATGAAAAAAAATCAAACCTCGGTTCGAAGTGGAGCGGTGAATCTGAGCAGCTATACTGTGTGTGTGTGTGTGTGTGTGTGTGTGTGTGTGTGTGTGTGTGTGTGTGTGCCTGCACAACAGCGCCCCTCCTTTAACATGTGTGGCCAATCAAGGTATTGCCAGGCTACGGACATAGCCAGCCACATAGCCACATAGCCAGCCACATAGCCAGCCACAGACATACCTGTCTATTGGGAGCGCTTTCACCGCTCCAAAAACCTAGTTAGACCCCTCACATTCTACTTAAAGTACATTTGTTTAGGTATTTTTTTCCCCCTGTATAGTAAGTGAAGGGACCCAAACTTGAACCCCCTGAATTTACCTTGATCCACTAAGAATATTTTTAAGATTTTTAACATGTGTTTTGGATGACCCTAAGGATCATAAAACACCCTGAATGATTACTATTGCAAATTATTTTGGGTCAAACCTCAGATTGACTGGACTATATGGCAGTGATTCTCAAAGTGGATTCCAGGGTCTAAATTGACCCATACAAGTCTGTAACTCTGACAGCGTACAAATGGAACCAAATGGACCCGTCAGGGGAGACCTTGAAATAGACCGTATGTCAAATCCCGCCCCATTCTGCCCTGTTTCTATGGTGGTACAAATGACCCTGGGCAGATTGTTTTTATAGTGGCAGTGAATGGGGGGAGAGGGTATTTTCATTGCCTCATTATTGCTATTTAAAGTACCAAAGGAAAAACATCTAGGTGATATTGTAATAAAAAGGGAAGACAAAGGTACAGTAGTTACATTGCAAAACAGGGGGTTTTCCCCCGAAAATATATGTTTTAATTTGTTTAATCCCAGTGGGACAGAATCACCATTGCAGATTATTTTATAGTGGAAGTGGATGGGGGAAAAAGATTCTTCATAGCCTCATTACAGCTATATAAAGTACCAAAAAAAACACATCTACGTGATATTAATAAAAAGGGAAGAAAAAAGTACAGTAGTTACATAGCAAAACAGTAGTTTTCCCCCGAAAATATATGTTTTAATTAGTTTAATCCTCTGGATCAGACAGAGGAGATAAATAGAAAGAGAAAGCGCAGTGCATTTTGGGTAGGAAAATGACAGCCAGGCTATGGGGCTTTTAAGCCGTGACATCATTTTGTAGGCAGAGGAGAATCTGCCCCCAGAGCATTTTCTGTCCCTCGCTATTTCAAAAAACAACGACTAAAGAATAACGACTAAAGTATAATTCTAACACTTTCCTTTCAACAACAAAGAGAAGAAAAATGTGTAAATAGTAAAAATAGTAAAAAGATTCACGGAAACTGCGGGCAGAAATTCTCCTCTGCCTACAAAATGATGTCATACTTAACAGCCCCATAGTTCTACTCACATAATAGGCTGGCTTTCGTAATTCTGCCCATTTAAAATATATGTACCCAATCGTAACTCTTAGTTACATTGATAAGGTTCATATGAACTAGTCTGTTAAAGCTTATTCATTATAATGAGCGAAATCGCTATCACCTCACGCCGCCGTACTGCACGCACGCCGTGCCGAGCAGTGCGGACCGTTGTTGAAAGCCTGAAGGAACATTCTCTCACAGCACAACTCCACCCCCGATAGCAAAAAGTGAATGATTTTTTCTGGTTGGCCAGTCAGGGAGTCTCAGGGACCAATCAGAAGGCTGACAAACGGTCTATTACCTTGAAAGTCTGACAAACACTGTCCTGTGGCACCACATCAATACAAGCATGGAATTTTGGACAAAATCTCGTCCAACGACAACAAAATCTCCTGGGGTCCTGAGAGGCTAGGTCTCATCTCACGGTGGTCCGCGGCTCAAATGATGAATAAATAAACAACGGACATCGATGTGAAAAGTGTTGAAAACCACCGACTTACACAGTTGTCTTCAGAGCCCGAGGCGATGAAGCGACCGCACGGCGAGATGGCCGACGCGCACGGATGGCAGCGATTCACGTGGCTCTCGTAGCGGCGCACACACCTGATAATGAGAGACACACACACACACGCACGCACGCACGCACGCACGCACGCACGCACGCACGCACGCACGCACGCACGCACGCACGCACGCACGCACGCACGCACGCACGCACGCACGCACGCACGCACGCACGCACGCACGCACGCACGCACGCACGCACGCACGCACGCACACACACACACACACACACACACACACACACACACACACACACACACACACACACACACACACACACACACACACACACACACACACACACACACACACACACACACACACACACACACACACACACACACACACACACAGTGACAAACTAATTATTATGCTTGCAGATAAATAAAGCGAATATAATCCAATTTCACAGAACAACAGGATAATTGTTTGGTGACATCATTGTATAATTTGGATGATGATGTTGTTTTCCCTGCAAAGCGTGACTCAACGATGCAACAGGCGAGCAGATGTTTGTGCACCGCAATGGACTGCAAAAGGTCCAACTATTAATATGTTCAAGAAGGAGAAGCATGGACATATTCTTAAGCACTTAATCCGGGACAGTATCCGTGTCATTTTAGAAGTTGCTATTTAACTATAGCATTGGTTCTCAAAAGGGGTCCTTGAGGGAGTTCCAGGTGGTCCCCGGCTAAATGATAGTTAGGAACCAAATGGACCCTTATGTAACTCAGAGAGTGTACAAATGGAACCAAATAGACCAGTTAGCGTCAGAGTTAAATTAACATAGATTTTACAATATAAATTGGAGTTTCAGAGATAGAAATACCATTAAATGGGGGTCCGTAGTCCAATGCATGTCAAACTGGGGGTCCTTTAAATTAAAATGGTTGAGTCATTCCTAGAGCTGTAAAAACCTTCTCTTATGGGTGTATCTTTTCAAATGGGGGTCCGCAGGCTAATAAGTGTCAATTTGGGGGTCCTTAACGTGAAAACGTTTGAGAACCAAATAACAACATTTAAAACAAATGGTTCAGAAGTGCAGTATTAGAAGGAGCACCGATTTTCAACCTTCACATATTGGTCCTCTAGTCTAATCCTCTAGGCTCATTGTAAGATGGTATCAGTCATGTCTGCTCACTCTCTGGGCATCATTGGTGGGCTGTGGACAGTTCAGAAACCTGCCTCTCTCTTCTTGGACAGTAGGCATGCTGAAATAAAAGTTTTAAATGTTGTTTTAAATCTCCCAACCTGCCTACTGATGATGTCACTGGTAGGCAGGTTTCTGAACTGTCCACAGCCCTCCTCTGAGACACAGAGCCCAGAATAGGGACGCTAGGTTGAAGTGGTTTACAGTAGCCTACATACAGTACAGCGATGCAATGGACAAAATAATTAAATGTCACTATAATTTATTGGTCTTTGACTACTAGTATCAAACTACTTCAGATACTATGACCCTAAAGGCCCATTCCCACTGGGCCAGATAACAGATAAAAAAATCTCTTTCTCCAGTTATTTTTCCATTCAAGTGGATGGTAGATACAAAAAAAATATATATATACGTTACAGATATTTTTTTGTATCTGTATCACTATCTACCATCCACTTGAATGGAAAAATATCTGGAGAAAGAGATTTTTGTATCCGTTATCTGGCCCAGTGGGAATGGTCCTTAAAGCTGGGTTCAAACCTGGATGGTTTGAGCGGCGTGATTACATACAAAGTCAATACAAAGACGTGACGGCGCGCGACCGAGCGCGCCGCGAACAGATGCGGCGCGAACGATCCGAAAGGGGCGGCGCGAACGATCCCAAAGGGGCGGCCCGTACGGCGTGAACGGTCGCCTCGTATCATCGCCCCCACTTGGAAAAATCCAACTGAAGTGACCTTCGCTTCACCCCCACCACTCCACCCATCGCGTCCTGACAGCCAATCAGCGTTGATGTCGTCCGGAGACACGGACATGTTTTTGGTGTTTGGAGTTGGGACTCCCTTTTTCCCGGGTGTTTCGCTTTGATTCCAAACGGGACATGATGTTTTACCAACACGGACCTGCGCGACCAAAGTGAAGCGATAGAAGCGACTAGGATAGAAGAAATAGCTACAGGTTTGGACGCAGCTTAACAGGGCAACCAGACTAACAGTACTTGTCCGACTTTCGGCATCTGCTATTCAACTATTTCATCAGGACTGTTGGGGAAGGTAAATCATAGATTTATTCTGCGTGACGCCCCCTGAAACCGACCCACGTCCCCCCGGGGGTCCGTGGACAGCACTGTTTGAGCAATCTGTCCCTCTGTGAGGAGCAATCTGTTCCTCTGTGGGGACCCCTGGGGGTCCGCGGACAGCACTGTTTGAGCAATCTGTCCCTCTGTGAGGAGCAATCTGTTCCTCTGTGGGGACCCCCGGGGGTTCGTGGACAGCGCTGTTTGAGCAATCTGTCCCTCTGCGGGGATCAAGTCCAGAGCAGAGACTCCCAAGATAGTCTTCATGCTTTTACTTTAAACCTGCAAGACCCAAATTAATTTCTACTGGCCAAAAAAAAAATAAAAAAAAATCAGATGGTGTTGTAGGAGTCCTAATCACAGGAAAATGTAATGTTAAAACATTAATAATGTTTTTGTAAGGTTTTATAGCCATAAATCATAAATCATGCTCTAATTTGCAGTTTGGGGATATTTTTCACAATATTAACACATGTACATGTTCTAGACATTCTAATGATCACGAAAAACAATATTACAGGCATTTTACTTATGTTTTAGTGAGGAATAGCTTCAGTTAAAAAGTGAGATGTTGTTCGTTCAGACGCTGGAATTTCAACTTCTCTGGGAGGTGTGAATGTCAGCCTCTGTGGGGGGCATTTATATGCAAATATCCTGGCCAATGGCATTGTAATACTAAACAATATGATTTAATTGTGATGTTAATGTGAAAAAAGAACAGGAAAACTAATTATAACATTATAACAGCTTGCAGTGGTGTAAAGTAACTAAGTACATTTACTTAAGTAATGTACTTAAGTACAATTTTGAGTTATTTGTACTTTACTTGAGTATTTCCAATTCCCATGACTTTTACTTCTACTCCACTACATCTCATTTATAAACTTTAGTCACTAGTTACTTTGCAGGTATAAATTATAATATTATAAAACATACATGAACCACTTTAGCACTATTTTATACCTACAGTAAGCTGTTTGAAAATAGTCGATCTACAATCTTGTAGATCGGCTATTTTCAAACATTGTTGTACTTTTACTTTAGGTACTTTCAGTACATTTTGATGCCAATACTTATGTGCTTTTACTCTATTCCACGCCACTGTAAAGTCTGTCCTCCTGTATAGCTGCGAAAGCTGGACCCCGACACCCACCCTGCAGAAGTCCCTGGATGAGGTGCTACACCAGAATGCTACGAGCTGTTCTGAATGTGGACCAGAACATCCACATTACCAACAAGGACCTGTACAGGCAACTGCTAGGAGGATGAAGCTGGCCGGCCACTGCCACAGACATCGGGAGCTCCCGGCCAGCAGGCTTGTCCTGTGGGAACCAACGCGCGGGCATCGAGATCACGAGGACGTTCCGCGTTAACGTATGTGGACGTCCTGAAGAAGGATGCGGGAGCTGAAAGCTCTTCGGAGCTGGCCGGGTGTATGGAGAACCGGAAAGATTGGAGACTCCGATGGAAGCTCGTCTGAGGACAACCGAGAGAGAAGTACATTTTGAATTCCGGACTTTTACTTGTTAACGGAGTACTTCTACATTGCAGAACTGATACTTTTACTTGAGTATAAAATGTGAGTGCGTTTTCCAACCGCTGCCGGGGGGAGCATGTGATCCTCCGCAGGCGCGGGGCGGGGGGGGGGGGGGCAGGAAGCTGAGCATGACTCAAGCTAAACACAGGCCTGTTGTAGGTGAGGATGGAGCATGGAGCCCCCCTACTGCGAGCATGCAGCCAGGTGTGTCACACCACATTCTGGGCCCTGGGTATACAGATTTAAACCCCCTGAATTTACCTTGATCCACCAAGAATATTTTGGAAGATTTTTAACATGTGTTTTGGATGACCCTAAGGATCATAAAAAAAAAACCTGAATGATTACTATTGCAATTTCTTTTGGGTCAGGCCCCTTTTTTTTTTTAGCTTAGATTGACTGGCCTACCATGAATGTTCTTCATAGGGCTAGTATAGGGGGTTTAATCCATTTAGTCTGGGAACGCATTATTACGCGTTATTTTGTGCTTTAACTATTGAAAAAAAAAAATAGCAGATCTACAAGCTCACAGCGCAGCACCGAGTGCCGCGCTGTTAGCTTGTAGATCTGCTATTTTTGAAAAAAGTCTTTGAATATTTCAAATTCTTCTAATATTTCTATGTAAGTGGTGCTCAAACTTTTTCATGTGAAGGACCCCCAAAATATTTAGTTCCAGGGAACCCCCAGAAGCAAAACTTGAGTCACAAATCAAGAGTTCACTTAAAAGATCACATACCGATTTGCACACATTCTCACGACTTTTCAAAAATATTTTTCAATAGCTAAAGTATAACATAATTAAGGCCCCCTCCACCTTGGGCCCTAGTAACTCAGTCCCCCCCCCCCCCCCCCCCCCCCCTTGTGACGCCCCTGCATGGAGCCCCCCTACTGCCACTGCTATGCTCATTCATTCATTCATTCATACAGCAGCAGCGTGTAATGGCTTTAGCAGGCCGGCCGGTCCAGCTACAGTGTAAACGCTCTCGCTCTCCCAAAGCGGACCGCAGCCAGGCCGGCCCCGCCGCCGCTCGCTGTTGTGTCCGGGGGCTTCTCGTCTCGCAGGGTCCACGGTGAGAGCATGTCTTTGGCTTCCACCTGCTAATCTCATTTAAGACGGACCGAAAACTAGGTCAGAGTCAATGGTGGGTGACGGCGAAAAAGGAATTTAATGTTGTACACGTGCGTGAGTTGCATTTTGCACAGGGATGGAAATCTCTCTCACACTGACTGTGAACTCGAGCAATGCTACAGTATATTGACACCTCTGCTCTGAACATATTAAATACATCTGAAAGTATTAGTCACCGTTTTGTAGGCACCTACTTATTCACAAATATATAGGTCAAATCCTTGCTGCCACAGAAGGGGACTTTTATTCAACTTCCATAATGCATACACGGTTTAATAATGAATTACATTTTTACAGCACTTTTCCACACAAAGAGTGAATACACTTCCCAGCACCGGCGCCTGCCGTGGAATTGCCGCGACAGGCACAGAACAGGACCGGCAGTTCAACCGCGCACACACCGGCAGGAAGGACCGGCAGCCGCTGCACGGACCGGCGGACGCCGCACGGACCGGCAGGTATAGGACCGGCGGCCGCCGCACGGACCGGTGGCGCTACAATGGTGGTTAGGGGTTAGGTTTAGGCATAGTTTTACTGAAGTTAGGGTTAAGGTTAGGTTTAGGTATAGTTTTACTCTGGTTAGGGTTAGGGTTAAGGTTAGGGTTAGTGTTTTTCTTTATCTACTGCATAGTACTGTGTTCTATTTGTCTGTCATTCAATGTTATATGAGATACTTCAATGGTTTCCAGTGGAAATAAGCTTAGTCTTTTCATGGATCTCCTTTTAGTAGACCTTGTACCAGTGAACTGTACCATCATGAAACTGTACCTTTTCCTATGCAAACTTCTAATAAAGTCTTCAATCAATCAATCAAAGGGTAACGGTCCGGCAGCGGCAGCAGCGCGGCATCCGCCGGTGCCGGGAATTGTATTCGCTGTCCCTCCTTCTCCAAGTGCTCAAAGCGTCCATTCATTCATACATTGGGAGGTGAAGTGGTGAACAGTCGACGCCAGCGTCCTCGCTTCCCACATTCACACACCAACGGTGGCAAAGCTGACACCGACCCACTCACTGGAGGCAACGTGGGGTTCAAGGTGTCTTGCCCAAGGACACTTCCACATGTGGACAGGAGGAGGAGCCGGGATTTGAACCGCCGACCGCCACGGATCACTGGACGGCCTGCTCTACCTCCTCCTGAGCCACTGCCGCCCGGCTAAGCACAGTACAAACACTCCGCACCAACGCAACTATAGCTGCAACTTGCAACATGTTGCAAGAAATTGCGGGTCTGTGCAGTTTCGGGGAGTTGCAGTTGCAACTAGTTGCGTTGTTGACTAGGCATCACTCCTCGATCGGGATGTGACGATATGAAAATGTCATATCACGATTATTGTGACAAAAGAAATCGCGATTTACGATATTATCCCGATAATCAAAATCTATTATCCTGGGTCCGAACATTTGCCAAAAAATAGCAGATCTACAAGCTCACAACGCACGTTGTGAGCTTGTAGATCTGCAATTTTCTGGGGGTCGACTGGTTAAAATCTAAATATACAAATATTCAGCCTCAAGCTGATGAGAGAGGCCTTCTCTACAAGTCACTGACTGAGCAGGAATCAGATCTTTAAGGCTGGAGATAACGAGAGAGAGAGAGAGAGAGAGAGAGAGAGAGAGAGAGAGAGAGAGAGAGAGAGAGAGAGGAAGAGGTTGGGCTGAGAGCCACACACATTTCCCCAGTGTTGTGTGAGTGATGACTAACCAGCATTTATTTCACTGCTGTGTCAGAAATAAACCTTTTCTGTATTTCAACTCTTATGTTTTTTGTAGTAAATGAAAGCTCTACTACAGGGATCTTCAACGTTTTCAGGCCAAGGACCCCTTAGTTGAGAGAGAGATGAAGCAGGGACCCCCACAACCTGTTCATAGATTCCATATAGTTTCATTGTTTGACACCACAATCTTCAGTGTATTTTGGATTCATGTCAATTTATGTTTTCAGATATTTAACCACTTAAACCGTCAATACTTAAAACACTTGACCTTTCACTCTGTACTTAGTCTGCTCTTTTTCCCCTCTACACCAAATATAGCCGATCTACAAGCTCACAACGCCTCGCGCCTCTACACCAAATATAGCTGATCTACAAGCTTACAACGCCTCGCAGCGCGAGGGTTTGTGAGCTTGTAGATCTGCTATTTTTGGCTAAAGTTCTCAGAATATGGACAGTTGGACACTAGGGTTCAAGTGGTTAATATAAAAAAGGAGAAAAAAACTGTCTATCACTCGAAGGTTTGGAGGACCCCCTAGGGGTCCCGGACCACCTGTTGAAGACCCATGCTCTACTATATCATGCAAGAGGTGTTGTGAGCTTGTAGCTTGGCTATTTTCACCATTTTAATTGTTTAAAAAAAATCGTTTTCTGACAAAATGTCAAAGTCAAAAGTATCTTAATTTTCCTTGCACCCTCCCTTGAGGCTGAATTAAATGGCCATTCATCTCATTATGGGTAAGATTATTGCCTTTTTTATAAGAAGACATTGGCTGACCAATACGATTGATCCTAACAACCGTATAAGGCATAAGCTACAAGTATGAATTTATTGCACGGTGGAAATTCCACCAAATTTGAGGGAAATATATCACCGAGATAAAGAGAAACAGGCCGCCATGTGTTCTGCCTCAATCCAAAAGCAGGAATCTGGTGTCGAGCACAGTGTTCCTTAACATCTTTAATCTGGTGTCTAGCACAGTAGTTCCCAATCATCTTTAATCTGGTGTCTATAGCACAGTAGTTCCTTAACATCTTTAATCTGGTGTCTAGCACAGTAGTTCCCAATCATCTTTAATCTGGTGTCTATAGCACAGTAGTTCCTTAACATCTTTAATCTGGTGTCTATAGCACAGTAGTTCCTTAAAATGTTTAATCTGGTGTCTAGCACAGTAGTTCCCAATCATCTTTAATCTGGTGTCTATAGCACAGTAGTTCCTTAACATCTTTAATCTGGTGTCTAGCACAGTAGTTCTCAAACATCTTTAATCTGGTGTATATAGCACAGTAGTTCCTTAAGATGTTTAATCTGGTGTCTAGCACAGTAGTTCCCAATCATCTTTAATCTGGTGTCTATAGCACAGTAGTTCCTTAACATCTTTAATCTGGTGTCGAGCACAGTAGTTCTCAAACATCTTTAATCTGGTGTCTAGCACAGTAGTTCCTTAACATCTTTAATCTGGTGTCGAGCACAGTAGTTCCTTAACATCTTTAATCTGGTGTCTAGCGCAGTAGTTCCTTAACATCTTTAATCTGGTGTCTAGCACAGTAGTTCCTTAACATCTTTAATCTGGTGTCTAGCACAGTAGTTCCTTAACATCTATAATGTGGTGTCTAACACAGTAGTTCCTTAACATCTATAATGTGGTGTCTAACACAGTAGTTCCTTAACATCTTTAATGTGGTGTCTAGCACAGTAGTTCCTTAACATCTTTAATCTGGTGTCTAGCACAGTAGTTCCCAAACATCTTTAATCTGGTGTCTAGCGCAGTAGTTCTCAAACATCTTTAATCTGGTGTCTAGCGCAGTAGTTCTCAAACATCTTTAATCTGGTGTCTAGCGCAGTAGTTCCTTAACATCTTTAATCTGGTGTCTAGCACAGTAGTTCTCAAACATCTTTAATCTGGTGTCTAGCGCAGTAGTTCTCAAACATCTTTAATCTGGTGTCTAGCGCAGTAGTTCCCAAACATCTTTAATCTGGTGTCTAGCGCAGTAGTTCTCAAACATCTTTAATCTGGTGTCTAGCACAGTAGTTCCTTAACATCTTTAATCTGGTGTCTAGCGCAGTAGTTCTCAAACATCTTTAATCTGGTGTCTAGCGCAGTAGTTCCCAAACATCTTTAATCTGGTGTCTAGCGCAGTAGTTCTCAAACATCTTTAATCTGGTGTCTAGCACAGTAGTTCTCAAACATCTTTAATCTGGTGTCTAGCGCAGTAGTTCTCAAACATCTTTAATCTGGTGTCTAGCACAGTAGTTCCCAAACATCTTTAACTCATATGCTGCCATTTAACAATACCTTCGTACTCTTTAACTGCCATTCGTCTCCATAGACTTCCATGTAATTCATAGTGCACGGATCATGCACACCCATGCCTAGATAATGCACCACGTGTGTCCACATTGCTCACAGCTTTCAAACAAAAAAATCCGAATGGAAATCCGTTCAGGCATTCATGAGATAGCAGCCATTATGTTTTACACTGTTGTGAGCTTGGAGGTCTGCTACCTGAGTTGTATGGGGGTTGTATGGGGGTTAAACAAGCAATTTCGCGATCGCTATCATGCCTACTAACGTTTTTGGGGTCCAAAAAAAATATTTTGGAAAAAAAAAAAAAATATATATATATTTTTTTATTTATTTACGGGATTCACGGGCGTGGCAGGGTGGTACAACGGGATTTTTAAGGGATTCACGTTTTTGGCAGTTAATGAGTTAATGTGGTGTCTAGCACAGTAGTTCCTTAACATCTTTAATCTGGTGTCTAGCGCAGTAGTTCTCAAACATCTTTAATCTGGTGTCTAGCACAGTAGTTCCCAAACATCTTTAATCTGGTGTCTAGCGCAGTAGTTCTCAAACATCTTTAATCTGGTGTCTAGCGCAGTAGTTCCCAAACATCTTTAATCTGGTGTCTAGCACAGTAGTTCTCAAACATCTTTAATCTGGTGTCTAGCACAGTAGTTCTCAAACATCTTTAATCTGGTGTCTAGCACAGTAGTTCTCAAACATCTTTAATCTGGTGTCTAGCACAGTAGTTCTCAAACATCTTTAATCTGGTGTCTAGCACAGTAGTTCTCAAACATCTTTAATCTGGTGTCTAGCACAGTAGTTCTCAAACATCTTTAATCTGGTGTCTAGCGCAGTAGTTACCAAATATCTTTAATCTGGTGTCTAGCGCAGTAGTTCTCAAACATCTTTAATCTGGTGTCTAGCGCAGTAGTTCTCAAACATCTTTAATCTGGTGTCTAGCGCAGTAGTTCCCAAACATCTTTAATCTGGTGTCTAGCGCAGTAGTTCTCAAACATCTTTAATCTGGTGTCTAGCACAGTAGTTCCTTAACATCTTTAATCTGGTGTCTAGCGCAGTAGTTCTCAAACATCTTTAATCTGGTGTCTATAGCGCAGTAGTTCCCAAACATCTTTAATCTGGTATCTAGCGCAGTAGTTCTCAAACATCTTTAATCTGGTGTCTATAGCGCAGTAGTTCTCAAACATCTTTAATCTGGTGTCTATAGCGCAGTAGTTCTCAAACATCTTTAATCTGGTGTCTAGCGCAGTAGTTCTCAAACATCTTTAATCTGGTGTCTATAGCAGAGTAGTTCTCAAACATCTTTAATCTGGTGTCTAGCACAGTAGTTCCCAATCATCTTTAATCTGGTGTCTATAGCACAGTAGTTCTCAAACATCTTTAATCTGGTGTCTAGCGCAGTAGTTCTCAAACATCTTTAATCTGGTGTCTAGCGCAGTAGTTCTCAAACATCTTTAATCTGGTGTCTAGCGCAGTAGTTCTCAAACATCTTTAATCTGGTGTCTAGCGCAGTAGTTCTCAAACATCTTTAATCTGGTGTCTAGCGCAGTAGTTCTCAAACATCTTTAATCTGGTGTCTAGCGCAGCAGTTCTCAAACATCTTTAATCTGGTGTCTAGCGCAGTAGTTCTCAAACATCTTTAATCTGGTGTCTAGCGCAGTAGTTCTCAAACATCTTTAATCTGGTGTCTAGCGCAGTAGTTCCCAAACATCTTTAATCTGGTGTCTAGCGCAGTAGTTCCCAAACATCTTTAATCTGGTGTCTAGCGCAGTAGTTCTCAAACATCTTTAATCTGGTGTCTAGCGCAGTAGTTCTCAAACATCTTTAATCTGGTGTCTAGCGCAGTAGTTCTCAAACATCTTTAATCTGGTGTCTATAGCGCAGTAGTTCTCAAACATCTTTAATCTGGTGTCTAGCGCAGAAGTTCCCAAACATCTTTAATGTGGTGTCTAGCGCAGCAGTTCTCAAACATCTTTAATCTGGTGTCTAGCGCAGTAGTTCTCAAACATCTTTAATCTGGTGTCTAGCGCAGTAGTTCTCAAACATCTTTAATCTGGTGTCTAGCGCAGTAGTTCTCAAACATCTTTAATCTGGTGTCTATAGCGCAGTAGTTCTCAAACATCTTTAATCTGGTGTCTAGCGCAGAAGTTCCCAAACATCTTTAATGTGGTGTCTAGCGCAGCAGTTCTCAAACATTTGGAGATGAGCATGCTGACATCACTGATACTAAACAGTGTCACCACCATGGTAACAGCTGCATGCAGAAACAATGCCTACAACACCGACAGGTATTGCACAACTGGACGCCAATAGTGGCGTTTCCATAAACTTATTCGAGTTAGGGAAGCGAATTATCAGAAATGCGCTTTAAGACAAAGCGAATTTAGCCCGTTTCCATTAAACTGGTGAAATGCGATTCTTGGGAGATCCTGCCTGGGTCCGTCTGACCGACCTGCTGTAAACACTTCCCGCGGGCTTGCACACAGTGCACATAGCTGGGATGGGGCTGAATTTTTCAGACCGAGAGACGTGAGGGCACTGCTGTGACTCGCTGCACACGCATCCCGATTCCCGACCCAGAGCCAGTCGCGACGCACCGCCGCGGAGAAAGTGCGGCCGGCGGGAGCACAGAGCAAGCGACCCCGGCCGGGGCGCCCCGAGTCCCCGAGCCGAGGCGGCCGCCCCCCCCCGCCTGGTTGAGTCCTCCGGGCAGACTGACTGCATCCTGCAGCGTCGCAGATGCGAGCTTGTACGGCCACTTTTTCCACGCGCAACGCGGTGTAATGACGAAGGGTCACTCCGTGTGTAACAACCGGTTTGTTTTGTGGGCTAACGCTATACAATGGACGTTAATTAAGCGGCGGGGGAAAGTGTTATAGGAGGACGATATATGGACCAGAACGTCATATTTTATTCGCATTTATTGTCTGACCCGTTTCCATTCACTTAGTTTATTCGATTAAGCCTCAAAATCCTCCTCCTCCAAGCGGATAATTTATTTTGCGGATAATGAAAGTTTATTCGCATTTTGAAGTGTTTCCATAAAAAGATTTTGCGAAAAAGCCGTTAATGCGCAAAAAGTAGCTTTATGGAAACGCCACTATTGGTGAGTTGGTAACCATTCTGCCCAACGGGCACCGGTCTGGGTTCTCCAACATTACTTCTGAGACTCCTACATTCAATCCCTCATATATATAGAGATACGTGGCTTCTGCCCGACAAGTGATAACATAGCATACATACGTGCATGTGTGTTTGTGAAAGTGTCTCTAAACTAAAATGCCTGTCTAACTGTCTAATAGAAGCATTGCTTCATTAACAGCGGGGATAACCAAACAAATTAACACAAACCATAGTTGCTGTTTTTTTTTACTAGACAGCCATTTATCACCGATGTTTATCGACCGAGACACATTACAGTATAATTAATTACCTCCTTTAATGATGCTCTCCAGACTGAAAAACAATCATTAATTTAATTTCCCTTTTGAGGTGAAAAAAGAATGCCGTATAATGACCAGACCGTAGGCTAATGAAAAGGTCACAGTAAATATGAGTGGCATTTAAATGAGCCTCGTCTTGAAAGAGAACGCAGAGTGGGTGTTCGTCTCACAGCTAGAAGTGGAAATTTACTCAAGAACTACAAATATTGAGGTACTGTTATTTAACTTGAATATGCACATGTTATACTATATAACGATATACTTATACTCTACTTTAACCCCACTACAATTATTTGAACACTTTAGTGACTAGTTATTTTGTAGAATTTTGATTATTACAAAACAAACTGTTCCATGCTTTGGGGATCTGGGGATCTACAAAAAGGAATCTGGAGATCCCCAAGCTGACAACGAGCTTGTAGATCTGATATTTTTTGAAATTTGAAATCTGCTAAATGTTAAAACACTGAGCACTTTCACTTTTGCAGTTGAAGCATATTTTGATGGCAATACTTTTTTTTTTTTTTTTTTTTTAAGATTTGTTTTTGGGCTTTTTATGCCTTTATTTGATAGGATAGTAGACTGACAGGAAATGGGGAGAAAGATGGGGAATGACATATGGCAAAGGTCGTCCGGATCGGGAATCGAACCGGCGACGCCAGCAGGCATCATAGCCTAGTATGTGGTATGCGCCTTGACCACTAGGCCTGCGGGCGCCCTGATGGCAATACTTTTGCACGTTTGTGTATGACATGTAGGCCTTTTACAGTATGTGCTAACGGAATGTTTCTGCAGTGTGGTATTGCTGCTTCTACTCAGTGGTGGACAGTAACTGAGTAAATGTACTTGAGTACTGTACTTAAGTACAGATTCTGAGCATTTGTACTTTACTTGAGTATTACATTTTACAATAAATACACATGATGTTAATCTAGTGATCATACTAAAGTAGTTATGTTGGTATGTTGTGCTTTACTTCCCTGAAACAAGAGTTAAAAGGTCCTATAAATTCATTGTGGAAACTCTTACTTTTACTTGTACTTTAACTATTTTTAAAAGCATGTACTCTTTTAAAGCAAGTACTTTTTTACTCTTACTTGAGTAACATTTTGACTGAGCTACTGTACTTTTGCTTGTAGTGGAGTACATTCTGACCAGGAGTATCTGTACTCTTACTCAAGTAGTGGGATAGAGCAGGGGTTCCCAAACATTTTTGTCTCAGGGCACCCCATGAATATTGTTTTAATCCGAAGCACCCCAACATTATAATTTTCACTCCCAGCACCTTATATTTATAGCATATCGTCGGTGTCGGGTGGAAACCTTGTATGTCCAAAACCGTTTTGTATTTATCATCTATAAAATGTACTAAACTAGTGAAAACAGCAGATCTACAATCGGCTGTTTTCAATAGTTTTGTGCGACAGTCTTGTATGATGAAGCAGGGCTTTGCTTTGCCAAAAGACGTACACTGACTGAACTGACTGAAAATAACTTTGTACTTCAAGTTTAAAATGACACTAAATATTTTTTCAAGTGTCCAAATAAATTCCAAATATTATCAAATTATCTCGTGGCACCCCTGGACTGCAGTCACGGCACCCCAGGGTGCCCCGTCATCCACTTTGAAACACCCTGGGGTAGAGTACAGCTGTCTATCTCTGCCTCTACTCGAGTAAAACGCTAAACAAATGGCAGTACTTCTCCCAGGGGCGTCACAAGGGGTAGGAAAGTGGGACTGAGTTACTGGGGCCCAAGGTGTAGGGGCCCTAATAACTTTATCTATTGAAAAATAGCAGATATACAAGCTCACAGCGCGGCACCGAGTGCCGCGCTGCGAGCTTGTAGATCTGCTATTTTTGAAAAGTTGTGAAAAAGTGTGAAAATCTTTGAATGTATGTATTTTTTAAGCGAACTTTTCTAACTCAAATTCTGCTTCTGGGGGTCCCTGGAACTAAAATATTTTGAGATCGGGGTCCGTGGCAAAATACATATCATCTTGGGGGTCGTTGACATAGGTTTCTTGCACACATTTTCACGATTTTTCAAAAATAGCAGATATACAAGCTCACAGCTATCTGCTATTTTTCAATAGTTAACATTCATGGGGGGCCCGCAGTGAATCCTTGTACCCAGGGCCCAGAATTTGGTGTGACGCCCCTGACTTCTCCCACCGCTGCTCTCACACACACACAGCCTCCTGCGTGATTTTATGTTCCCCTCCTGCCTGCCAGACACATTTCTAGACACTTAGAAGTTGGACGGAGGGAAAGGTATACTCTCACTTCTCCCCAGGTTGGGGCCTGCTCCTCATTAGAATAACGAGATTACAAAGGCTTACGACGGGGGGATAAACAAAATTATTTTTAACCCATTCGGAACGGGTACAACATTATTGCGTATTATTATGTTATGCTTTTTAACTATTGAAAAATAGCAGATATACAAGCTCACAGCGCGGCACCGAGTGCCACGCTGCAAGCTTGTAGATCTGCTTTTTTTTTTTTTTTTTTTTTTAATCGTGACATTTTTAATTTTGACCCAATTCTATAAGTGTCTTTTGAATGCTTCTAAGGTTTTTTTTGAAAAACCTATGTTTCTATGTCAGCAATCTGGCTATAGCCATCGTCAAAGAAAAGCTCATCTTCACTTAACTGGAGCTCAGTTAGTCTGTTCTTGAGAGACTACTATGTCAGTGGTTCTCAAACTTTTCATGTGAAGGACCCCCAAAATGAGATGTATTTGGCCACGGACCCCCATCTGAAAATATTGTATCAGGGACCCCCCAGAAGCAAAATTTGAGTTACAAATGTTTGCTTTAAAAATACACATATTCAAAGATTTGCACACATTTTCACGACTTTTCAAAAAAATAACAGATCTACAAGCTTGCAGTGCAGTACTCGGTGCCGCGCTGTGAGCTTGTGTATCTGCTATTTTTCAACAGTTAAAGAATTCAATAATTCCAGGCCTAAACGGGTTAAATACCCTCATATTTCCTGGATGTTTGTGTGATAGCTCAAGCAGAAACAACGGCGGGCGCACCGGTGCTCCCGCGGCGCGGCGTTCCAACGTTGTCGTCAAACATAACTAAGTTCTCTTCTTGGACATTTGCTTTTGTTTTGGGAAACCATAAACGGTAATGGCTAAATTTACACGGAAAGGATTACTTCATGGCTTCACGTGTAGTACATAATAATAAATAAGTAGACCCAGGGACTAGTTGCATAGTAGGATGCAAAAATAACAACCACTGTTAAGAATTAACTTTGTTAAACTCTTACATTACCAGCATGGCCTAGCACTCCTTTCTAGCCTGCTTGTGTCAGTTGGATCAGAGATGACGATGAAGTGATACAACACTGGTAGACGTTTAGATCAGTGGTCCTCAAACCTTCTCATGTCAAGGACCCCCAAAATTGATATTTATTAGCCCGCGGACCCCCATTTGAAAGATATGCCCTTAAGAAAAGATCTTTAAGGCTCTAGCAGTGATTCTCTATCATTCCCAGTTTGACATGCATTAGGGCTACAGACCCCCGTGTAATGGCATTTCTATATCTGGGACCCCAATTTGTATTGTAAAACCAATGTTAATTCAACTCTGAGGGTGTACAAATGGAACCAAATGGACCTCCCTCAGGGACCCCAGGGGGTCCCCGGTCCCCACTTTGAGAACAAATGCTTTAGATACCCTACTGAACTACATCAGTGGTTAGTACACTTTTTTCAAGGACCCCCATTTTGGTGTGCATTATGTTACGGACCCCCCATAAATCGTGAGAGCGTACAAAGTCCATGTGTGCAGTCTCAGAGTTTCAGTCCTGTCAGGGTCCATTTGGTTCATAAGTATCAATAGTTTGGACCTGCATTGTGTCCAATAGCTATTCACTAACCCAGCAGCAGTCTGTCTCTCTCTATAGAGCTATACGTGTAAGACGCCTCAGGGCGACATGCGACATGCGACCTCATAACTAACAGAGTAGATAGACTTTATACTAGTGCGGTTATTTATTCAGCTTCAAAGTTAGTATTTTTTTATTGGATTGTGTTTACACAACGTCCTGAGACCAACCAAACCGCTGTTTTGACCTCACAGGCACCCTTACTTGTCAAACGGCTTCTGCTCTGCACCAGAGCAGGGAGAGGAGAGGCTAGAAAGGGAGGGGAGGGAGGGGTCGGTTTGACAAGTAAGGGTGCCTGTGAGGTCAAAACAGCGGTTTGGTTGGTCTCAGGACGTTGTGTAAACACAATCCAATAAAAAAATACTAACTTTGAAGCTGAAGAAATAACCGCACTAGTATAAAGGCTATACACTCTGTTAGTTATGAGAGGGCCTGCGAAATCTAGCAACAGGGGCAGCCGAAATCTAGCAACAGGGGCAGCTATGAAAAAAATGGACTAAAGCAGGTATAAAGGGGTATGATAAAAGACAGATTTAACCCTATATGTGTTTTGGTCTGGAAGACTCCTTTAAGTAAATGTACTTGGTTACTTTACACCACTGATGGTGGGCCCACCTCAGGCATTCTCACTGGCTTTCCAGTAAAAGTACACAGTAGAGGAGATGGATATGAGACAAAGTTCCAGCAGAACACCAGTAAGATGGATATGAGACAAAGTTCCAGCAGAACACCAGCCACGAATCAAACCCACAGAGCTCCTTGTGTCCCAGTGCCAACTTAAACTGGTCGTGTCTCTCTCCAAAGAAGACAGATTTCTTTCATCTACTTGAGACTGTGCTGAGATAATTTCTCTAAAGCTTTGTTTTTAAGTTTGCTCTGGGTCAGAATAAACACGTTTCTTTTTTTCCCAGCCCTTGACTCCGTGCTCCTCTGAGATGTACGGGTCGCTGACACATGTGCCTTTGGCCCTGAAAACAAACGGAAAAAATAATCTGAAGTTGAAGGTCTGACATTTCGTTGAGCCAGGGGCGGGGGGGGGGGGGGGGGGGGGGGGAGTGGGACTGAGTTACTAGGGGCCAAGGTGGAGGGGCCCTAGTAACTTTAGCTATTGAAAAATAGCAGATCTACAAGCTCACAGCGCGGCTGCGAGCTTGTAGATCTACTATTTTTGAAAAGTCATGAAAATGTGTGCAAATCTTTGAATGTAGCCTACGTATTTTTTTTACTTTGTAACTCAAATTTTGCGTCTGGGTGGTCCCTGGAACTAAATATTTTGAAATGGGGGTCCGTGGCCAAATACATAATCATCTTGGGAGACCTTGACATGAAAACGTTTGAGCACCACTGACATGGAAACGTACGTTTCTTGCACACATTTTCACAATTTTTCAAAGTGCAGCGCTGTGAGCTTGTATATCTGCTATTTTTCAATAGTTAACATTCATGGGGGCCCCGCAGTGAATCCTTGTACCCAAGGCCCAGAATTTGGTGTGACGCCCCTGCGTTGAGCATCTATGAAGATATTTCCAGTTCACAAAACAACCGATATGGGACCAATATGGTGGACATCTGTCACCTGTGCACCTCAGCGTCGGTTTTATATTTCGGACAAAAATGAATAGCAGACGCCGCGTCTCTGAGAGTCTTGGACAGATATAGGGAGTAGAGCCACTGCCCCGACCGATATATCGGTTTGGCCGATATTATCTACAATGATTTGACTTTTTTTAAGATGACAGAGGTGATCATAATTGCATTATTAATTAGCCTTACATTAAGTCGTCCTGCAGTGGCTTCCGCATTCTGGCTTTGGGATGGCTGCATGGAGCGTCTTACCAGACAGGTCGGGGGCATGGTCGGCAAAACTGCAATTGCGACTCTACACATGCACAAAAATGCGAAATATAGCACATCGCAGAAGTTCTGCAAGATGTATGCGACTTGTCCGGAAGCCTTATTTAATGTACTAGAAGCTCGAGCGTCTAGTCAGCGCCCTGGCCAACTCGGGAACAATGTAAATAGGGGATGAATGCCCGCCCTTTAATGCAAACCCCATTATACCTGTTGTCATAGGATCTGTTTTGACCATCTGTTTGCGTGTGTCCATTTATGCCCATATATGGGGATATCTATCTGTCTATGTCCATTTTACGTCCATATATGAAGATCTCTGTAGGACCCGTTTTGACCATCTGTTTGCCTGTGTCCATTTATGCCCATATATGGAGTTATCTGTCTGTCTGCGTCCATTTTATGCCCATATATGGAGATCTCTGTAGGACCTGTCCTGTATTGACCATCTGTTTGCCTGTGTCCATTTATGCTCATCCCATTATACCTGTTGTCATAGGACCCGTTTTGACCATCTGTTTGCCTGTGTCCATTTATGCCCATATATGGAGATATCTGTATCTGTCTTTTTGCGTCCATTTTATGCCCATATATGGAGATCCTTGACCATCTGTTTGCCTGTGTCCATTTATGCTCATATATGGAGATATCCGTATCTGTCTGTCTGCATCCATTTTATGCCCATAAATGGAGATCTATGCAGACCCATTTTATGCCCATAAATGGAGATCTATGCAGACACAGTGCCGGTTCCGGAAAACCCTGATGTCAGACATCAGAATCCGAACCTTTCGTGCTGGTTCCAGAAAATCGCGTATCGGATCGGGTCGAGGCCGGGCACTGCACTACCTGCTGCGGCAGGGAACGCTCATGCCGAATTTGAAATAGGGAATGAATGCCCCACCCTTTAATGCAAACCCCATTATACCTGTTGTCATAAGAGCCGTTTTGACCATATGTTTGCCTGTGTCCTTTTATGCCCATATAGGAACATCAGAATACGTAACCATGGCATTTTTTGTTGACTCATGTGGCGTACATGATCTCAGAGCCTTTTATGATGTGATGTCACAATGAGTCCGGAACAGCCTGATGTCAACAATCAGCCCGCATAAGGAGATTCCGAACGTTTCGCGCCGGTTAGGGAAAACCGCGCGTCGGGTCGGGTCGAGGCCCGGCACTGCACTCTGTGCCGCGGTGGGGAACACGCGTGCCGAATCTGAAGCCGGTGGGACGAACGGTTCTCGAGATACGCGGATTACAGACAGACACGCAGACACGCAGAGACTTCTCGCATTTATAGATAGATTAGTCTGTATTTTTAAATAAAATTAGTTTTTACCAAGTGTACAGCTTTTCCTCGTTTGCTACAACGTTAGCTGCAACAGCGCCCGTTGGTGGCTGGAAGCATTATTGTGCATTCTTTGTATACACTTACGTCATGTCCTTGTATGAGCGAATGGGGGAATGGATGGACGTCACGTGATAAGTGCAGCCATCTTTAACCAAACCAGAGATGCTAGATTTGGAAAAGACACACACTTGGTAAAAACAAATTTTATTTAAAAATACAGACTAATACATTAAACAAGGCTTCCAGACAAGTCGCATAAACCTTGTAGAACTTGTCCGGAAGCTATATTTCGCATTTGTGCATGTGTAGAGACGCAATAGCAGCTTTGCAGACCATACCCCCGACCTGTCTGTATAAGCGGTAAGACGCTCGTGCAGCTCGTACAAAGCCAGAATGCGGAAGCCACTGCAGGGGCGTCTTAATGTAAGGCTAATTATTAATGGCGTCTGACTTTCCCCCGTGGGATCAATTATGGTCTATCTGTATCTATGCAGCCATTGTGTGTCCCGATTGGTAACCTTTTGAAAATGCAAAAAAACAATTGCAGACAAGGGATGGGACGATATGAACATTTCATATGACGATTATTGTTGCAAAATAAATCGCGATTTACAATATTATCGCTATAATCAAAATCCATTATCCTGGGGCGGAACATTTGCCAAAAAAATAGCAGATCTACAAGCTCACAACGTGGCGCATTGCGACGCATTGTGAGCTTGTAGATCTGCTATTTTTTTGGCAAAGACATTTGATAGAGTGAAAAGGAGACTGTATCAAGTACGTATATTATAAGTACCTTTTACCAATTATAGAGGGTTTGAGTGGTACCGGATATGCAGCTCGGCAAATAAAAGGTGAATTGATCCCAGTGCATGACGGAGGACGATATCACGATAAATTAAATCTCCACGATACGATTATCGTGAGTGTTTTTTTATCACGATAAACGATAATATCGCTTATCGTACCATCCGTATTGCAGACCAGGGTGTTCAACTTGGGATTGGCATTGAGGAGCCAAAGATCTGGCATCGGCCAGGCTCTAGCAGGGAGTTGTCTAAAGAAAACAGAACCTTGACCCCAGCTGCTCCCGTCAGCTTTACACGTCTCACAGAAACAACAAGTGACACAAGAAGGGTTTTTTTTTTTGTGGGACAAAAGTTGTCATTCTTTTTGGTCAGCGCTTTGGAGTAACAAAGGCGAAGCTAAAAGATGACGTGAACGAAGGAACGAAACGGGGGAACCGTGCAACTGGCTTATGAGATATTTCTTTCTTTCAAACATCCATATGTTTTCACCTCGGGAGGAGTTACGTCTGACCGATGACAGGCTTCTGAACCAGAAGTTGACCTGGAAACCAGGCACAAATATTTATGGGAGTGTTAGGAGTGTCTGGGACGAGGAGATGAACACGGAGGCAGCCTCAGACACAAAGGAATGAGAGACTTAAGTAACGCCTCGTGCCGGGCCAAACCCAAGGCTTGAATAAATCCATCAGGGCCCACTTGAATTATCCTCCTTATATGGAATTATCCTCCATATAAGGCATCCCGCTGATAAAGATCCAAAGAAAAGGAATGCCATTCTCCAGTTCATGTTAACAAAGGTTAACCTTAAAATTTCAATCCTCATACCACTGTTGTATATTTGATGTTTGTACAAAAGAAGCTGCTACTCTTATTATTGTACCACTTCATTGCCTTAAATGCTTCACTTGAAAATCAAATAAACAAAGTTTAAAAAAAAATTAAAAAAAAGTCTTGCGCTGCGAGCGAGTAGATCTGCTATTTTATGTTTTTAATTTAATGCCCTGCTTCATACCACATACTACAGTTTCACACAAATAAAGTAGCAAAAAAACTGCCGATCTATGTAACTTGTTATCTTTAAACTATATTTAGGGGTCAGAATTTGTTTTCATGTGTTTCTAAGCAAACATGTAATAAATACATGTGAGGCTGGGTCTGTTCAATATGTGTTGGTGGAGGACCAGGGCCGGCTGGAGGATGAAATGACTAAGGGGGCTGTTGAAAATTGTGAGGGGGCACATATTTTTTAATTAGGCTAGTAACAATGAACATCCTTTTTATTATCTATAATACCTACAACAGATGTCAGTTTTTGGGAGCTGAAATAACAGCCGCTGCTACTGCGCTGTGGTTTAGGTGATTTTAAATTGCGGATTAGACAGGAGTAATAATAATCAGATAATTATTATAGGGGGCAACTGTGTTTCAATACTGTTATTGTAATATTCATCCCTAATATTCAGCCAATAGTTGTGTTGTTTTTGATATTTTCGTGATTTTACATGGTTAGGTTAGGTTAGGTTAGGTTAGAATATAAACCGAGGGGGCACAACTTGCAACTGAGGGTGCAATGCCCCAGCATGGAACCTGGGACAACCAGGGGCTCTGGTTCCCCAGGCGGGCTCCCTAACCATTCAGCTATGCCACCCCTAAAGAGCAGTACTTGAGTAAAGGGCTTTGCACACAGACGTGTTCTTTTTTTTCGCACGGAAAAAAATGACAATTTCATTTTTTTTTAAAGAAAACAATGATTCTCTATGACCTCATGCACACCGGCTCCGAATTTGCCATGCGGCAGGTGGCTGCGGATGTTCGATTCGTGTGTCTTGTCGCATGCGGTAAAAACTCATTGACTCTTTTTAGGACTCCTTTTCGGATCCGCAGTGGGGATTCCGCAAAGCATTGCACACCAAATCCAATGCGTTTTAATCATGCAGCAAACGGAAAGAAACGCAACGGTCCCGTGTGCAAAGCCCTTAAATGTACTTAGTTACTTTACACCACTGGTTCAATGAAAGCTGCTAATCTTTATGTTCAGTGAATATACAACGTTGTGGGCTTGGGGCAGCGATGGCCGATCTAAGCAGTCCCATCTGGACAGAGTCAAACTAATTGGCCTCAGAGCTGGAGGTGTGACCACACACACACCTGTTGTGCATCCATGCGTGCACGCAGGATAAATCATCCTCCACGCACGCACACACACACACACACACACACACACACACACACACACACACACACACACACACACACACACACACACACACACACACACACACACACACACACACACACACACACACACACACACACACACACAGGATAAATCAGTCCTCCTCACTAACATTCATCTGTCAGGCCAGGAGAGCATCTGCCTTTCATCTGTTTGTTTCCTGGCCCTCCACCACCTTATAATACACCCAGGGCATGGCAACCCTCCACCACCTTATAATACACCCAGGACATGGCAACCCTCCACCACCTTATAATACACCCAGGACATGGCAACCCTCCACCACCTTATAATACACCCAGACATGGCAACCCTCCACCTCTTTATAATACACCCAGGCATGGCAACCCAAATGGGGACCCAAATCTGGAATCAATGCGGGTAAATTGACTAAAATCAAATCTTTGTCTTAGAAATGCGAAAAATACCTTTGTGTTATCATGTTTTCTCCCATAGAATCCAGAATCAATTATGAAAGGATAGACAAATGTATCATGAATAAAAATAAAAATTGAACAATGTTAGAGTATGAGGGGCTTCCATCGTGTAGCAACCATCTTCTTATGCCGACGTCAATCCATCAAAGAAGATGCGTTTGCATATGCTATTTAGATTGTGAGTCATCATTTAACAAAAACTAGAAGCTGTTCGGGCGGCCCAGCGTCTAGTCGGCGACCTGGCCAACTCGGGAACGATGTAAATAGGGAATGAATGCCCCGCCCTTTAATGCAAACCCCATTATACCTGTTGTCATAGGACCCGTTTTGACCATCTGTTTGCCTGTGTCCATTTATGCCCATATATGGATGGAGATATCTGTATCTGTCTGTCTGTCGGCGTCCATTTTATGTCCATATATGGAGATCACTGCAGATATAGTTCTGGGTCCATTTTATGCCCATATATGCCCATATATGGAGATATCTGTCTATTTGCGTACATTTTATGCCCATATATGGAGATCTCTGTATCTGTCTGTCTGTGTCCCTTTATGCCCGTATATGGAGATATCTGTTTATCTGCGTCCATTTTATGCCCATATATGAGATCTCTGTCGCTTTTTGTTTGTTTCTTCTTTAAGCAGAATACACAGCCTGCTTAAATCTGCATCATTCAAGTCATCCTCCCAGTCCCACGCTTTGTTGCTTGTCTTATGTTTGTCTTTGTCTCTTTTATTTTATTTTTTGGAGCGGACCCCATGAATGCCCCACCCTTTAATGCAAACCCCAATATACCTGTTGTCATAGGACACGTTTTGACCATCTGTTTGCCTTTGTCCCCACCCTTTAATGCAAACCCCAATATACCTGTTGTCAAAGGACCCGTTTTGACCATCTGTTTGCCTTTGTCCCCTTATGCCCATATATGGAGATCTCTGCACACACAGTACCGGTTGCGGAAAACTCTGATGTCAGACATCAGCTCCGCATTCGGGCATTCATTTTATGCCCATATCTGGAGAACGCGCGTGCCGGTGGGAAGAACGGTTCTCGAGATACGCGGATTACATACATACATAGACATTCACAGAGATTTTTTGTTGACTCATGTGGTGTACGTGATGTCAGAGCCTTTTATGAAGTGATGTCACAATGAGTCAGCGCTTGCGCAGATTTCCTCCGGAACAGCCTGATGTCAACAATCAGCTCCGCATAAGGAGATTCCGAACGTTTTGCGCCGGTTCGAAAAAAATGTGGGTCGAGGCCCGGCACTGCACTCCGCGCCGCGGCGGGGAACGTGCGTGCCGAATCTGAAGCCGGTGGGACGAACGGTTCTCGAGATACGCGGATTACATACACACAGACAGACAGACAGAGATTTGTCGCATTTATAGATAGATAAAGCTGGAGAAGGTGTAATATTAGATGTAAAAAATACTGAAAGTTTCCAGCAACCGTATTCCAAAATGAAAAGACATTTGGACATTCCCAAACCGTATGAAAGAAGGTACAAATAATACTATTTGAAGCACAGAGAGTGCAGTTGGGATTATTTAAAATCCTCATAGTCATAGCACATAAAACTTATGTTTTTAACAAAAATTTTACAAAGGAAATATGATTGAACTCAAGTCTCCATGGCATGAGTAATCAATAGAAAAAAAGTCATTCTGGGGGTGAACTACTTGTTTAAAGCTTTTTTTTTTTTAAGCTCCATTGTAGCTAAATGGCATTTCCCCAAAATGAAATGAATGGGATTCATTCAAGTATCTCTAAAAGTGAACATTATTTCCAAAAATTCAAATGGTAGCCCATATGTCCCAAGTAGGCTGAACGTTGTAAGGTATGAAGGACTAGTTACAGTAGGTATAGTTTACAGTAAACCTTTTTTAAGGACTTAAACAGAATATGTAACCAAATGGACATGTGGACAGGAACTTTAAGTTTGTACTTAAAAGTTCCTGCCCACATGTCCCCTGGAGTAGGAGACATGAGGACAGACAGAAGCTTAAAGTCCACACCTGAGCGAACGGAGGTCCCACAGCTTGACCCCGTCGGTGACGGCACTGGTGAGGAAGAGGTTGTAGGAGTCTGGAGCCTGGGAGCTGAACATGGAACCCTGAGGAGACAACAACACACACACTGGTGAGGAAGAGGTTGTAGGAGTCTGGAGCCTGGGAGCTGAACATGGAACCCTGAGGAGACAACAACACACACACTGGTGAGGAAGAGGTTGTAGGAGTCTGGAGCCTGGGAGCTGAACATGGAACCCTGAGGAGACAACAACACACACACTGGTGAGGAAGAGGTTGTAGGAGTCTGGAGCCTGGGAGCTGAACATGGAACCCTGAGGAGACAACAACACACACACTGGTGAGGAAGAGGTTGTAGGAGTCTGGAGCCTGGGTGCTGAACATGGAACCCTGTGGAGACAACAACACACACACTGGTGAGGAAGAGGTTGTAGGAGTCTGGAGCCTGGGAGCTGAACATGGAACCCTGAGGAGACAACAACACACACACTGGTGAGGAAGAGGTTGTAGGAGTCTGGAGCCTGGGAGCTGAACATGGAACCCTGAGGAGACAACAACACACACACTGGTGAGGAAGAGGTTGTAGGAGTCTGGAGCCTGGGTGCTGAACATGGAACCCTGAGGAGACAACAACACACACACTGGTGAGGAAGAGGTTGTAGGAGTCTGGAGCCTGGGAGCTGAACATGGAACCCTGAGGAGACAACAACACACACACTGGTGAGGAAGAGGTTGTAGGAGTCTGGAGCCTGGGTGCTGAACATGGAACCCTGAGGAGACAACAACACACACACTGGTGAGGAAGAGGTTGTAGGAGTCTGGAGCCTGGGAGCTGAACATGGAACCCTGAGGAGACAACAACACACACACACCATGTTAGAGAGGTTGTAGGAGTCTGGAGCCTGGGAGCTGAACATGGAACCCTGAGGAGACAACAACACACACACTGGTGAGGAAGAGGTTGTAGGAGTCTGGAGCCTGGGAGCTGAACATGGAACCCTGAGGAGACAACAACACACACACTGGTGAGGAAGAGGTTGTAGGAGTCTGGAGCCTGGGTGCTGAACATGGAACCCTGAGGAGACAACAACACACACACTGGTGAGGAAGAGGTTGTAGGAGTCTGGAGCCTGGGAGCTGAACATGGAACCCTGAGGAGACAACAACACACACACTGGTGAGGAAGAGGTTGTAGGAGTCTGGAGCCTGGGAGCTGAACATGGAACCCTGAGGAGACAACAACACACACACTGGTGAGGAAGAGGTTGTAGGAGTCTGGAGCCTGGGAGCTGAACATGGAACCCTGAGGAGACAACAACACACACACACCATGTTAGAGAGGTTGTAGGAGTCTGGAGCCTGGGAGCTGAACATGGAACCCTGAGGAGACAACAACACACACACCATGTTGAAATATCGAAAATAGCAGACCTCCAAGCTCACAACGCGTCGCAGTGCGACGCGTTGTGGGCTTGGAGGTCGGCCATTTTCGCTGCGTGATACCACACTGAACCAAGCATAATCAAGTGAATTCTGGAGATGTGGCGTAACGGCATGGATTTCTACACAGAGAGGGCAATTCTTTCAACATAAGATGCTGCGTTCAAGTTCAGGAGAGTTTGGACAAGGCAATTCTCTTGAATGCTGCCTTCAGGTATGGCATGGAAAGAGGGGGCATTTGCATTTCTTTCACCATAGTGAAAACTGCATTCATGGTCTGGAGAGGGCACTTTTTACAGATGGATAAAAGGGCAGGGGTTCAAGCCCCCTTTGATGTCTATATGTGCATGTGCCTGACACACACTCCACCAGATCAGCACAAACTCGACCCAAACAGCCTGAAAATGATCTGTTAAATTAACCCTGAAAGTGTACAGAATGTGTAACCAAATGGATCCATAGGGAAACGGGGTAAGACGAGACACTTGTTCTTGCATTTTGCATTGTCACAGCCAGAAAAATGCTACTCTCAATACAATCATGGAACAATGTAACCAACATGTAACACTGAGGATTTCCCTGTGTAGATTTTCACTTGCCAACAGCCAACATATCATTACTTCATGTACAACTAGAAGATTTTCACTTGCCAACAGCCAACATATCATTACTTCATGTACAACTAGAAGCAGTGTTCTTCCGAGCACAGGTCTCCACCAGGTCAGGTATGTTATTGTGGCCTCCAGGTGGCGCTATAATAGGCCAATGTGAAAAGCAGTGGTGTAAAGTAAATAAGTACATTTACTTAAGTACTGTACTTAAATACACTTTTGAGGTATTTGTACTTTACTTGAGTATTTCCAAATTCCAATACTTTTACTTCTACTCCTCTACATCTTGGATTCAAATATTGTACTTTTACTCTACTACATTTATTTGAAAACGTAGTTACTTTGCAGGAGTAAATTATAATATTATAAAACACACATTAACCCACTTTAGCCCTATTTTATACCTTTGCTATTTGAAAATAGCTGATCTACAAGCTCACACCGTGCCATGATGCGACGCGCTGTGAGCTTGTAGATCTGCTATTTTCAAACATTTGGTACTTTTACTTTTGGAACTTTAAGTACACTTTGATGCCAATACTTTCATACTTTTACTCAAATACATTTTGAATTCTGGACATTTACTTGTAACGGAGTGCATCTACAGTGGAGTATTGATACTTTTACTTAAGTACATAATGTGAGTACTTTTTCCATCTCTGGTGAAAAGGGTGCCATGTCTTCATCGGCCTTTAACGGCAGTCTGATGCTGCATGCATGATTTCAGGGCATTTCATTCCAAAAATGAGTGTGGCAAAAGTCGACCTGCTGGTGGCACTATAATAAGTCAATGTGAAAAGAGTGGCATTTGTTCCTTGACCTAGTGGGAATGTGTGTGCAGAATTTCTCTGTAATCACAAGCGGCGTTCATGATGGAAGCCAATGTTAGGCAATTAGGAGGGAATATGAAATATCAGACAGATGCGTCTTCATCAAATGACTATGGAGATACTGTGTACTGATTGGCGTGATTTCGGTGACAGTACAGGCCAAAAGTTTGTTTCACAAAAATTGACCTTCTGGTGGCGCATGTGAAAAATGTGGAGCAGAGGTTCTGAATTGGTATCCAGGGAGTGTGTGTGCACAGTTTGGCAGCGACCGGGCCAACGGCGCCGGAGTGTAGCTGGTAACAGACAGACGGGCGGGCGGGCACGCGCGCACACACACACACACGCACGCACGCACGCACGCACGCACGCACGCACGCACGCACGCACGCACACACACACACACACACACACACACAGACAGACAGACAGACAGACAGACAGACAGGGTGCAAAACATAGTCTCCCCATGCCTTCGGCCTGGTGGAGACAACAATCCTACAGTGAGAGGTGAGAGCCACAGGGACAGAGTCAACAGAGTGTGCTTTTTGGTGCATCTAGATGAAAAAACCTGCTCCATTTCCCCGCTGGAATGGAAACTCATCTGTCACTACATTTGTCATTCTTTTCCATCTCCTGTCCAGCATTCTGGGATCAGGGACTATAATTAGACCAAGCTGAATTCTAAAATGACTCAATAATAAAACAAACCCTACAAGACTGCAGCTCACTGTGATTACACGGCATGCATGCTCCGTCTCCTGGACGTTCACACCAAATTATTAGATTGCACGGATTGTCGGAAGAATGCGTGTGTGCATGTGTCTGTGCGTGCGTGCCTGCGTGCGTGCGTGCGTGCGTGCCTGCCTGCCTGCGCATTGTTTAGATTTCCAGTCGGGAGTGTGGGAAAGTGAGGTCTGAGAGAGAGCGAGCATTTCCAGTTCCATTTTTTCCGAGAAGTGCTCCACTGCTCTGACAATTTCCAGGTGATCCAGGCAGCGCCTGAGCCTGAGACCACGGAAAAGTTGAAGTGGGAAAAGCTACTTCACACACACTGTTCTGTAGCTGCTGTTTGGTGAGCAGCATGGGCAGGGGCGTCACAAGGGGGGGGGGGGGGGAAACGTGGGACTGAGTTAGGTGGAGGGGCCTTAATTGTGTTATACTTTAGCTATTGAAAAATAGCAGATCTACAAGCTCACAGCGCGGCACTCTGTGCCGCGCTGTGAGCTTGTATATCTGCTATTTTTGAAAAGTCGTGAAAATGTGTGCAAATCTTTGAATATATGTATTTTTTAAGCGGACATTTGTAACTCAAATGTTGCTTCTGGGGGGTCCCTGGAACTAAATATTTTGTGATGGGGGGGTCCATGGCCAAATCCATATCATTTTGGGGGTCCTTCACATGAAAAAGTTTGAGCACCACTGACATAAAAACATTGTTTTTTCTAAAAAGATTTGATATATTCAAAGACTTGCACAAACCTTCACGATTAAAAAAAAAAAATAGCAGATCTACAAGCTCGCAAGCTGTGAGCTTGTATATCTGCTATTTTTCAATAGTTAAAGCACACAATAATTGTGCGGGGGCCCGCAGTGAATCCTTGTACCCAGGGCCCAGAATTTGGTGCGACACCCCCGAGCACGGGGACGGGGACGGGAGGGAGGGAGGGGGATGTTATGTGTGCCGTCTCTCCAGGCAGGGGCAATCCCTTATGATCCCTGGGCATTAAACCCCCCCGAGGCATCCAGGCCAAGGGCCACACGTTGACGCAACAGCCAAGCTGAGTCAACACACCGCAGGCAGGCAGCGGCGGCGCAGAGCACACAATAGCTGGCGTGACAGCCAAGCGAGCAGGCAACCTTCAGGGGGGGGGGGGGGGGGAGGAGGGGGTGGAGGGCAGTGGCGTTCAGAAAAAGGTAAGGTATGGCAACATGACTGGTGTCTTACTGTCTTGAAGGCGTGCGTGCAAGACATCAGTCATGTTGCCATACCTTAGCAACAGGCATGATACATGTATGTTTTTGTTTGTTTGATTGTTTTTTGTATTATTATTATTATTTGTGCATTCTTGTTTCTTTGTTTTTCTTTTTCTGTATAAAATTGCTTGTGATATTGATTTATACAAAGATTTCTAAAGATATGTTCAGCATTTCTTCAAATGTGAATGTCAAAAACTATGTCAAAAGCAATAAAAAGTATTAATCACAAAAAAAGAAGTAGATTCTATTTTTTCCCCCCAAATTTTCTATGGTTTCTTGGGCTGGATATGGCAGCCTGGAACAGTTGTTCAAGTGCGGCTAAACTTGGCATAATATAGTAAACGTGCCACAATTAACAATAATGAATTGCACCTGTGCAGCTGACCTGTGGAACCTGGGAATATAAACCATTCTGTCAAGATGGGGAGAATAAAAGTGTGGAGAATATAATTATAATACCTTGTTAAATTTTGCATTTGTAGTTATTTTAATGTAATTTAACAACATAACCAGCACAGATAGACAAAGAGACATTCATGGATTTATATTTTAAAGTAACTTGTATTCTCCCCCCTGGACCCAGGGTATGGCAGCTGCATACCCCTGCCATACCCAATTGACGCCCCTGGTGGAGGGGGGCGCGACGTCGGTTGCACGGGGGAGAAGATAGCGTCCCAGCTGAGCGCGCAGCGACAGGCCAGCTGAACGCACAACGGCCAGACCAGCTGAAGGCACACACAACGGCGGGTTAAGGCAGTTAATCCGTGCCAGTGATTGTAGTGTTGTCTTAGTTAATCCAGCCGAGGCCCCCTGGGTGACGTACCCACGGAGCCCTCTGTGCGCGTCAACACGTGAGCACTCCTGAAACACTGCACAAAAAACACTGAGTTGTAATTTAACTCCAAGAGTTTGGAAGAGTAGGGATGGAGCTCAAAACAAGGGACCACTACAAACCCGATAAAGTGTATTGTTGAGTAGTACCTGGTATCAATAAGCTTTGGGCTTATCAAGCTTGTTATCGAGCATATTGAGGGTATGCGCGTGACATCGTCATCATACCCGGAAGTTATGCAGAAACGCCCACTGAATGGCAAAAAAACGACAGTACTTTCTGGTCTTGACAGCCCATACATCCAAACAGAAAACCCCGTCTGACTGCATTAAACAGTGTTAAACCACATTAAACTCACTTTGCCACTCAACTTGCCATTCACTTTATGCATGCGCATACCCTCTATAGCGGCCATGACATCATGTTTGGACAATCAAGACAAGAGGCAATCAAGAAATTATTAAAGTAGTACCATTCATAACATAAAGCCATTTAACACTTATTGCACACTAATGAATGATTGTTTTAATGAAATGTAATGATAATATTTGTTACTTTTGTGTTGTCAACTGTCAACTTCATAGGTGGTGGTGGTCAGCCACAAACTCAGTCACAACAACTGGCCAATAAAAAAAGATACCAGTTCTGTACAGAATTTGTCGTCTCACATCTTTCCACAAAATATTAGAAAACGCTCAATAGCGGGCTGGATAAAAGCCCGGCTCAATAAGCAGGATCGATAATGTGCTCATTATCGATATAAATTAACAAGCTCCATCCCTATCGAAGAGTGCCGCTTCGCACTCTTGGACTCTCTGGGTCATTGGGATAACATTTCACTCCAGTTCTGCTTATGTCTCCCTGTCCTCCGAAACGGGGATTATAGAAGCATTTGTGGGATATATATACTGTAGAAGAAAAATAAAACAAGGCCTGGAAATGTTTGGAAAAGATAAAACATCAGGAATTATCCCCCTTGTTGTTAGCAATGCGAAACTGGCTCGGAACTCCGATGACATGGGGAAGAAGTCAGAAGTTGCTTTTCACCGAATAAAAAACGCAACATGCTGAATTAATTTGACAGCTATAAAGGAAAATTGGAATAATATGCATAACCTAAGTCTTGTATAATTTATTGGACAAAGTGTGCGTTTACTGCACACACGCATGATACAGTATTTCCATATGGGGGCTACGCAAGAACCCATTCTTAACGTATAACATCGTTCATTATGTCAGCTTGTGAATTCACCGCACTCCCTAGTTGTTAAGACGCTCAGACCTGCAGCCTCTATCACTCTGGCTTTTAACCACTTTAAGCGTTATTTTATGCTTTAACTATTGAAAAATAGCAGATATACAAGCTGCGAGCTTGTAGATCTACTTTTTTTTTTTTATCTTCAACATTTGTGCAAGTCTGAGAAGGATTTAGTCTAGAAGACATAGAATCGGGTCAAAAATATTCTAAGGTTTTTGAAAAACACATGTTTCTACGTCAGTGGTTCTCAAACTTTTTCATGTCAAGGGCAAGTATTTGGCCACCGACCCCCATCTCTAAATATTAAGTATCAGGGACTCCCCAGAAGCAAATATTTGAGTTACAAATATTCACTTTAAAACAATATTTATTCAAAGATTTGCACAAAATGTTCACGACTTTTCAAAAATGGCAGATCTACGAGCTTGCAGCACGTCTGTGAGCTTGAAGGACCACTTTATTGTTGTTTGGGACACGATCAAGACAATCCTGAGTTATTTTTTGTGTTCAATCTGTGTCTTTAGATATTTTAGTATTTCAGCATGCTGCAATGCATTTTGCATCATATGACGCATCGTATGATGCAATATCATGCTACAAAGCATCATTGCATCATGTGATGCATCATATGATGCAATATCATGCTACAAAGCATAATATGATGATGCATTGTAGCATGCTGAAATACTAAAATATCTAAAAACACAGATTGAACACAAAAAAATAACTCTTTGTGTAAGATTGTGTCGATCGTGTCCCAAACAACAATACAATAAGATCTGGTTTTGTCCCAGAGGTGAAGTCGTCCTTATTATCTGCTATCTTTCAATAGCATCGTGTATAAACTAACTCCAGACCTGAATGGGTTAAGACACCAACTATCTGTGTCCACGTTAGTCCAACGTTGTTATATAGAGTGGGAGTCGATCCACAGAAAAACCCAAAGCACATCATGGAATGCAATTACGCAAGTGGCCGTCCTCCAATCCTGAATCTCCTCCTGCCATCTCCCTTGTCAGTCTTAATGCATTCAGACCGGCCCTTGGCCAGTATTTCATAGAGGGCGTGCGCATGCAAAGTGAGTGGCAAATCGAGTGGCAAAGTGAGTTTAAAGGAGTAGTTCACCCCCAAAATGATTTTTTTTCCCTATTGATTACTCGTGCCATGGAGACTATAGAGTATTCCTAAGACAAAAAATTGATTCGAGTAAATTTACCCCCATTGATTCCGGATGGGGACCCGTTTCGAAACGGGTCCCCATCCGGAACGAATGGGGGTACATTTATTGTTATCACATTTTTGTCTTAGGAATGCGACAAAAAACAAAAAATATTGTTGAACTCTAGTCTCCATGGCATGAGTAATCATTTTGGGGGTGAACTACTCCTTTAATGTCGTTTAACACAATCAGATAGGACTTTTCTGTTTGGATGTTTGGGCTGTCAAGGCCAGAAAGTAGTTTTTTTGACACTCAGTAGGCGTTCCCGCTTAACTTCCGGGTATGATGATGATGATGATGATGTCACGCAAATACGCTCTATACGTTGGCTATTCAAAAATAGCAGATCTACAAGCTCATACAGCCCGGCACCAAGTGCCACGCTGTATAAGCTTGTACAGTAGATCTGCTATTTTCTTTTTTTTAATATGAAAATGTGTGCAAAAGCTTTGAATATATATATATATATATATCTTAAAGCGAGCATTTTGTAACTCAAATCTTTGCTTCTGGGGGGGTCCCTGGAACTAAATAAATGTATTTTGAGATAGGGGGTCCGTGGGTCAAATACATATAATTCTAGGGGTCCTTGACAACCCCTGATGATAGAAACGGGAGTTTTTTCAAAAACATTAGAAGGATTCAGAAGACATTTATAGAATCAGGTCAATAATATATTCAAAGACTTGCACAAATCTTCACGATTTTACAAAAAAAAAGAAAAAAAAAAGCAGATCTACAAACTCGCAGCGCGGCACTCGGTGCCGCGCTGTGAGCTTGTATATCTGCTATTTTTTGTATAGCTAAAGTATAAAATAGTGGTTAAAAGCAATCTAAAGCGGCACAAAGGCGTTCCCGGTCTGGACGTCTTAATCCTGCAGAACCAGGGATTTCTATCCACACACTCAGCATGATGGATTACACTCCAGACGGCTTCCACCCGCCGTTTCGTCTCTCATGGAAAAACCTCGCATGGAAGCTTGTTTTTTTTCCCGTCTTTCCTTCGCCGAGCGTCGCCTTGTTCGTTCGCACACCACAACTCCACACTTCAAGTTCTCATCCCCCCCCAGAAGAAGAGATATGCGTCTTATGTAACACTCATAGATGGATGTCCTTATGTCTTATGTAATGTAAACGCCTAGGCTGGCATCTGCCAACAAAATAAAAATCATGCCCTCCAAAAGGAAGATGGAATGGGTGTCACAGAGGATACGCTATGCCAACGCGCCGTGCCAGCACTGAGCACGCCATGCTTATCCTTCATGTTATGAAACCAAGAAGGGCTACTTTTTATTTCTATTTTAAACCACGCCAAACCTAGCGAACCCGATTCCCCCCGGAGAACATTCAGTGAAAAGAGCTGATCTAAAAGCTCACGGCACGGCACGCCACGCCACGTCGCCAAGCCACGATGTGTCGCTATGTGTGATTGGCAATTTTATACAGATATTGATATTTAGTTTAGAGGGGAAAAGGAGGGGGCCTACAGCAGGCTCGGCTGCAGGATGACATTACTGAGGGGGGGCAGTTGAAAATGGCGAGGGGGAACATCTCATTTTTATATATTAAAGCTATACTGTGTAAGTTGCTCAACTTGTGGTCAGTAGCTCTATAGCAAACCTCGGTCGCGTCCGCGTCTTTCGGACGTTTTTCGGTTCTCACACCCCCGCGTCTGCCTCCACCTCGCCGAGATCTATCTTTTGAGGGGTCCCTGGTTGCTGTGCGTTCAGCCATTCCGGAGATACACTCCTTCACCCATGCTTCACCGTGCACCCGAGTATAGAGACACACGGGAGACTACAAATATGGCCGCCCTAGCGACCCCACTCCAAGATGCGCTGTGATTGGCCGGCAGTGTATAACCCTCGCTGTGATTGGCCGGTAGTGTGATGACGCAATTTTTCCGCGAAAACCGGTCCCCGGTAGGGATCATAGAAAACATATAAAGAGAAGGCTTTAGAAGCTGAAAATAACGGAGTGGGGGTTCTAAAACTTTAGCGATTTAACAGTTAGGACAATTTTAAGATTTGTTTTATAAAAAAAGTTACATGGTATAACTTTAAAACAATATATATTTTGTTATTGTCGAGGGGAAACCTGCTGCGTCCAATACCGTTGGTTTTGTATTCATCATTTTAAAAATGATTTAAACTAGTGAAAATAGCCGATCTACAAGCACACAACGCCGGAGATACAAAGTTTCTGCCCGACAGTGACGATATAAAACTTAAACTGAGGGGGCAGGATTTGCAACTGAGAGTGAAAGGCCGCCTCTGGCCCCCCCATGGCGCCGGGCCTGGCCTACAGTAGAGGGGTGCTCCGTTCAACTAAGCATATGGGATTTAAGAGGGTAATGTCTGCCACTAGAAGGATGGTAGCTACATGTGAGATATCTACTCTGAATGATCCGTTGGCCTTTGCTGTTTTTTGAGGGCACAAAAGCCAAATGCCATCAAATAAAACAAGTTCATGTCCATGAATTTAATTCTTATCTGCAGTGAAATAGATAAACAATGGTATTTACAATCTGATCCATGCTCAGCCCTGCACCAACAAAGTCACTCACTGGATTGGTTTAAAGATGGGGACTCGGGGGAGTTACGATTTCAGAATCTCAACAAAAGACACTGGTGTCTACATGACAAGAAAGAGACACTGGTGTCTACATGACAAGAAAGAGACACTGGTGTCTACATGACAAGAAAGAGACACTGGTGGACAAGAAAGAGACACTGGTGTCTACATGACAAGAAAGAGACACTGGTGTCTACGGTCTACTTATTGACAAGAAAGAGACACCCGTGTCTACTGTCTACTTATATAATATTTTTAGTTTTTCGTCGCATTCCTAAGAAACAAATTTGATTTCAATAAATGCATCCCCATTGATTCCGGATGGAGACCCAAATGCATTTGAGTCCCCATCCGTAATCAAAGGGGGCACATTTACTATAATAAAACCCCCCCAAAAAAAAAAGAAAAAAACAAAAAAACATTTTGGGGGTGAACTACTCCTTTAAGGCCACTGTGGCCTCAGGTCATGCCATTGTTTTGAGGGGCACAAGGCCAAAATGAGGGGCAACGATGGCCATGGCCTTCATGGCCTCCAGGGAATTCCTACCCTGCTGGAAACGCTACTAGCCATACGGAATTCAAATCTTCATTCAAATGCTGCCACCCTATAATGCTAGAATGCTTAAACTATAATCTGTCGCACAAAGGAGTCGCCCGCTGAACAAGCCGTCTACATGCTCATATTTTTGCTTACATTTTTGGCAAGCAACACTGACATATTCCGAACTATAAATCAGGCTCTATAATATCATATAATAATCTCCACTCTTCCCAACTCAAACAGTCTTTAAAGACTTATAAAAGGACGTCACTCATAATTATTGTAATTTCCATCTTGATGACTTCAGTGTGAAATATCTATGCATGGGAAGCAATGGAACGGCTCACCTCATGCAATGTCGTTTTTAAAATAAACATCCAACTATGCCGCGGCCAGGAAGATGTTGCAGTGACATTATAAAAGGGACGACTAAATCTGGAGACGACGTTTAAAAGGATGCTTTGACATTCCTAATTTTAGCTTGGTTATTTTCTTTATCAGTCACTTGTCACACTGCAGGGGAAAAGGTTTCTCCTGCGGGGGGAAAAATGTTCCACGTTTTGTTTCCTTAAAATGATTTGTTAGCAGTGTTAGCATTCCTCCAGGAAGTCAAGGACTTTCATTTTCCAACAAATGTCACACTGACTACACAGTATAACGGTTTAAGTGCTGGCGCAATCGGCCTTAATGCTGCCTCGGTAAAAGAGAGATCAGACTTAAAATGCGATCCAATCGGATATAATGCGTTGTCCTTTCAGTTCAGTTTGTACAGTCTGTACCAGTAAGACTCCCTAATCGGTCGCATAGACAAACTTTAAAAGGCCTGGTGGTGGCGCTAAATGGGACAGATTCATGTTGATGACATGAGTGTAGACATACTGTGTACCGCTTTGCGTGATTTCAGGGCAAAATCTGTAGGAGCAGTGTCCAAAAATGTGTTTTGCAAGAATCGACCTCATGGTGGCGCTAGAAGAGGGCCATGTGAGAAATAAGGGGTGGAGGTTATGGTTTGGCAGCCAAGGAATGTGTGTGCAAAGTTCGGCATGGATTGGGGCAACGGTCGCGGAGATATGAATTGGGGAAAAGTGTGACGTGACGGACAGACTGACAGACTGATGACTGACTGACAGACAGCCGCTGGAGTCCTTTCAGTTCAGTGTATACAGTATGTACAAGCAGTTGGTCTACTGTTTATGTACTGCATGTGTCAATTACATTACAAAGGTCGCTGGGATAGGGACTCGAACCCACGACACACGGTCAGGCATCAGAGCCTATATGGGGTATGCGATTGGACCGCAAGTCCAGCCTTTTTAATAGTTCTGTGGATGTATTATTTTTAAGGCTGGGACTTTAACTGATTAATTGCGATTAATTAATTACAGAAAATTAACGCGATTAAAAAAATTAACGCATTTTAATCGCACTTAGTTTTTGCACCACATAACCTTCAGTTTCGGGCATACCGATCATAGCGATGCACCAACCAAGAAGAGACAACAAACGCAAAGCAAGAAGTAGCCGATCAGAGCGCTTTGCTTGGCCCAGTGGATGCGTACAACAGAATGTGTTTTACTTGAAAAAAAATGCTTCTCAGGTCAAATATTGATGTGCGATTAAAATGTGATTAATTGCGATTAATTAATCACAGAGCCTGTAATTAATTAGATTAAAAATTTTAATCGCATCCCAGCCCTAATTATTTTATTTGTACTACTCACATACAGTAAACGTATACTCTACATACCCTTTAATATCCACAATATGGTCCAGTAAACATATACTCTACATACCCTTTAATATCCACAATATGGTCCAGGCCTGGGCTTACCTTGTTCTGTGTGATGCAGTGGACGGCTCTGCTGTGGGCATCGGGCACCTCTGATGCCACCGCACCCTTGTTCATGTCAAACACCTGGATGGAGCGATCCGAACCACAGGCCAGAACCATGTCTACGGAGGTGCTAAGGACCATGACCATCGATCCAATACAGGCTACTGTACCTGTTAACAAAATCAATAACCAAAACCAATGCATAGCTATTTTTTCCAGGACCTTCCAGGACCCTTGATAAATACCAACACTTTTCCAGTACTGGAAAAATATTTTTCTAATTTCAGAATATTTCCAGGAATTTCATGACAGTGGGAACCCTGTAAACAACAATGGCGGCGGGATCACCTTTCTGATCGTTTTTTTTCAGCACTAGATCTACTTTCTATTTCTATGTCTACAACGGGTGCAAACGAGGCTCACTATACAGCCTCTCGATTTGTAATGGCGGCACCCGCTCGGCTGATTTCTTTTCCCGCGACTCTATGAGAGATACACCCGTCTTTTACGCGAGATGGCGATTGGAAATAATGGATGGATATTGTTTTATGAAATCGCAAAGGTAGTGTACTTTGAATGCAGGGAACAGAGTATAAAAAGTAGGCAGTAAAAGAGTTAATAGCAAAAATATATAGAAATTATATTTATGTACAATCTATCTCCACACTATTACAACTCTATTCCCTGGTATAACAGCAACAAACATTTGATTCATATTTGAGTTAATACCTGCTAATAAGAATCCATCCACAGTTCAAGACAGAACAACTTTGATGTTGAAATTGTGTCTGTGGACTTTCGTTCCTTCCTGAAAATGTCTTAAAACTCTACTCCACTGCCAAGCACGGTAAATAGTGCCTAACTACCAAAGAACGCTATTGATGCCTGACAAACAAAGAACGCTATTGGTCCAGACCAAGCCCCCAGAACGGCTTGTAAACATTGAAGCGGTCCTACTGGCCAAAGCTGGAACTTCCGGCGGGGTGAAACATACATGCACGAGCATAAGAGAGCGCCGCTGGGGTCTACAATAGGGTTCAATGGACGTCGACGTCGTTCGTGACGTCATTACGTGTCGACGGCAAACATTTTGGCACATAATTATGTGCCAATTTCCCCCAGAATGCACCTGGATTCAGCTACTTCCGCATGCTTCAAAACGCCACTGAGCACTTCATTGCATTGAAGTGAATGGCTGGGGGCGGGGCTGTCCGTCCTCTATTCTTTTAATAACTCTATGGTCCAGACATACAGTAAATAGTGCCTAACTACCAAAGAACGCTATTGGTCCAGACATACATGTACAGTACGGTAGCTCTAAACGGGCTTCGCACGGTTCGGTGGATTTATTAGAAAGCAAATGTATTGTAAAGCTTTAACAAGGAGCTGGACTGGAGACATTCCTGAAGAATTAAAGAGACTTGGATCGTTTACAGGTAAAGTCAGCTGTGGCGGCCCTGGGGGGGGGGGGGGGGGGGGGGGGGGAACATTGCGGGGGTCTTATGCTAAAGTCTGTGGTTGATGAGTCCTCCAGTACATGAATAAATACGACTGGTTCCCACAGAGCTAGGTGGATATACAGCATGGTTCTAATTGTACAAACAAGTCAGTGTTTTTGAGCGCTCCTACATCTGGCTCTGTGTGTATGTCTGTCCGTGTGTCCGTATGTCCGTCCCGCAGAGCTTGGCATTGGCGCTTAAAGGACCATTTCACTTCTGTGACAACCGGATCTTATTTTATTGTTGTTTGGGACACGATCAACACAATCCTGAGTTCTTTTTTTGTGTTCAATCTGTGTTTTTAGATATTTTAGTATTTCAGCATGCTACAAAGCATCATTATGATCATATAATGCTTTGTAGCATGCTGAAACAAAAAAAAAGAAAATAACTCAGGATTGTGTTGGTCGTGTCCCAAACAACAATAAAATAAGATCTGGTTGTCCCGGAGGTGAAATGGTCCTTTAATGAAATTATGTTGTAAAAGGCAGCGCTCACTCAGGGCCGGACTGGGACCATAAATCCGGCCCTGGCATCTTGGCCCAGACCGACCCACCACAACCGGCGCGCAAACCGAACATAGAAGATCTACAAGTCCACAACACATCCAGGCAGCGATGCGTTGTGGGCTTGTATCCTGTTAAATGTTTGGGTGGGACTCCTGGGCCACAGTAGCCTGTGATAGGGCTACTATAGGCTGGTATTCAGATGATAGACAAGCCAGTGGGCCAATCATGTGATGTCTCTCTGCTCTGTGGGCCGGTGCTACTGAAGGATTGGCCCTCTCCACTTAGTGGCCGCCCAGTCCAAAGATTACTGTAATTATCCTAAAGTGGTGGCATATGCCCGGTGCTCACTTCTCCCTGGGTGTGATTTTAAAATGAATAAAATGTTGTTTGAAGCAGAGCGTGTTAATAGAACATAACTAGAACATCTGCAGTGGTTGGATGTGATTAGGGATGGGACGATAAGCGATATTATGGTTTATCGTGATAAAAAACACTTACTATAATCATATCATGGATATTTAATTTATCGTGATATCGTCCTCTGTCATGCATTGGGTTCAATTCACCTTTTATTTGCCGAGCTGCATATCCGGTACCATTTAAACCCTCTATAATTGGTAAAAGGTACTTATAATATACATAGTTGATGCAGTCTTTATTCATTCTCTATCAAATGTCTTTGCCAAAAAATAGCCGATCTACAAGCTCACAACGCGTCGTGTTGCGACACGTTGTGAGCTTGTAGATCTGCTATCTTTTGGCAAATGTTCCGCCCCAGGATAATGGATTTTGATTATCTCGATAATATCGTAAATCGTTATTTATTTTGTTACAATAATCGTGATATGAAATGTTCATATCGTCCGATTCCTAGATGTGATTGGTTGAACTTTGGTCTCTCATTCAGGGGTCTTTGAGTTCCAGTAGGACATAAAGGCTCTGAGGTCATTCATGGTGTTAACTCGATGAGTGCCAAGGGCCACAAGAGGGCGCCAAAGTGCCAGACATTCCCCCATAGACCACTGCTGTAACATACGGGGACCCACGCAGCAGTGGATTTTCATTTCACGTTGACCAGTGGAATGAAAATGACCCGGATGAAGGTGCGCTACAAGATGGCTATAGGCTATCACTCATTTTAGAAGCCCGATTTGCGGCTATTTAGCCGCAAAATTTTTTTTTCGCATCCATAGGAACACAGTTCAGAGAAAATGAGCTCAAAAGATTTCACAATGTATTGGATTAGGCGGCGCGATGCGGCGGCGTTACCCGATTACGGGCCGGTGGAAAGAGATCGCGGTCGGCGGCCTGGATGAAAATTTAGATGGAGGCTTGCTGAGGCCTCCGATTAATTAATTCATTTTATTTAAAAAGAAAAAAACGAACTAGTTCGGTATCAGCACCCCGGATACGTTGCGCCGCCGACAGCATAGATTGAGTTTTTTTGGGGGGCTCTAAACTTTATTCTAAACCATTTTCAATGGAATAAATCGTCGGAACATGTAGCATGGCTCGTTGGAAAGCGTAGGACGAGCCAGGACCACCCACGTCTCTACAAGCAGCTCAGGGTAAGTAAAATAGCAAAAACCCGAAATTGTTCGGTTAATAAAACATTTCTTACAGCAACAGTGGGTATAAAAGGATACAGGAGAAGAAATCGTTGATGGCAGACATGGCAGTGATTTCCGTTGCTGGAGTCTCCAGGCATCTCACCAGCTTGAGGACACTCCTCTGGTGATATCTGTGAGAGAGAATCATTATTTCAGCTGTGCAATGTCTTTTGAAATGTATGTGTTTTACTTTTAAACTATCTACTTAATGTTGGACCCATTTAGTACGGGAACGCAAATCTGTGTCACTCTAGATTTTAACCACTTTAACCATTATTTTATGCTTTAACTAAAATAGCAGATATACAAACACACAGCGAGCTGCGAGCTTGTAGATCTGCTATTTTTGAAAAATCTAGAACGTTTGAATATTTTGACTTTTTTATTTTATTTCCTCTAAATCAGTGGTTCTCAAACCTTTTCATGTCAAGGACCCCCAAAGTTACATGTATTTGGCTGCACAGGTCCTGGGACCAGGAAGTGAGCCAGAGAGGTTGTGGTTAATGTGGTCAGCATTCTTTACTGTCTGAGCCAAAGAGGCGCTCCAACGCTGGCTTAACTACTCTACCACCTGAGAAGGCTTCAAGCGCTCTCCATCCTGGCCTGAGGCTTAGTCGCTCCACGCTGCAGCAAATCCTGACACGTGTTCCTCAAATACCAGTACCCATCTTTAGGACTGTTATTTGCGCATTACAAGTGATGAAAATCTGCATTTTGGGTTAGGGTTACTAACTTACACTGTCATAACACTGTTGCTTGCTGAGAATACCAGCTCAGTGGCCTTGTGGTTAGAGTGTCCGCGCTGAGATTGGGAGGTCGGGGGTTCGATCCCCAGGCCGGGTCATATCAAATACTTCCCTGTGACATACTAGCATCATGTCCAGGGGGTGTACAGTACTTGTACATCATATGTCCAGGGGGTGTACAGTACTTGTACATCATGTACAGGGGGTGTACAGTACTTGTACATCATGTACAGGGGGTGTACAGTACTTGTACATCATGTCCAGGGGGTGTACAGTACTTGTACATCATGTACAGGGGGTGTACAGTACTTGTACATCATGCTGCCTCACGCTACAGAAACAGGAGATAGGCTCCTGCCCTATGGACCCCATGACTCTGAAAGGATTACTTACTTACTTGCTGAAAATAGCAGATCTTCTATTTACGGTGAGCGAGAGTGTCTAGACTCAGTAGACTGACACACATCTTTATAAATCAGATTTTAACATATTTCAAACCACCTAGAAAAGTGCAAAAAAAATCTGATTTGCCTCCCCCCTGGCCAGCCGGGGCGCCTGATGGAGGGGAAAGGAACTGGAATAACGTGTTCCTTCCACACGCTACGTCCAAACCGGGGAAATCCCCACTGTCAGGTGAAAAGAAGCAACTTGAACTCCTCATGCATAGAAGGAAGCATGAGGTCAGTCCGTTGTCTCCCCAGGCACGGCAGAGGGAGAGCAGAGCCCAGTAAAAATAGGCAATAGGCACTGGGTGAAAATGGGTTACAAAAATCGTGGAGAAAAAAAATCTCATTTGGACTGCCAGTTTGAACATTAATAAATATAGCATGCGCTTATCCAATCATGTGGAGAGTGCATTTATATAAAACCCAAAGATCATCCCTCCAGCAAACTGAAGCCCCTGCCCTTTTATCCGTCTGTAAAAAGTGCCCTCTCCAGACCATGAATGCAGTTTTCTATGGTGAAAGAAATGCAAATGCCCTCTTGATATGCAAATGCAAAGGGCCTCTTTCCATGCCATACCTGAAGGCAGCATTCAGGAGACAATTTGCCTTGTTTGGACAATTGCCTTGTCTAAACTCTCCTGAACTCGAAAGCAGCATCTTACGTTGAAATCAAGAAATGTGTAGAAATCAAGCATCGAAAATAGCCAACCTCCAAGCTCACAACGCGTCGCAGCGTGACGTTTAGAGCTTGGAGGTCTGCTATTTTTGATATTTTCACCAAAAGGCCCTTTTAGAAATGTCAGCCCCTGCCTCTCTAACACTCTCCAACAGCTCATCACATCCCCATGGTGATGGCTCTGTGAGAGCTAAAAGCCCAGCAGCCCCTGGGCCTCCTCCCCTGTCCCCTCCACAGCCCCTGCATGGTGACAGCTCTGACTGTTCACAAGTTGCACGATGATAACAACGCTGTTCCACTGATTGGGACAGGAAGAAGCAAACATGAGCTCCTGCTGCTGAAAGACTATCCGGACCCTTTTGGCTTCCATTTCCATGGCCTGCGGTGAAGCCCCTGACAGCTTACAGTACACAGCCTTACAGGGCAGCCTGGGTGGTGTTGAGTGTCAGTACACAGCCTTAAGCCCCTATCATAGTAGGCACCGCGGTGATAAGCTATCCACCGCGATGGCCGTGTAGTCTTTTTAAGTCATAAAACTACAACATTACGTCATTACTCGCGGTGAAGAACTATCCACCGCGAACCTCGACACATCTCTCTGTTTTTTGAAGCGGTGAAAACCGCTTCCTATGAGTGGCTTTGTGTGTATCACGCCCATATATGGTCATTTTAGTCCAGAATGAACAGGCTTTTTCAAAAACAGAATGTCCGTTTAATTACCATATATGGTGATCTCAGTCCAGAATGAACAGGGTTTTTCAAAAACACAATGTATGTCACCTCATGTCCATATATGGTCACTCCAGGCCAGAATGAACAGGTTTTTCCTGTCCCGTACGTGCAACATATCAGTCCAGAATGAATAGGCTTTTTCAAAAAGCAAAATGTGTGTCCCATGTCCATATATGGTCATTTCAGTTCAGAATGAATAGGCTTTATCTGTCCTGTACGTCCGGAATATGTGTGCGGCGTCCCTCCCGGTCAGATGAATGGATACTTTGAGGATTGGTCAAGCTTCACATGATAATTTGGCCTTCAGGTTTTATCTGTCTTGTACATGCAATAGGTCTCACAAGAGTAAATACATTGAAAATCTAGCAGAAGTTGAAAAATTTAGTAGGCCACAAAGATAACAGAAACTGAAATAATTATAGAGGGATGCAGTTGACAAACAACTAAGAGACCAGCAAGCAGGACTTTTTATATATTTTTTAAAAACCTATTATACCGTCTGTCATACCGGCTCTCCAGACAATTCTATACTAAGATTCACCGCTTCACTTCGAACCGAGGTTTGATTTTTACTATCAGACAGATCGGCCCATCACCCCGTTCACTGATTGGTCGATCTAGACCAGTCAGTCACAGTGATAGGACTTCACCGTGACTGACCATGATGGCCTCCACTTGTTTTCTCGCTTTAGGTGGATAGCTGATCACCTAAAATGTGCGGTTATAGGCTCTTCACCACAGACTCTGATAAGGGCTTTACAGGGCAGCCTGGTGTTGAGTGTCAGTGCGCTGCTGTGCTCGTGGTGAGAGAGAGAGAGAGACAGACTCCCATATCTGCTGGGTGAAGTACAACAATGTGCAAACACAGCAGCAAGATATGTGAGCTGCTGTGATAGGAGAAGGATAGCAAATGGAACACAACCACCTTAAAGACTACTGATCATTGTATATATCCCTACTCTGCCTGCATGTGTATTGTATTATAATTGTGAACATTGCTGCTTTGGCAATGTAAACATAATTATGTTTTCTCATGTATGTAGATATATAGTCCTTGATTGTATTTGGTTTTCTTATTCCTTGAATTTGATGTACTGTATATACAGAGGCCATAACAAGGGTGTTAAAATGTTTTTAATTTGATGACCGGGGCAGGCTTAAATAAGATTAATCTTCTGCCTGCTCCCTTTCAGTTCATTTATGAATGATGTATAAATAAAATAAAGTAAATTGTATGTAATGTAAAAAAAGAAGAAAAAAACATGAATGAAATGAAATAAACAAAATGAAATGAAATGAAATGAAATTGTTCTTTTTATGTGTAAGCATTTTGTCAATGTTGCTCTCAGAGCAGCATGAATGATATGCATAGATGACCAATGTTACATTGCTGCTCTGGGGGCACTTTGTTTGGCCTTATAGCAGAATTAGCCATAATCAATGAATAATTATTGGGACTATTACTAGCTCTGCTTACCTTCTGATGTCATCTCGTGAACGGTCCAGGTGACACAGATAGAGGGACAGAGAGGGGCCGGACGCCACTAACAGGAACTTGTCCAGGTAGTAGAACTGAGCAGCCTTGATGGGTTTGGAGAACTGGCCCGCACTCTGAATAAGAAAACAAAGGTAATATTACATCCACTACAACAGCGGTGTACTCAAGTACTGTACTTAAGTAGAATATTGAGACACTTTTACTTTACTTGAGTATTTCCATTCTTCTATACTCCAATACAGCTCAGAGACAGCTATTGTACTTTTGCTCCACAACAATTATTTGAAAACATTAGTTACTAGTCACTTATAATTGCAAAAACATACCACTTCAGCCCCATTTAAACTGCGACGCGGTGTGAGCTTGTAGATCGGCTATTTTCAAACATTTTGTACTTTTGATGCCAATACTTATATACTTCTACATTGCAGAATTGATACTTTTACTTAAGTAATGTACAACATTTGAGTACTTTTTCCACCATGAGTTTGAGTTTATGAGCTTGTAGATCGCATATTTTCGCAGAATGTTCCCTCCAGAATAAGGATGGCAGGGGTTCATGCGTTTAACATAAATAAACTTGTATTATTAATGATTTCTTATTAAACTCTGAGGGAGCGACTATAAAATGTATTTACTGTATATGCTACTGTAGTATTTACCCTCTCTGTCACGTGAGAATGATTTCAGGCTGAGAGCCTTGCTTCAGGGGCGTCAATTGGGTATGGCAGGGGTATGCAGCTGCCATACCCTGGGTCCAGGGGGGAAAATAAAAGTTACTTTTAAATATAAATCCATGAATGTCTCTTTGTCTATCTGCGCTGGTTATTATGTTGTTAAATTACAGTAAAATAACTACAAATGCAAAATTTAACATAATGGTCACTTTAACAAGGTATTATAATTATATTCTCCACACTTTTATTCTCCCCATCTTGACAAGATTGTATATTCCCAGTTTCCGCAGGTGCAATGCATTATTGTTAATTGTGGCACGTTTACTAACATGCTAAGTTTAGCTGCACTTGAAAAACCATTCCAGGCTGCCATATCCAGCCCAAGAAACCGTAGAAACCTGTGTAAAAAACTATAAAAACTTGGTTTTTTTTTCAGATCTGATCAGATCGTTTTTTTTTCAGATATCGAAAAATGTAATGCCTCTTTTCCATGAGGACTCCCATCTTTGCCATACCCTAGCTTTTGCTGAACTGACGCCACTGCCTTGCTTGCTAACCACAGTCTCTCCAGTGAGTCAGTGCCCAGTGAAATCAGAGCTGAACTCTAATAGAGATGTATTATAAAATAAATGGCTAAAGTTGGAGCCGACATACAGATATGAACACTTAGGTTGTGTTTATGGGTTGCAGAGTTATGGGGGCACGACCAAGAATAATGCTGTAATTCTTTCATTGTTAATCCGTTTTGCCTGAAAATAAGACTCAAATTACTCTAAAGCTGAACATGAACCACTTAGGATACAAAATACTAGCCAATCTACAAATGCAATGCGTCGATTGGCTATTTTGTATTTTTGACCGGTGCAAACCGCTCCTACATCTGGCCGTGTGTGTATGTAGGTACGTACTGCATGTCCCAAACTTGGCTCACTGGCAAAACTTTGCGGGACTGGTCAAAGGTAGGGTAAGTGATTTCATTTAATTCAAATTCAAATAAAAAAATGGGTCTGTGTTCTGATAATACTAGTTACTATAGAGTGTTATGTTCTGATAGTACCCGTATTTTCCGGACTATAAGGCGCACTTAAAAGCCTTTAATTTTCTCAAAAAACTACAGTGCGCCTTATAGACCAGTGCGCCTTATATATTGATCATTCATTGACATTGACATTCCTTTTAGCACAGCTCCATCTGTTGGATGCATAACGCAACGGTAGCGTCTATTATGTGCGCCTTATAGTCCGGTGCGCCTTATATATGAAAACAGTTCGAAAATAGACCATTCATTGACAGTGTGCCTTATAGTCCGGTGCGCCTTATAGTCCGGAAAATACGGTACTAGTTACTAGAGTGTTAGGTTCTGATAGTACTACTTACTATAGAGTGTTATGTTCCGATAGTACTAGTTACTATAGAGTGTTATGTTCTGATAGTTCTAGTTACTATAGAGTGTTAGGTTCTGATAGTACTACTTATTATAGAGTGTTATGTTCCGATAGTACTAGTTAGTTACTATAGAGTGTTATGTTCTGATAGTACTAGTTAGTTACATGGATCTGTCCCATATAGCGCCACCATCAGGCTGATTTTTTCAAACACATTTTTGTACACTGCTCCTACACATTTTGCCCTAAGATCACGCTGCGACCTGACGGTCGCTTATCTCCCGATTAGGGAGTCTTACTGGTGTTCTGATAGTACTAGTTACTATAGAGTGTTATGTTCTGATATTACTAGTTACTATACATGGGTTGCATTTGTAGTCCTACACCAGCCATTTTGAGGACCAACACAGGTGTTTTAATAACGTAGAACATTGGTTCTATGCCAATCAGACAAATTGAACACCTGTGTTGGTCCTCAATATGGACGATTTAGGACTACAAATGCAACCCATGAATAGAGTGTTATGTTCTGATAGTACTAGTTAGTTACTATAGAGTGTTATGTTCTGATAGTACTAGTTACTATAGAGTGTTATGTTCTGATAGTAATATTTACTATAGAGTGTTATGTTCTGATAGCACTAGTTACTATAGAATGTTATGTTCTGATAGTACTAGTTACTATAGAGTGTTATGTACTAGTTACTATAGAGTGTTATGTTCTGATAGTACTAGTTAGTTACTATAGAGGGTTATGTTCTGATAGTACTAGTTACTATAGAGTGTTATGTTCTGATAGTACTAGTTACTATAGAGTGTTATGTTCTGATAGTGCTATTTACTATAGAATGTTATGTTCTGATAGTACTAGTTACTATAGAATGTTATGTTCTGACAGTACTAGTTAATATAGAGGGTTATGTTCTGATAGTACTAGTTACTATAGAGTGTTATGTCATGATAGTACTAGTTACTATAGAGTGTTTGGTCCATATTTGGACTTCAGTCTTATCTCCTGTGAGGAGAATAAAGCAGTTTGAGTTGCTCCAAAAAAGAAATGTTGGGTGACAGGTTTTCCTCCAATCAGGATAGAGCGGGGCCTTCCTCCAATTATGGTCGAGTGGGGGCGGGCCTTACGTGCACCAATGCCCGGCATAACATTAGTTACTAGTTACTTTGTACATTTTGATTATAATCACAAATCAAGTACGAATTAAGTACATTTTGATATCACTAGTTTTGTACTTTTACTCAAGTAAAAGTTGGAATTCTGAACTTCTACTTGTAACAGAGTATTTCTACAATGCAGTATTGATACTTTTACTTAAGTAAAGAATTCTTTCCACCACTGCGTGCACGGGTGTGTGTGTGTGTGTGTGTGTGTGTGTGTGTGTGTGTGCGTGTGTGGAGTGGTAATATGGTTCTCTTCAACTCCCAGGGGACACGCGAGGGCCTCTCAGGGCCAAAACACAAACCACCTGAGGGGCCATTACTGCGTGATTCATCAGGCTCTTTACCCAACGCAGATTTATGGCAGAACCACGCTTCAACTGCTGTGATACTTTTTTTAGCTGACACACGGAAAGGAAATGAAGCAGCCCTACTGTTTGCTCAAAACCAAACGCTTTCCTTCGTCTAGAGACGATCATCCCTGGTCTTAGGAATGAGCAAAGCCATGTGTACAGGGACGTGCAGAGAATGTTAGAGAGGCAGGGGCTGACACTTCTTTTGGTGAAAACATCGAAAACAGCAGACCTCCAAGCTCACAACGCGTCGCGCTGCGACGCGTTGTGAGCTTGGAGGTCGGCTATTTTCGGTGCTTGATGCCACATTGAACTACAAGCATTATCAAGTCAATACTGGAGATGTTGCGTAGGGCATGGATTTCTACACAGCCACAGAGGGCAATTCTTTCAACATAAGATGCTGCATTCAAGTTCAGGAGCATTTGGACAATAAGGCAATTCTCTTGAATGCTGCCTTCAGGTATGGCAGAGAAAGAGGGCATTTGCATTTCTTTCACTACAGTAAAAGCTGCATTCATGGTCTGGAGAGGGCACTTTTTTACAGACAGTTAGAAGGGCAGGGGCTCAAGCCCCCTTTGATGTCTATGTGTGCACGTGCCTGCATGTGTACGCTTGGCTTGGCTCTCCGACAGACAGAGCTGCCTTCTCCTCCCTACAATGACTTCTGTTTGTTTGCCAAGGTGTTTCACAAGGCAAAAAAGAAAAAGAATAACCCCCCCAAAAAGCTGCGACCCGAGCCAAGCTTCTAACGGCCTACTGGTCCCAGTCTGAAGTGAGACGAGGGAAGCACCAGAGGTCCAGAGGTCAGCGTCATCTGCTTGGCCGAAGCAGTGTTTCTCAACTGTAGGGACTCAGGTGAAAGTATCTTAACCACTGCCGGGGGAGATACTAGACTTTTGAGGCCATCAGGACACATTTTTATGGGTCCACGACGCAAGTAAATGTCCAGTTTTTTTCCTACAATTTTTTTTAAATTATTTATTTTCAGAAATCTCCCCCCCCCAAAAAAAATAAAAATCTGAAACGTAAAGCGAACGACATAACTGATAATAGTCTACAATAGTAATTGTAGATGCCATGAGCTCACAACATGTCACATCGCAGTGCGTTGTGAGTTCTGCCATTTTAGCTACAGTTTATAACCAAAAAAAGGGCTTAAGTGGATCATTCATAATGTGTTTTTTTGTATGTTTGCGTGACAGGAGGGGACCTATAGCTTTGACTTGGCGAAGGGAGAGTAAGCCATACATCTAGCTGTCCCACTAATGCTTTCTGGGAAAGTGTGAGGTTCCAACGGAGAGGTGAGCGAGTGTCTGCACATGCTCAGTGATCTGGGCGTGTGGAGGTCGCTGAGAGCCTCGCACCTCGCCCTTTTGGCGAGCCAAGAAACACAGCATCTTGTCAGCCTTGTTAATTAGGCCTCTTCCCTGTTCCATATGGCGCTGTTCTGATTAGGAAGGGGAAAAGTGAACGTGAGCTCAGTCGGTAGAGCTCTCGCCTTTGTACCGCAAGGTCATGGGTTCGATTCCGGGCACCGCCAACTCAGCGTATGAGTAGCACGGCTTGGCAAGTCGTGCGGCAAGTAGGGTTGTTCGATGTGGCCTAAAAATAAAATCTCGATTTATTTCTCAGAAAAGTCAATTTTCGATTCCGATTTCGATTTTTTTGTTAAAAGAATAATACATTGTTTCAACTATTTTGTTTTCATTTAAAAAATGCAAGGATTTTTTTTTTTATTATTGTTTTATTTTTATATAGCCAAATAGCAAAATGTAATAAAACAATAAGGGTAATAATAATAATAATAACTTTAGTTGCGCAACAATCACATACAGAAGTTAACTTAGCGTCCTTAGTGTTTCATTATCAATAGTGAGTGACAAAACAGCCAAAACAAGCCAGCTCTTGGAGGCTGGTGAAACGGGTGAAAAAATAGCTAAGGCCGCCCCTGCACTGCTCATGCACGGAGGCGAAGCACTTCGCTTCCCGACACAAAATTAACACAGTGACAGGGACAGTAGGAGTAGACTACAGTGGATGGGTAACACAGAATTAATAAGCTTCTTTCAAACTACAACAACAAGTAGACCTAAGTGTACCAGCTCAGCAGCTTTTTGTTCTGTTTGCTGCCTGTACCAGCGCGAGTGAGCGCATGCAGTGCTGTGGTGAGCTCTGCCCAGTTTGACTTGCGCTGCACATCAAATAAATGACACATCAGAGATAAAGTAGGTATTAATTTGGTGTCAGACCTTGTCGTCCTGCTTTAGGAGGACCGGGCTGTGTACTTTTTGCCCCGTGCAAGGCTCCAATGAGTAAGAATTACCCTAATTAAAGTGAAAATCAATTTTACGATTTCTTTTTTTTTTTAATCGTCCAAAGGAAAAAACCCGGATTTCGATTAAAAATCGATTAATCGAAAAACCCTAGCGGCAAGTACTGGGAGCTGATGGTAGGTGTGGCGCTCCACCTCAGCAGTCCTTCTCCCAGGCGTCTAGCGCATTGTAACGGGGACAGACTCCCGCGTGTTACCGGCTGATACCGACAATAAGCCACTCCCGACCTACTTGTTGAAGACATTATTTTGCTGTGATATGATTATTTACATGAGTTATAGACACTAGAACGAACCACACTTGCATGAGAGCCCCATGCCATTTTACATTAGAGCCCATGATCTACAAGCTCACAACGTAGCACATTAGCTCCTTAGGCAAACCAAAAATACATGTTCAGGTTGGTACAGTACATACTAGGGCATTCACCAACTATTTGAATATTCGAATATCAAAGTCACTATTCGATGTTGTTCACCGAAGTCGAATATTCGCTTTTTTTTTTTTTTTTTTTTATTGTTTTCTCTTTAACTCTCCCACCGCTTTGAACGTTCACGTTCGCCCGATTGCGCAAGACCTCTCCGCCAATACGGCGCTCGTTCGGTTCGTTCGTCTGATGACTGTAAGCTGATGAGGGGTCGCGCGGCCGTCTACTGTAAACACATTTTCCGCGGTGATGGTGTAAAAAATCCATTATGCGTTAGATCAACGGAGAACAATTCACTTCCTTGTTGATTTCCTCTGGCTGTAAGGCTCTGGGGCCAGTGACTGGTCTTCTTCTTCTTCAACACATAACAGGCAAATTCACATTCATTCTCGCATGACGCCGCCCTCTGCTGCCTGGCAGACCAAAGTGCACTATTGCACAACCCAAAAAAATAAAAATAAATAAATAAATGTCTGTCTGTCTATCTACTATAACGTCGCAAAGGTAAGCCGCTTTTTGATGGCACCAGACCCAATAAATAAATAAATAATCTGGCAGTGGGAAAGTTAATAAAAATATAGTTTATAAAGCTTGGCTAGATAGGAAGTCATAAGAATGAGTTGTCAGTGCCCCTGGTGGATGAATTTGTTAATGCTCTATACCAGGGGTTCTCAAACCTTTTTAGGCCGTGACCCCCAAAATAAACATGTTTGAACTGGGGACCCCCACCCTGACAAGCACTTGGAATTGTAGGTATTACACTTAATGTGACTCGGTTCCACAGATAAATATTGTGAAAATAGCAGATCTACATGCTCACAACGCCTCGCGTTATTTTCACAAAGTTCGCCTCTTGCTTACTTAATATTTGACAGTTTGACCAGTCCTGTAGAATATTCGACTATTCGAATACTTTGAGGTTGAATAATTCGAATACTAAAAATCACTATTCGTGAATGCCCTAGTACAGGGGTCAGCAACCCGCGGCTCTAGAGCCGCATGCGGCTCTTTGGCGCCGCCCTAGTGGCTCCCTGGAGCTTTTTCAAAAATGTATGAAAATGGAAACGATTTTTTAACGATTTTTTTATCGTCAAGTTTCACATTTGTATGTTTTTTTTTTTTTTGCAAAGTAAAGCCCTGCTTCATCATACAAGACTGACGCACAAAAGTAGTGAAAACAGCAGATCTACAAGCACACAACGCCTCGCGGTGCGAGGCGTTGTGTGCTTGTAGATCGGCTGTTTTCACTAGTTTAGTTCATTTTTTAAATGATAAATGTAAAACGAAGTTTTGGACATACAAGGTTTCTTCCCCCCGACAACGACGATATATAAGGCTTTTATAATTTTTTGCGGCTCCAGACAGATTTGTTTTGGGGTTTTTTGGTCCAATATGGCTCTTTCAACATTTTGGGTTGCCGACCCCTGCCCTAGTACACTACGCAGAGAGACATGGTGAGCCAGTTACTTGACCTCTTGAGCCTTACACCAAATAAATGAAAGACACATTCAAAATGACATTAATGAAATTGTATTGATTAATGAATTGTAAAGAAAAAAATCAAACCTCGGTTCGAAGTGAAGCGGTGAACTTTTATTCTATGTGTTCTAGAGTTATGAACTCTGTGATCTATACATTCTTTATATTCTGAATGAATTAATGATTTTATCTGGAGGGCCGAATTGTCATGTGAAGCTTGACCAATCCTCAAATTATCAAATCATCAGACCGGGACGGACACTACACACATACGTACGTACGTACGTACGTACGCGACGGACGGACAGACGGACGGTACGGACGGGACAGGACAGATAAAACCTGTTCATTCTGAACTGAAATGGCCATATATGGACATGGGACACACATTTTGCTTTTTGAAAAAGCCTATTCATCTGGACTGATATTCTGGACGACTACAGGACAGAAAAAACCTGTTCATTCTGGACTGGAGTGACCATATATGGACATGAGGTGACATACATTTTGTTTTTGAAAAGCCTGTTCATTCTGGACTGAGATGACCATATATGGGCGCGTGACACACAAAGCCACTCATTGGAAGCGGTTTTCACCGCTTCAAAAAGAAAAAAGTTAAATTGTAATATTATTATCAAACATAAAGAGCAAACATATTCTCCCATGCATAGACATTTACCATGGAAATGGCAGGTTCTGCGTGGTCCCAGGGTTCGGATGTGTAAGCGTCTGGTCTCTGATGCACTGAGCCACCACTGTCTGCTGTGGCTCCAACACACACTGCTCACCGCCCTACCATGGCCTGCAAACAATTCACAATTCAGGCATTTAGCAGACGCTCTTAACAGTTTTACTGCCAGATTTATTATTTGTTTATTGGGGCTGGTGCCAGCAAAAAGCAGCTTTGCGATGTTATAAAATGATCTATTGATTATTTCCAAACTTTTTTTTTTTTCATTGGATCTGTTATTATGTGCACTTTAGCCAAGCTGGCGGCAGAGGGCAGCCTTATGCAAAGAATGGATGTGAAATGGCCCTCCCCTCTTTCCGTCGTTCGGAGCATAGAAATGCATAATCTAGATCATGTCCACAGAGAACAGCCAGGAGGTGAATTGGACATGTTTACGTGTGGTGGAGATTTGAAAGCAGCATTACGGGAGATGTACACACACGCGCAACACCTCATCAGCTTACAGTCATCAAACAAGGTAATAGAACGAGCGTTCGTATTGGCTTTGAGCCGCCGTCAGAATTGGGACGAGCGTTAAAGTTCAAAGCGTTAAAAGAGTTAATCCAGAGCGACTTACAATAAGAAAGGTAAATACATCGATACATCAACATGAATACATAGAAATAGTAATTTAAAGGTGATACACCATGAAATTTCACTTTTCCTATTTTAAAACCTTTTTTTGGGGTCCCACTAGCACCTTCTATCCTCACAAAGTCCCATTTCTAACCGTTGTGTCTTTCTCTGGTTTTGAGAAGGCGAAGGTTAAAAGTATCCCACGGGTTCTCAAAACAGGCTGTCCAGATTTGCTGCCGATTGTGACGTCATCTGCCGATTGTGACGTCATCACAAAAAAAAACAAAAAAAAAAACAAAAAAAAAATTTTTTTCAAAAAAAAAGTTTTTTTCAAAAAGATTTTGGGGGGGGGGGGGGGGGGTGGCGCAGTTCAGGCCAAAGGTGGTACTGCAGCTGAAATGCTCTGAGAGCCATTCAAAAATGAGAAAGGCTCTCTATTCAGGAGTGGTAATTTAGCCTCAAAACTTTTGAAAAACGTTTTTGGGACATAAACAATATGACATAAATACTTTTTAAATGCATGGTGTATCACCTTTAAGAAAAAACGTAGATAGACCAAGTAAAAAAACTTCAAAACCAAACAATACTATCAAAATGACCTGTATGGTCATTGAGGGTAGGCAAGTGCTACGGTAAGTGCTATGGGCTTAGGTGGAGTCTGAAGAGACGAGTCTTCAGACCACGGTGGTCTAGGACCATAGACTGTATAAAAGATATGGACAAAGCGAAGCCATTGGTTTCTATGCAGCGCAAATGACACAATATGGGTCCTTGGCATGGGTGTTGCCATCATAGATTGAAATGCAACCAGAGGATGCTATTGGCTGCCAACGGTCACGTGCAACCGCAGGGATACATGGGAGAATGTGGTCGGAGCCTCCCGAAATACAGCACACGAAGAAGAACACAGCCGGCTGGTATCAGTTTAGTTGGCCACGCCCCCCCCCCCCCCCCCCCGCAACTTTATCATCAATTTTAACACAAATGGGACCTTATTTTCACAAAACGCATATCATCGTGATTGAAAGGCAATTTTTAACTAGCGATAGGAACCATAAAGTATTCAGGAAAATGTTAATTAAGGTTAGAAAACAAAAGGGGAAAATGAATGGGATCCAATGGAGAGCAATTCTTTTTGCAACCGGCCAGGGGGAAAACAGCGCAACTAGCGGCCAATCATAGGAAGTTTTAGTTCCGTAATTGGGCTCATTTTAAATCGGCGGAACTCTCCCCCTGTCTAGGACGAGTGGATCATTGTCCTGGGGTTTCTGTGTGTATGCACGCACGCACGCACGCACGCACGCATGCACGCACGCACGCACGCACGCACGCACGTTGAATGCAGTGTTCAGTCCTGGTATTGTTCATACAGCCAAGTAGACTGAGGAGCAGAGAGAGAGAGAGAGGTTCACTGTGACCTCCCAGTCACATTCCACTGCTGTCCTGTTAGATCTGCTGCCCTCTTGTGGAGGTACTGTGCACCAGGGGTTCCCAAACCTTTTTGTCTCAGGGCACCCCATGAATATTGTTTTAATCCGAGGCACCCCTACATTATAATTTTCACTCCCAGCACCTTATATTTAGAGCATATCATCGTTGTCGGGTGGAAACCTTGTATGTCCAAAACCGTTCGTTTTGAATTTATCATCTATAAAACGTACTAAACTAGTGAAAACAGCAGATTTACAAGGACACAACGCCTCGCATTGCGAGGCGTTGTGTGCTTGTAGATCGGCTGTTTTCACTAGTTTTGTGCGACAGTCTTGTATGAAGCAGGGCAAAAGACGTACACATTTGAAACTTGGATATACGAGGTTTCTGCCTGACAGTGACGATATTTTAGTGATTATGTTGCGAGGAAAACGTTGAGATAACAGCCATTTTGGTTAGAACTGACTGAAAATAACTTTGTACTTCAAGTTTAAAATTATAATAAATAATATTTTTTTCAAATAAATTCCAAATATTATCAAATGATCTCGCGGCACCCCTGGACTGCCGTCACGGCACCCCAGGGTGCCCGGTCACCCACTTTGAACCCCTGCTGTACACCACAGACACACATGCACATGTGTGTGTCTGTGACATACAAGGCTGGATGCTGCATGCGCGGCAGTCGCGGCTTTGTAAATCAACACAACAGAGTTGCTCCTCCAGAGGCAGTATGAGTGTCTGAGAGGGGAACTAGCTAGCCTGATAAATCAGTCCGCACATCACCACCCCCTGCTGGTGGGTGGTGTGTAGTGTGGACTGACACCGGAGATATTTTATTTTATTTCAAGCTCGCCCGAGGAGCGGGCGAATTGAATGGGCCAATCAGGGCTGTAGACTTGAGGCACGTGGTAGGCTGGTCCGGTCCCAGCCCCCCCCCCCCAGCCCCCTCCCTTCGGAGCTGTTCTGCCCACGAGAGTCCCTAGTGGACTCTGATTGGTGCTCTTCTGCCCATGTGAGTTTTTAGTGGACTCTGATTGGTCCGTGAAAACTGTCATGGCGGAGTCAGACTCGACTCGAATTCTTTTAATAAATTATACAATAGTGCCGTTTCATTACGTTTTAATACCATTTTGCACTAACGTAAACATGCAATCATATAATATGTTATGAGAAATAACGTATTTTTGCAATGTCACGCCACATCGCCGTCGGGGGCTCTAAGCGTGTGTGTGTGTGTGTGTGTGTGTGTGTGTGTGTGTGTGTACTGTGTGTGTGTGTGTGTGTGTGTGTGTGTGTGTGTGTGTGTGTGTGTGTGTGTGTGTGTGTGTGTGTGTGTGTGTGTGTGTGTGTGTGTGTGTGTGACGTCAATAGGCTTTTGCCAGCCCCCGCTGAAGTAGAATCTCCGTCCGCAGGATCAGACTCTCTCCCGAAGTGAAACGTAGTGAAGAGTCTGACGCTTGCAGTCAGGCTAGGAACTAGCTGCCTTAGTGTAGGTCAGGTTCACAAACCTTTCCATACCAAGGACCCCCAAATAATAGCCATATTTTATGGCTGCAGCCCCCCCATTGTGAAATGTCTTAACTCTTAACACATTTTGTGCCTCAAAAGTAGGCACGTGTGTGCTATAGACGGAGATTACTTACTGTAGAAAGGCGGAGATTCACCTTTCCAGCTATCGACCTACTTACTGTACAACAGGGTTCCCCAATTAGTTTTCCCCAAGGGCCGAATCATGTCTAGGGTACCAAGCCGAGGGCCACAACATTGAATTATGTCTAGGGTACCAAGCCGAGGGCCACGACATTGCAGGGGGCGTCGGTGGCGTTCCTGCTACTCCAGCGACAGTTCAGATATCGTCGTTGTCGTAGTCGTTTTGAATTTATAATTTTTAAAATTATTTAAACTAGTGAAAACAGCCGATCAACAAGCACACAACGCCTCGCGGCGCAAGGCGTTGTGTGCTTGTAGATCTGCTGTTTTCACTACTTTTGTGCGACGGCCTTGTATGATTTGCGAAAGAACGTACACATTTGGAGACAAGAGATTTCCAGCCGACAACGACAATATACTAGTGTTGTTGCTGCTCTTATACCACCATTATTACTGGGGTTGGTGTGGGCCAGACAGTTGCCCCCCCCGCGGGCCGCAAATGGCCCGCAGGCCGCCTATTGGGGAACCTTGCTGTTAATTCTTAATGACACAGCCAAAAATAGGGATGCCAGGCGGACTTGAACCCTACAGTTCCGTAGACACTATAGACGATCTAAAAGCCCACAATGCATCGCGTTTGCGACTCGTTGGTGAGCTTGTAAGATCGTCTATTTCTTTTTTTCTTTTTCTTTTTTTTTTAACCCATTTTTCACCCAGTGCCAATTGTCTATGTAATCCTGGGCTCTGCTCTCCCTCTGCCGCGCCTGGGGAGACAACGGACTGACCTCATGCTTCCTTCAATGCATGAGTAGTCCAAGTTGTTTCTTTTCACCTGACGGGGGATTTTCCCCGGGATGGACGTAGCGCGTGGAAGGAACACGTTATTCCAACCAGTTCCTTTCCCCTCCATCAGGCGCCCCGGCTGGCCAGGGGAAGGCATTATTGAGACCAGGATTACTGCATGTTTTTTGTGAGGGTATCAACCCTAGGAGACACGGGGAGAACATGCAAACTCCACACAGAAAGGCCCTATCGCCGACCCCACCTAGGGTGTGGGCGCTGATGACGCGGAGGGAGAAACACGCCCCCAGCACCCACAGCGTCCCCCGGCGGGAATCAAACCCAGGACCTTCTAGCTGTGAGGCGCTAACCACTGCGCCACCGCGCCGCCTCCAAGATCGTCTATTTCTGGCAAAGAGATTTACTGACAGCGTAGAAGGAAGAACAGAGCCAACTCTGGTCTGTTTCACAACAGAACAGAGGATTTTAATGTGGTTGAAAGTGGAACAATTATTGTATGAACTGAATTTGAGTTGAAATGTTTACAAAAAGTGACCGAAGAAGAAATGTGTGTGTGTGTCTTTTCATTTTCCTCTATTTTCCAATTGTCCCCTCGGGGCTCCCAGATTGAAAACCAACTGGCTTAGGCCTGGCTTTTTCCGACGTTGCTGTGTGTGTGTGTGTGTGTGTGTGGCATCAGGCATGTGTGTGTGTGTGTGTGTGTGTGTGTGTGCGCGCGTGCGTGCGTGCGTGCGTCTGTGTGTGTCCTTTCATTTCATTTCTCATTTCTCGCTGCCAGTCTCCGACTTTCTGAGAAGTCGGCATGTACCGAAGCACCTCCTCGAATTCATGCTTGCTTTGGTATGCGACCAAAGAATGCCTTTCTGGTCAGAGGGAGAAAGCTCTCTATCTGCGGGCTCTGACAGTGATAGCCCACTCAACGAAATACTTGGGAGCGTCCGTGACGTCCCGGGAACGCTTTCATCTGGGGTCAAGGATCTGTTGTTATATGATATGTTACACAGCCCAGGCAAGAATAAAGATAGGCCTAAATCACTGCGTCTTTTTCTGTCTGGATCATGGCCTGCACTCGAAAATCTAGAAAGCATTTGCGTGCGGCGGGCCACGCATCTGTCCACTTAAGGGCCATTTATAGTTACGTATGGTTGGATTTTGTGTACGTTTTGGGAGAGATTACGTACAGTAAATCCGTCGACATGCATAGTTCCTCCTCTACGTTATGTACGTGCCGACCTCTCTCTGTTGGGCCGCGCAACACATGCGCCTCGCAGCACAGAAGAGAATAGCTAACAAAAGCGAAGCATTTAGCCAAAATATGTAGAACCACAGAATGTCTTGACCCGACGTGTTTATAAGTGGTAACAGTGTGGACTGGTTCTGCTGTCTGTCGGCAAAGTTGCATCGCGGATTCGCGGGAAATGTAAAACTCCGCGAGGGTACAGATTTAACCACATATGGATCCGGACCCGGAGTAATTATTACAAAACACACCCGCTCCTATAATTCCCAAGTATATGATGAACCGCTGAGCTAATTAATCAGCTCTTCTTGTGTGCCTCGTCTTGCTGACAGCCGTTGGAGGATAGGCGGTGTGTGTGTGACTGTGTGAGAGTGAGAGTGTGTGTGCGGCTGTGCACGCACGTGTGTGTGTGTGTGTGTGTGTGTGTGTGTGTGTGTGTGTGGGTGAGGAGTCAACAGTCAAGCCGTCCTCTTCACGTGGTTGCGACGTTCCTTTTTTCCCATTTCTTGATACAATATATTTCTCATTGGGACACATAGTTTGAGAACCGCTGTCACAGAGAGAGCAGAGGAAAAGTAATTTTTCCTCACTACTGCGCCTACGATTAACAACGGTGGCCGCGGGTACTTCTGGCTACGGGTACATCTTGTACGTTCAGTCCGTCCAGTTGGGAGCTGTACGTAAGGGTCCGTGTACGGACCTAAATCATCCGGACGATTACGCACTGGCAGATGAAACGGATCAAACGGACGAAATCTCTCTTCCCCTTCGTTTCTTGTGTATTCCTGCGGTCCTTATGTACTGCTATGCATGGTACTTTATAGGGTTGTGTGCATTTTCAGAGCACGGTTATTTTATTTAATTACGCACAGAACGACCTTGTCTGCAAGCCAATCTCCAGAAACCTCTCATCTCCAACTTGTTATTTGTTATTATCCCCCCCCCCCCCCCCCCCCCGCGGCCCCCACTTTCTCTTAATGCGGCCCTCAGGTTAATATCAGAATACTGATATTAACTTATATTATTGATTTCAGCTGTTACAATTCCAAACATGCAAACTCGCTTTATGACTAGTGGTATTAAAATGTTAGTCTTTTTCACGTCCCATGTATTTGTAATTAAGTTCATAAAGTTTACATAGGTATAGTATAACTAAATGCATGTGAAATTAAACAAAAATATTAGATTTCAGGATTCCAATTAAAAAATAGCAAAAGATTCCAATTCAAAAGTAGCAAAAATAGCCGATCTACAAGCTCAATTGGGCAACTGGCGGCCCGGGGGCCACATGCGGCCCCCACTTTCTCTTAATGCGGCCCTCAGGTTAATATCAGAATACTGATATTAACTTATATTATTGATTTCAGCTGTTACAATTCCAAACATGCAAACCCGCTTTATGACTAGCGGTATTAAAATGTTAGTCTTTTTTTACGTCCCATGTATTTGTAATTAAGTTCATAAAGTTTACATAGGTATAACTAAATGCATGTGAAATTAAACAAAAATTCCAATTAAAAAATAGCAAAAGATAATTCAGGATTCCAATTCAAAAGTAACAAAAATAGCCGATCTACAAGCTCAAAACGCGTCGCTAGATCGGCTATTTTCTATGATGGTCTTCTCTATGATCGTTGCTGTCCCGTGGAGAGATTGTATGTCCCGAAACATCATGTTTATACCAGTGAACTGTACTGTCATGAAACTGTACCTTTCCCTATGCAAACTTCTAATAAATACTTAAAGGGATATTCCACTTTCAAAAAACCTTTTGTCATTGTATGGTCTAATCTGGCTTGTATGAACACCCTGAACAGTTTTTTTAATTTTCTTCATTCAGTTTTTAGATATTTGATGTAAATGTTACCAGGGCCTCTCCCCACACACACCCATTGTAACTTCAAACTCCATTTTAACCATGGTAGATTCATTAAAAACAGCCGTGTTTTTCAGTATCCTTTTTCATTTCTTTTTTATATTTTTTTATTGTATTTAATTTTTTTCCATTTTCCCAAATAATTATAAAAAATACATGAAAAACAAAACACGTATTAGGAGGGTAGTATGAGTTACCAGAAAAAAATAATGGGTGTTTTTAATGAATCTATCATGGTTAAAATGGAGTTTGAAGTTACAATGGGTGTGTATGGGGAGAGGCCCTGGGCCTGGAGGACCTGGTAACATTTAAATATCTAAAAACTGAATGAAGAAAATTTAAAACTGTTCAGGGTGTTCATACAAGCCTGATTAGACCATACAATGACAAAAAGTTTTTTTTTTTTGAAAGTGGAATATCCCTTTAAATCAATCAATCAATATCTATCTATAAATGCGAGAAGTCTCTGCGTGTGTGTTTGTAATCCGCGTATCTCGAGAACCGTTCGTCCCACCGGCTTCAGATTCGGCACGCGCGTTCCCCGCCGCGGCACGGAGTGCAGTGCCGGGCCTCGACCCGACCCGACGCGCGGTTTTCCCTAACCGGCGCGAAACGTTCGGAATCTCCTTATGCGGGGCTGATTGTTGACATCAGGCTGTTCCGGAGGAAATCGGCGCAAAATCGGTCATTGTGACATCACTGCAGTGCCGGGCGCAAGCGCTGACTCATTGTGACATCACTGCAGTGCCGGGCCTTGCCTCGACAGATATCTCCGTATATGGGCATAAGACTGAGAACTCCATATATGGGCATATGGGCAGATACAGAGATCTCCATACAGTATATGGGCATATATAGACATATATCTCCGTATATAGGAATAAAAGGGACACAGACCCTAGACCCGACAGATATCTCCGTATACTGAGAACTCCATATATGTGTCCCAATCTCACTGAGAGCCAGTCATCTCGGAAAGTACAGCTTTAGACAGGGACTGAAAATACCTTTTTTTTCTTTTCACTAAAATGTGATAAAGCCACTAAAGCATTTCATAAATTTCAGGCTACATTTCACTTAAACGCCAGAGCTTAACTCTGCATGTAAATAAGACTTTTTTTAATTAATGTGAGAGATCGTCAGGTCATTTGCAGGTTAGAAATTTATTTAGAAATTGAATATCTCAAAAGTAGTATTTCAGCTTGGCATCATTCTATAAGCCATATCTTCAAAACTGTTGGGTCAATCTCCACAACCAATATATCATTTTGTAGCTATGATCACCAAAAAATTAAAATGAATAAAAATCCAATGACTGGCTCCCAGCCAAATTGGGACACATATGTACATCTTGCCTCGACCCGACAGATATCTCCGTATATGGGCATAAGACTGAGAACTGAAATCGGTGCAAGCGCTGACTCATTGTGAGATTTGTGACATCACCTCATAAAAGGCTCTGACATCACGTACGCCACATGAGTCAACAAAAAATCTCTGTGAGTGTGTATGTATGTATGTAATCCGCGTATCTCGAGAACCATTCGTCCCACCGGCACGCGCGTTCTCCATATATGGGAATAAAATGAATGCCCGTATGCGGAGCTGATGTCTGACATCAGAGTTTTCCGCAACCGGTACTGTGTGTCCAGAGATCTTCATATATGGGCATAAGTGGACAAAGACAAACAGATGGTCAAAACGGGTCCTATGACAACAGGTATATTGGGGTTTGCATTAAAGGGTGGGGCATTCATTCCCTATTTCAAATTCGGCACGCGCGTTCCCCACCGCAGCAGGTAGTGCAGTGCTCGGCCCGACCCGATACACGATTTTCTGTAACCAGCACGAAAGGTTCGGATTCTGATGTCTGACATCAGGATTTTCCGGAACTGACACTGCGTCTGCATAGATCTCCATATATGGGCATAAAATGGATGCAGACAGCTGATACAGATATCTCCATATATGGGCATAAATGGACACAGGCAAACAGATGGTCAAAGATCTCCATATATGGGCATAAAGTGGACGCAGACAGACAGATACAGATATCTCCATATATGGGCATAAATGGACACAGGCAAACAGATGGTCAAAACGGGTCCTATGACAACAGGTATAATGGGGTTTGCATTAAGTTTGTCTCCTCCTCCATCTGTTTGTCTGTGTCCCTTTATTCCCATTATGGAGATCTCTGTATCTGTCTGTGCCTCCGACTGTGTTGCAGACACAGTGCCGGTTCCCCCTTTAATGCAAACCCCATTATACCTATTGTCATAGGACCCGTTTTGACCATCTTTTTGAAAAAGCGACAGAGATCTCATATATGGGCATAAAATGGACGCAGATAAACAGATATCTCCATATATGGCATATATGGGCATACAATGGACGCAGAATCACAAAGTTCTCCATATACGGGCATAAAAGGGACACAGACAGACAGATACAGAGATCTCCATATATGGGCATAAAATGGACGCAGATAGACAGATATCTCCATATATGGGCATATAATGGACCCAGAACTATAACTGCAGTGATCTCTATATGGACATAAAATGGACGCCGACAGACAGACAGATACAGATATCTACATATATGGGCATAAATGGACACAGGCAGACAGATGGTCAAAACAGGTCCTATGAAAACAGGTATAATGGGGTTTGCATTAAAGGGCGGGGCATTCATTCCCTATTTACATTGTTCCGAGTTGGCCAGGTCGCCGACTAGACTCGGGCGGCCCAGCTTCTAGTAACATCTAACTATTCATTTACCGAATGTCTGTCTGTCCGCCGTCTGACCGTCTGACCGTCTGTCTGCATGCTGACATCACTGATACTAAACAGTGTCGCCACCATGGTAACAATGAATGCCCAACTGACATCACTGACTGACTCACTACAGTGCCCAAATTTGGAGATGACATCACAAACTGGCCTGGACACAGAACATCATATATGGGCATAAAAGAGTGCCAGCCAGACAGACGGATACAGCAGGTATTGCACAACTGGACATGGATGGTGACTGTTCTGCCCAACAGGCACCGGTCTGGGTTCTCCAACATTACTTCTGAGACTCCTACATTCAATCCCTCATCGCACCCCCCCCCGGGCACAGGACTAGTTTTTCAAAAGCAGCGACGAAAATAGCCGACACAAAGCGCCGCATTTGCGGAACACTGTGAGCGATTTTTACTACTCTTGTGCTACACTGTCATGCGACAATATAAAATAGGACAGCGTACTTTTATCGAGCATTCATTTATCGAAAAATATATACAGACGAAATATCGAGATCCAAGGTTTCTGCCCGACAGTGGTGGTATGTGAAGATGATATTTTATCATGGAAGTCAAAGGAGAAATTGGACGGCATTGATAACAAGATGGGGCCAAATGACAGTGTGATTTCCACGCGTATCCCGTAGTCTATGACATCAGTTATGGCATCAGTGCTGGTCATCTACTGTATGACGTCAGGGAGATTAGCAATTGAAGCAATTCTTCATCGTCTATTAAAGACGATTTGTCATGGTAATCCAATAACAAAACCTAAAAGCAACTATGCCTCTTATCGTGATGTGCGGTTATCCCTGCAGTGGTAAAACACGAAGGGCAGAGGAGTTGAAGAACTACTTTGAACAGAACACGGACAGGAAGGTTTACGTGGCAGGCGACGGGACGGCCGGCGTCGATAAGGATAAGAACGCCGTTTACGTCGATTCCCAGAAGGAAAAGAACGTCAGGGGAGTTCTGAGAGCCGAGGTGGAGAGGAGGCTCAACAAGGACGACGTCGTCATACTGGACTCGTTAAACTACATCAAAGGCTTCAGATACGAGCTTTACTGCCTGGTCAAACACGCGCGGACGCCTCACTGCCTGGTGTACTGCCTGACCTCCGCCCAGGTGAGTTCAGCGTGGAACGCCAGCAGGGACCCCGCCAACCGGCTCGCCCAGGAGACCTTGGACGCGTTGGTGCTGAGGTTCGAAGCTCCCGACTCCAGAAACCGATGGGACAGTCCCCTTTTCACCGTCCAGGTGGAGGACGGCGCGCCTCCGTTTGAGGCCATCTCCGACGCCATTTTCAAACGGAAAGCGCCGCCGCCGAACCAGTCGACGCAGAGTCAGCCGCTGTCTCCCGCGAACTTTCTGTATGAACTCGACAAGATCACGCAGGAAGTGTTGATGGCGATTCTCGATGCGCAGAAGACGAGTCTTCCCGGAGACGTCGTCGCGGTTCGAGGAGCAACGGAGAAGGTTGAGCTCACCAGGACCTTCAACATGTCGGAGTTACGGAAACTTCGGCGCCAGTTCATCAGTTACGCCAAGATGCACCCGACAGAGAATGTTGGACAGATCGCTAACATGTTCGTGCAATATTTAAACTGCAATATCTAAACAAGAAATCTTTTAACACATATGGTGCCAACCCCGAGTTTCCCGAGTTTGTATTGGTACTAGTGCTGTGCCAACCCCGAGTTTCCCGAGTTTGGGCCGTTTTTGATTTTTTTTTTTTTTTTTCAAAATCTTTTTTTTCAAAAAAGATTTTTGGACCTCCAGAAATGTATTAGGCATGATCGCGATCGTGAAATTGCATGTTTAACCCCCATACCAACCCATTCTTTCAAACATGGCAGCCATGTTTGTTTACATCTGAAGAAAACATAATGGCTGATAAATCATGAATGCCTGAACGGATTTCCAAGCGGATTTTTTTGTTTGAAAGCTGTGAACAGCATCTACACACGTGGTGCATCATCTAGGCATGGGCGTGCACTTTTTACACACTTGCACAATTACATGGAAGTCTATGGTAACCATGGCAACGCGGGACATTGGCCGGAAAAAATCATTGCAACATAAGTGTTAAAATAAAATGAAAAAGATCTATGATGTTAAATCTTTTAAAATAAAATAAAAAGATCTATGATGCAAGTCCCATGACGTCAGTCATCTATCAGCAGGCACTAGAAACGTATCGGCCCGGATCGGTCCGAGTGGTTTGCAAGATTAGCCCCCAGACATGCAGACACACAGACAGACCCTCTTCTAGACTCCCACGGGAACCAGAGTGTAAAACAATTGGGCAAAGACATCCTAATTCAGCAAGTTTAGCAATGTTGTTGTTCATTGATGCTGAGTTGCTGACTATATAAATATTTGAGCAAAAGTCAGACCAAATGGCAATCTAATATAGATGGTTTCGGAGGGCACACGCACCTGTGTAGACGGCTGGTTTTCCGGTGAGGGAAGACTTGTACAATAACACTGAACTGTCTCCAAGTCCACAGAGGATGTGTTTCCCGTTGCCTAGGAATGACCAGAAAAGAGACACAAGACTTTCATTATGATTCAAAAGCTTAACCGCTTGCATTGACCACTTAAACCCCTATTTTATACTTCACACAATGGTGAAAATAGACGATCTACTGAATAGATTGGCTAATTTCCCTGTTTCTTTTGTACATTTTAGAACCTTTTGTTTTGAATTTATTTTGATTTTTTTACAAAAGAAATAATAAAAAGATATATATACATAATATACATACATATATTACCAGTATAGACGCCTGAGGGCGAGGTCGCGCAGGACGGAATTCATTATTAATATATATATCGGACCAGTCCTTATATTGTATGGAGATCCCTGATGTGATACCCATATATGGAGATATGGGCATATTGGTTGGATCGGCGGTTCTACAAGAAAATGTTGATTTATCACACTATTTTATGACAATGAATACAGTACTGTATAGCCCCTTTTCGACTGCAGTTTTAGCACCACACCACACCACACTAAACCAGACCACACCGCACCACATAAAAATATCTACATTTTCCATTACAAAAAAGTATCCCTATCGGTAAGAAACAAATTGACTCTTTTAACTGTGATTATAATACAATATAAATTTGTATTACAACTGTCCTAATTATAATGCACTGTAATGGATAATGGATTATAACTGTGATTATAATACATTATAAAGTATTAATGTATTACTATGATAATTAAAATACACTATAATAGATTATAATAGTGGTTGTAACACAATAGATTCTATTATCATGTATTACAACTATATCCTGGTGGTCTAAATGAAAAGTCAGTGAGTGATCATTATGAAGTGTTTGGCCCTGTTTGGCCTAGCTCAGACCTACTCTAGAGTGGATACTTTTTAGTACCCTGTTTAGTACCACTTTCACACCACTCTACCCAGGTCCTTGTAGTGGAAAACCTGGCACAAGTGGGCGGTGTGGTGTGGAGTGGGGTCTGTGGAAAAGGGGCTTTAGTGGCTGCTGCGATGGACTCTCACCTGAGTACTGAAAGCAACACACTGCTTTCTTGGCGATGCGTAGTTTAGTGTGCGGAGCGCTGGGTGCAGCGCTGTCGGCTGGGTAATCCCTGAGTGTCCATCCTCTGCCAGAGTAGAGAAATAAACAGGCAGCTTTGTAACGCTAATGATGAGAAAGAAACGATTGTTTTTGCATGTTTTTTGTAAAGACCGATGGTTTAGATCATACATGGGCAACTGGCGGCCCGGGGGCCACATGCGGCCCCCACCTTCACTTAATGCGGCCCGCATGTTAAATAATATCAGAATACTGATATATTATTGATTTCAGCTATTACAATTCCAAACATGCAAACAGTAGCGCTTTGGGGGCCGGACGCGACCGGACGCCGTGTGGCCGGAAATATTTCCCCACATGCACGCACACTGACGGCACCGAACGGTACACGAGCGTGTAAACGCGTGAATACCCCCCCGCGAGAGCCGCGACAACCCCCCACCCCGCGTGTGTGTGAGAGAGCGTCCTCAAGCCCCCTCTATTCATATGGATATATAGCCTACTTTAACACCTAGGTTTCCAGCTGTGACTGCATGTGCATGTGTCGATGTGTGTGTGTCCTCATACATGGCTCCATATTACTGTGGTATTTAGTGTTTGAGATTCGTTCAAGGCAAACTTTGTTTCTCTATCCTACTGCAGCGCTGTATTTTCTAAATGAATTAAAAGAAAGTAGAACATAAAATCTTAAGTAACAATGCAAATGTAATTAAGACTAGAAAACTATTGTTTTCCCATTAGATCTGCTGACATCCTTTCTATCTAAATAGCCTCTAGAGGCGCGTGCACGCGCGTGCACGTGACGTCAATAAAATCCCAAAGCACCACTGCATGCAAACATGACCCGCTTTAATTACTTCTGTCTATTAGTAGCTTAATGACTTGTAGGCTACTAGTATTTTTCATGTCAAATGTATTTGTATTTGAGTTCATAATGTTAACATAAGAACATATTAATGCATTTGAAATTAAAATAAAATGCCACTTTTCAGGATTCCAATTCAAGAATAGCAAAAAATAATTTAGGATTCCAATTCAAATAGAACAAAAATAGCAGATCTACAAGCTCAAAACGCGTCGCAGTGCGACACGTTTTGAGCTTGTAGATCGGCTATTTTTGTTCTTTTTGACTGTATATGCATTGTGGCCCTCTGGAGTGAATGTGAAAATATAGTGGCCCTCTCCATCATCAAAGTTGCCCACCTCTGGTTTAGATGGACTACTCACACTTTCTTTTTGGTCTTTGCAGGGTGTGAAGTCTTCTGGATGTTCGTCTTAGGGGTGAACATGTTTCTTCTGAAAAGCAGCAAAGTTTTAAATGCACACAGACAGTAAACTACCACAATGACATAACATTATATACATAATGTTTATTCTGCCTGTCATAAAAACAAATGTATGAATAAAGGATTTGCATTAAAGGTCATATGACATCACTGACTAGCATTGACTGTTATGGACACTTTTGTTTGTATTGTATTATAGTTGTGCTTAAGGTGCTTTGACAGTTTTTTTGACACTTTATGTATACAGTATATTCATTGTTCCCTTCTTTGTTGTACCTTGCTCTTTACTGTAATCACTTTCTAAATATCCTTATACTGCTGTGCTGCCTCTGGGCGACTGATTTTCCCCCTTGGGAAAGTTGGGATAATAAAAGTATCTATCTATCTATCTATCTATCTATCTATCTATCTATCTATCTATCAAATTTTCATTGTTTTTATTTTTAGGTTTCCTGACCTCAATTACAGACAAAACAGAACATTGAAGATTCAGTGTTTTTTCTGCATTCTGTAGTTTTTTGAATAATTAGGCTCAGAAAAGTGAGTTCATTGGCCTTCGTGTTTGTATATCCTTCCAATTTACCATTTACCTGTTACTTTCCACTGTGTATCGTTCCACTTTTTACCATTGACATTTACCACTGTGGTTGTTGCGTTCCAAAAGAGGCGACGATTAACAGGAAAGTTCCTGAACTACGACACCTACAGGAATCTATAGGTATGTTATCTTTGCAAGTCCAAATGCAACAGAACAAAGATTCCTGATTCCCTGCTCCCCGTAAAAAAGGTCTTCAAAATAAAAGGCCTCTACAAGGGTTATAATTTATGGCTATGAGTGGTCCCATAAGCCAGCAGAAATGGAATTGTTGTGATTCATTTAAACTTATTAGCACAACGGTCTCTCGCGCGAAAAATAGCCGATCTACAAGTCGAGAGCTTGCACTGTAGTGTAGATCGGCTATTTTCAGTGCGCAATGCTAGCTAGTTTTATTGTGAAAATAGACCATCTATTTTCACTATTTCTGCCTCTAATATTTGACAATTTGGCCAATGTTTTAGAGGTATTAATAAGTCCTTAAATTGTCACTTTAGAAATGTGCAGATACCCTCTATACAATTAAACTTTATGTTGATTTGTTTACTGTTGAGTGAGAAAACAATGTTGCACATTAAGCTAATCATCTGGGGACCCCCCAAAATAATTTGGGGACCCCCCCCCCCCCCCGGGGAGTCCCGACCTACAGGTTGAGAACCACTGTCGAAGGCAAGCAACAAGGTGCCCCACCCAGTCAGTCCACCTACCGAGGACAGCTGGTGTATCCTGATGACCTCACGTTGGAGTGGAAGACCAGGGGATGTTCCCTCACAGCTCCTCTGTCTGAACACAAGAAGGTTAATGAGAAAGATCTGTGAATATGAAGTACTGGCTAAAGCAAGAAGAGGACACAGCTAAAGGTAAAAGGGTATTATTAGTATTACTAGTAAGACGCCTAAGGGCGAAAATCATATATAGAGATGAGATCCATGTGGGAATATTGGTTGGATCGGCGGTTCTACAAGAAAATGATGTTTCATACAACTGTACATTGTGCAAGTACAGTAACGGCAGGGAAAGCAGCTAAGAACATAGGCAACAACCTGAGCTATCAGTGTGCAAAAGTTGGAGTCTGTAGAACCAACCGTGTGCTGTGAGACCCCAGACATGCTTTTTTTTTTAAATATTTTTTATCCCACGTTTTTTGCAACCCATTATTCTCACCCGGTGACTACCTAACCTGTAGTCCTGGTTTCCTCTCTCCCCCTGCCGCGCCAGGGGAGATTGGGGAGCACCCGGCTGGCTAGGGGGAGGTAGTATAGAAATCAGGACTACTGCATGTTTTTGTGTGAGGGCCTATGCCCAAGGAGACACGGGGAGAACATGCAAACTCACCACAGAGAGGCCCTATCGCCAACCCCACCTAGGGTGTGGGTGCTGATGACCCCAGACATGCTTACTCAGTTACTCGTTATGTGAAAGTCCTATGACGTCTATGACGTCTGACATCATACATACAATCCCTTTTAAACCCATATATGGAGATCCCTGTCTGTAGAACCAACCGTGAAGTAAGAGCAACATGGCTGCCTCCTCACTATGCTCAGTAGTTAAATCTCCTTCATTAAAACCTATTAATGGGAAGATGTGAAAAAAGACGACCCAACGTTTGGCACGCTACTCCTCCCACAGTTTTCGTGGCACAGACTCAAGCCATACAGTAGGTCAAATTGACCGGCATCATCGGGAGATATCCTGAGATATCTTGAATAGTTTATATTTATATGAATGTATTTGTTAATTTGACTTAAAGGAGTGATACAGACCAAAATGAATGAGAATGTTTCCACAGACCTTCTTACCTGGTTAGGTTGATATGCCTAATTTCTGCCCCTGTTCTGAGATTTGTAGATTAGTCTCCACAGCTAAAACGGGCTTATCGTCACTATCCAAAAGCGCCCATTTCGGCCGCTTATTTTTTATTTTTTATGAATCGTCCAGACATGCTTCCTACAGACACCACACACCTTCGTACTCCCATTTGCCATTCGTCTCCATAGACTTCCATGTAATTCATAGTGCACGGATCATGCACACCCATGCCTAGATCATGCACCACGTGTGTCCACATTGCTCAAAGCTTTCAAACAAAAAAAATCCGAATGGAAATCCGTTCAGGCATTCATGAGATAGCATTACCATTATGTTTTCCTAAAATGTAAACAAAGATGGCTGCCATGTTTGAGAGATGGGGTTGCTATGGGGGTTAAACATGCAATTTTACGATTGCTATCATTTTTTTTTTCAAAAACGGGAAATTCTCTGGACTATCGGGCCTGGCAGGTAGAGACATTGAAATATTCTCTGGACTATCGGGCCTAGCAGGGAATGAGTTAACAGTTCTACTGCCATATTTACTATTTATTTATTTGTGCTGGTGCCATCAAAAAGTAGCTTACCTTTGCAATGTTATAGAAAATTATCTATGGATGATTTGGGAACAGACCCCCACTTCGACGCACCCCTATTTCGAAATACCGCTACTCCGCCCCCCCGCTACTCCGCCCCCCGCGACTTCGACGCCCCCCCCTTTTCGACCCGTCGGAATGGGACCCCCCCCCCCCCCCCCCCCCCCCGAAAAAAAACGACCGAACGAAACGACTGACTGACGGTCGAGCAAGATGGGGAGAGAGGGAGAGGGGGGAGGGAGAATAGTCAAATCAATTTGATCATCGCTCTCTCTCTCTCTCTCTCTCTCTCTCTTTCTCTCTCTCTCTCTCTCTCTCTGTCTGTCATATGATATGATATGATATGTAGGCCTATATGTGAAGTCCTTTCATGAAACCAAACAGCATCGCTTTCTTTTTTTATGTCTCCAATACTTCTGCACATTTGGAATCAGTTTTTACCCAGTCCCAGAACTCAAGCAATTTAAATCGTACAAAGTCCCTTTTATAGCTGATCAGTCATCGAAAACAAAAGCTCTCAACGCATCACAGACTGTCACATAATGTCAAATTGGTTGGTTCTATTTTGTCAGACGCCCGTGCCTGCCCATATGCGCACGTATAGGCCTATATTGTTTCCAAAAACGGTCTGGCTTTATGGGCATACTGTAGGCCTATATAGCCTAAAAAAACATACTTGAAATGTATGTTTTCAGTCCCAAATACTGTAGGCCTAATGCTTTAATTGTCGTTATTGGCTATACGTTTGTATTGCATTAAAAAGGATATATCCTATATGTTTCTTTTATGTCCGCTCCAGTTTTATCATTGTCAGTTTTGACTAAAGTACCTATTTTATTTTAGCCTAATAGTTAAGGTAACGTGACCGCATATTTTCTAAATCTGCTGTCGTGAAAATAATGCGTGCGAAACGCCAGGCGCATTGTAGCCTATACGGGGCGCGCCGTGCGCCGGAGTTGTTAATTAATTCCCAGCTGGTAGATCAAACAGAGTTGTTGATGGCCCATCAATTAAGCTACACGCTGTACCTAAATGGCCAATTGGAACTTGAAAAGAGTAGAGATTACGTAACTGCACGGACCATCAGAGAAAGTGACGGAAGTGGGTGAAGTGGTGAACTTCACCGCAGACAGACAAGTGTCTGTTAGTGGCCAAGTGGCCATGGCTTTCAATCATGATTTCCCCTGTCTTTTAACAAATTACCGCGGTGCAGGCGAATGGATCAATCAAATATAGGTAATTATTAATCATTTTTGGATAATCGCAGATGAAATAATGCAGGAAATAAATTATGACACAATCTATCAGCAAAAACCTAAATCTCTGAATGCTTGTGTCTGTGTGTGAGTGTATGTTATAGGCAGCCTAACAGACACTCAAAAAATAACAAATGATACAAAATAGCCTAACTTGGCCTATTTTGTATCATTTGTTAATTTTTCCACACTAGTCCACGAAACAGCTGTGACCACCACTTTACTCGAGTCGGATCAGCATCACGGCATGCCTGGTCGCACTGACCCACCTTAATTACCTCTATGGTAGGCTGGTAGCGCTGCGCAAGTTCAATCTCTTTCATAGAAACTTCACGCATAGGCCTATTGCAAAGTAGCAAGACTAACAAGCTGTGGCTGTGTGTGTGTGTGTGTGTGTGTGTGTGTGTGTGTGTGTGTGTGTGTGTGTGTGTGTGTGTGTGTGTGTGTGTGTTTGTGTTTCTCTCTTTCTCTCTCGCTCTCTGTGCCAAATGGAGAGCTTTATGCGCTGAGCGCAGAGAGAAGGAGCCAGCGAGAGAGAGACGTTGACGTTCTCCTATTCATAGATATTAATATCTTGCTAAAGTAGGCTGTTTTTTTTTTTGCTGTCTGGTTTATTGCAAGATTTTGAGAGTCCCGTCGGCTGCCTGGTTTTATTTTTTGATCGCCCGTTTCCTACCGCAGTAATAGGTTACCGCCTGGTTACACTAACCGTGGGTTGAACTTGAAGAATGAATAAACACAGGGAGATGAGGAGGCATTATTATCATTATTCTCTCTCTCTCTCTCTCTCTCTCTCTCCCTCCCTCTCCCTCTCTCTCTCTCTCTCTCTCTCTCTTTCTCTCCCTCCGTGTCTATCCATCTCTCTCTGTCTGAATCAGCGCGCCGCAGCAGAAAAAAAGACGAACATAGCACTCAGTAGGCTAAATCAATGCATTTCTGTGAATACAAGAAAATATAAAAAATAATAATTTGACATAATGGAAGATTTGATGGTGCAGATGTATACATTGGATTAATATAATTAGTGCGGTTGGATAATGGATAATTAATTTGCGCAGATGGATTCGGATAACCTCAAAAAGCCTATCTGTGCAGCACTTAACAACTTCAAAGGTGAAGTCAATACTGTCGAAAAGCCGACGTGTCGTAGTGGCGACGTGTCACCAATTCGAAGTGGCGGTGTCTATAGAAAAGTGGAGACACCCCGCCATTTCGACCCATTGAAGTCAATTGTCGAAATGCCGACATGTCGAAGTGCCGACGTGTAACCGGATGATTTCCAAACATAATCCTTTTCAATGGACGCATATATTTGTACTGTAGCCAAACTGACGGCAGGGGGAAGCCTTATGCAAGGAATGAATGTGAAATGGCACTCCTCACTTTCCGTCATTCAGAGCGTAGAAATCGTTTTCTAGATCAGGTCCAAAGAATACAGCCAGGAAGTGATTTGGGACTCCATTGATGTTTACGTGTGGTGGAAATTTGAGAGCAGCGTTACGGGAGCTGTTCTTACTGTACACACATGCGCGACCTCTCATCAGCTTACAGTGCTCAAACAAGGTAAAAGAACGAGCGTTCGTATTGGCTTTGCACCACGTTCAGAATTGGGACGAGCGTTAACGTTCGAAGCAGTAAGAGTTAATACAAAAACAAACCAAAAAAACAATGGGAACCAGGGTTATAGCGCCATCTAGCGGCAGTGACGTCAGTCTTGCTCAAGGACACTAAGGGACTTTGCACACAGGCGCGATTTTTCGCACGAAAAAAAAGCTGACAATTTCATTTTTTTAAAGAAACCAATGATTCTCTTTGACCTCATGCACACCTTCCCCCGAATTTGCTGTGCGGCGAGTGGCTGGCTGCGGCAATGCGTTTATTACCCGATTTGTGCGTATTTTCGCATGACTCCTTTTCAGATCCGCAGTGCGGATTCCGCACAGCATTGCATACCAAATTCAATGCTTTTTAATCATGCAACAAACGGAAAAAAAAACAAAAAAAAACGCAACGTTAAAATTTGTGCCTGTGTGCAAAGCAGGGGGAGCCGTGGATCAAAGTGGCAGCTCTAGCTCCTGAGCCATTGTTTGTGTATACAGTACAGTTATGTGTATAAAGAAATAGTAGATCGAAAGCTGGTTGCACACTGCTGCGTTTTTCGGGCCGAATATCGGAGTGAATTTCTGAGCGTGTGAATAAAAAAATCAATCTCACGTTATGTCAGTCACGTTTGCACACTGCCGCCCGTTTCGCGCACCACTCTGTCCCTTGCTCTCTCTATCTTTCTCTCTCTCCTTGCCCTGAAAAACGCATTTCGCAACGAAAAACGCAGCAGTGTGCAACCACCTTAAGTCCTTTGTGCCGGTCGCTCTCAAGCAATACAACGAGACTCATAGCGGATGCTTGCCAAGGCCTAATAGGATAACCTAGGACAACATATATATATTCTTGATTTATTTGCACTGACTTTGGTCACCTATTTTCTGGCCCTGCACTATTGGGCTGTGTTGAACTGAGTACTATTGCTGTGTTGATATGGCGGTGTGATACTTGTGTTGCATTGACTAGCATTGACTGTTATGTGCACTTTTTTGTTTGGCACTGTCTGTTAAGTTGTGCTTTGAGTATAGCTTTTTTTTTTGTGACGTGTCACTTATGAGCGTTGAATGTTTCGTGATCACTATATGTATATATTCTTCTTTTTTTGCAATAGCTTTTCGATACTTTATGTTTATATTCTTCTTTTTTTGTGCTTGCTCTTTGGACTACAGTACTCTTTTTCTTTTTCCTACTTCTTTGTAACTTGTAACCTTAAACTGCTGTGCTGCCTCAGGGCAACTTAATTTCCCCCGTGGGATAATAAAGGTATCTATCTATCTATAAAAGACGTGACTAATGTCAGCTGACTGATTCATTTCTATGTTTCTCCAAATTGTTGAAGTAGTAAGGCCTGAGTGAGTATACTCCATTTGTGGGGCTGGTGTCACATGCCCAAAATAGCCAATCTACAAGGTCATGTGTTTATTGCGAGGTTTGTGAAGACCGTGGCAACATAGAGTTTCGATTAAAGAGATAGTTCACCCCAAAATACAGTTTTTTCTATTGATTACTCACCCCGTGCAGACTTGAATTCATGGATGTTTTTCTAGTTTTTGTCGCATTCCTAAGCCAGATGACCAGCAGTGGTTCCCTATGGAGACACAAAGAGCCTGCTTTGTTCCCTATGGAGACACAAAGAGCCTGCTTTGTTCCCTATGGAGACACAAAGAGCCTGCTTTGTTCCCTATGGAGACACAAAGGGCCTCCTTTGTTCCCTATGGAGACACACAGAGCCTGCTTTGTTCCCTATGGAGACACAAAGGGCCTGCTTTGTTCCTTATGGAGATACAAAGAGCCTGCTTTGTTCCCTATGGAGACACAAAGAGCCTGCTTTGTTCCCTATGGAGACACAAAGGGCCTGCTTTGTTCCTTATGGAGATACAAAGAGCCTGCTTTGTTCCCTATGGAGACACAAAGAGCCTGCTTTGTTCCCTATGGAGACACAAAGAGCCTGCTTTGTTCCCTATGGAGACACAAAGAGCCTGCTTTGTTCCCTATGGAGACACAAAGAGCCTGCTTTGTTCCCTATGGAGACACAAAGAGAAATATTGTCATGAATTTAAATCTCCATTGGGTGAGTAATCAACTAGTGTCTTTTAAACTGTCCCTTTAAAAGACCCCACTATCGTTGGTAAGTGGCCATGGTATGAGCAGGATTGAATCAACTTATCGGAAAAGAATTTGAGGAAGGCGAACCGCACATTATTTTACTCCAGTAAGCTTTGTGCGTTCTTTTTTTCGATAACCACACGACTTGTCACTGAGTTGGTGTTAATGCGATGAAATCAAATGGTCCGGTTCTGTTCTTTGGTAGCTTAGATGGCCGATGATGTGACTCTCTCTGACGCTGCCCGTATGCAACGGGAGGGTTGCTGTTGGAAAGCTACGCGCATTTTAATGGCCGTGGAAAAACTGAGCTCACTGCTACAGCTTAGCTAGCGAAGGCACTGACACACAAGCGAGCGGGGGGGGGGGGGGGGGGGGAATATCTGCTCCGTCCCACAGAGTTTGTGGTTTATGCTCTTAAGTTGTCTCCTGGGCTGCATGAGGCACACTGTGGAATCCTCAGTGTTCCTTAGACCAGTGGTTCTCAACCTTTTCAGGCCGCGACCCCTAAAATAATACTTTTAACCTACGAGCTCTAAGAGTTGAGGCATTACATTTTGTCTAACACGGTTCTATTGTGAAAATAGCAGATCTACATGCTCACAACGCCTCGCGCTGTGAGCTGTATGAAATACTTGCCAGTAATGGAGTTGTTGGAAGGGCATGAATTGGTTAAATGATTCCCGTGGTCAGACTTATGGTCACTTTTGTGCAGAATAAGAAGTAGTTCCATTGAGTTGGCTGGCCCTAAATGTTTTAATAAACAAATCCACAAAACTGCCGTCATTATTATTGTTGACATATTTCTACTATATAGAGCGAGTTTCCTTATATTTCCTCAAAGACCCTGCCCTCTGTCTGTACCATTGGTTCTCAAAGTGGGATCTGGGGACCCCCAGGGCAGCTAAAATTATAGTTAGGACCGAAGGCGAGATTTTAGCTTTCAGCAGAGCTGCTTGTTTTGAGGGCGTGTGCTGCCGCGGGATGCGCCCATTGAGTTGAATGCGGCGCAGTGATCTACTCGAGAGAAGAAATAGTACCATGTGACAGAGGCGTCCAAGTTGAACGAAACTCACTCTATATAGTAGAAATATGTCAACAATAATAATGACGGCAGTTTTGTGGATTAGTTTATTAACACATTTAGGGCCAGCCAACTCAATGGAACTACTTTTTATTCTGCACAAAAGTGACCAGACGTCTGACCACAGGACCCAGTTAATGAAATAATGCCCTTGCAACAACTCCATTACAGGTGACTATTCCATACAGTCTGTGACAGTGGAACCAAATGGACAAAGAGGATCTTACTGTGTGGCTGGCTGGGCAACAACGGTTTGGACCTCCTCCATCCTCACAACCCCATGCAATACAATTTTGCTCTAAAATCATGCAAAGCGGTACACAGTATCTCTACAGTCATGTCAGCAAAATGCATCTGTCCCATCTAGCGCCACTATCAGGCCGATCTTTTAATATCCCCATATGCTGTGGAATGCCCTCCCTGACCACCTTAGAGCACCACAGTCAGTTGACACTTTTAAAAGGGGACTAAAGACCTTTCTTTTTAACAAGGCATTTGCCTAGTTTTGGATGCCCTTTGTGCTTTTAACCCTTCTTTTTTTGGTGACCAAATGTGCTTTTAAATCTACCTTGAGATGTGTTTATTTAGGTGCACTGTTCTTAATTTACTTACAGTATTTTCTGGACTATAAGGCGCACCTGACTATAAGGCGCACTGTCAATGAATGGTCTATTTTCAAACTGTTTTCATATATAAGGCGCACCTGACTATAAGGCGCACATAATAGACGCTACCGCTGTGTTATGCATCCAACAGATGGAGCTGTGCTAAAGGGAATGTCAATGTCAATGAATGATCCATATATAAGGCGCACTGAACTATAAGGCGCACTGTAGTTTTTTGAGAAAATTAAAGGCTTTTAAGTGCGCCTTATAGTCCGGAAAATACGGTAATTTCTTTTGTTGGCTTTGTTTTGCTTCTGCTTTGTTTTGTTTTTTTGCCATTTTAATGTAGCACTTTGAGATTTGTTTCAAATATTAAGTGCTTTATAAATAAAATGTATTATTATTATTATTATTATTATGTGTGTCCAGAAATAAACACACGACGTCCGCCATTTACTCATTATGGATAGGCTATGAAGCATCGACTAAAGGTGGAAATGTACAGATTTACCCAAAGAAGAGTAACACAATTAAACGCTAGAGACGTATCAAACCAAACCCAACGATTTCCCATGAACGCGGCTGATAGGGAACAGTGATCAGTCAGCAACACTGACCATGCTAGCAGCGCTGAAACAACACAGCGCTCAGCAGCACTGACCATGCTAGCAGCGCTGAAACAACACAGCGCTCAGCCCTAGTTCAGACTAACTACTGTATATCAGTGAGACATCTGGCCTAAAAAGAAAAAGTGCAAACATTTATCATCACCCTCACTAAAAGCCAACGCTTTAAGCTTCCTACATGATTATAGCATATGAGGGAAGGTGGCGACAGCAGAAATCAATCTTACGGCCACGGTTCATTTCATTTAACGCATTCAGACCGGAAACTGTGTCACTTTAGATTTCAACCACTTTAACCATTATTCCATGCTTTAGCTAGTGAATAATAGCAGATATACAAGCTCATATCGCGGGGCACCGAGTGCCGCGCTATGAGCTTGTAGATCTGCTATTTTTCGAAAAATCATAACAATTTGTGTAAGTCTTTGAATGTATTGACCCGATTCTCTAAAATGTCTTTTAAATCCTTCTAAAGTTATTTTTTTTGAAAAACGTATGCGTCTATGATCAGTGGTTCTCAAACTTTTTCATGTCAAGGACCCCCAAAATGATATGTATTTGGCCGCGGACCCCCCGTCTGAAAATATGTTGTTCCAGGGACCCCCCCAGAAGACTGGTTAATGCAAATATTATGCATCAGGGAACAGCCAGAAGCAAAGATATGAGTTACAAATGTTCGCTAAAAATAAATAAATACATCATACAAGAACAACGTGAATAGCTCAACAAAAGTAACATTTGGTGTGTTTTTTTTTGTTTTTTTTTTCAAATTCAATGCCAAATGCCACTTTCAACACCACTTTCACTTTCAATTATTCAACTCTTAATTACACCTGAAAACATTCGTAATCAACTGCAATCGACTAATCAAGGGCTTAAAGATCAGATGTGCAATCTGGCCTGACTAGAAGTTTTGTTGACTTTAATTAAAGCAGTTAGAAACATGGCTAAATCTAAGGAATGGTTCAGAGATGTTCAGAGAAGATTTGCAGGTTTTCAAGATTTTCCAAAAATAGCACATCTACTCGGTGGCTACGCTGTGAGCTTGTATATCTGCTATTTTTCAATACATTATAAAATAATGGATGAAGTGGTTAAAATCTAACGTGACATATACAGATACGTTCCCGGACTAAACGAGTTAAAAACTGTTATATCGAGTCGCAGCTGTCAATCAGTGCCTGGACCTGGGTGCCAGTGCTGTGCTCAATGGAGGAAAACGTTCCGTTCCGGGAGTCTCATATAATTGCACGCTGCAAACCTCTTCTGAATGCAACCGTGTGCACTTTCTGCACAAACCCTGGGGAATACAAGTGGAGCAGTGGTGGTGGAAAGTAACTAAGTACATTTACTTAACCCATTTAGAACGGGTACACTATATTGTGTATCATTATTTTATGCTTTAACTATTGAAAAATAGCAGATCTACAAGCTCGCAGCGCGGCACTCGGTGCTGCGCTGCAAGCTTGTAGATCTGCTATTTTTGAAAAATCGTGTAAATTAGAATTTTGACCCGATTCTATAAGTGTCTTTTGAATCCTTCTAAGATTTTTTGAAAAACCTATGTTTCTATGTCAGCAATCTGGCCAGCCATCGTCAAAGAAAAGGTCCTTTTCACTTAAATGGAGCTCAGTTGGTCTGTTCTTGAGAGACTACCATGTCAGTGGTTCTCAAACCTTTTCATGTGAAGGACCCCCAAAATGATATGTATTTGGCCACGGACCCCCATCTCAAAATATTTAGTTCCAGGGACCACCCAGAAGCAAAATTTGAGTTACAAACGTTCGCTTTGAAAATACATATATTCAAAGATTTGCACACATTTTCACGACTTTTTCAAAAATAGCAGATCTACAAGCTCGCAGCGCGGCACTCGGTGCCGCGCTGTGAGCTTGTAGATCTGCTATTTTTCACTGGTTAAAGCATTCAATAATTCTAGGCCTAGTCAGGGAATATATCTTCAGAAATAGCGTCAAATCCTGGAATAAATTCCTTACCAAAAAATGTCTTCACCAATGTGTTTGTAAAGGTGTCTAAAGTAACACAGCTCACAAAGACTGAAATTCAGTTTCCCTAGGAGAATCCGTGACAACTGATGAGTCCCATTAAGTTTTTTTTTTTAAAGTGGAATATCCCTTGTACTGTTAGTTCACAGTAAGTACACTTTTGAGGTATTTGTACTCTTCTGAAGTAAAGTAATTTCCAATACTTTTACTTCTGCTCCACTACAGTACAACTCAGATCCAAACATTGTACTTTTACTCCACAACAAGTTGAGTTACTCGTTGCTTTGTAGATTTGGATTATTAAAGGAGTAGTTCACCCCCAAAATGACTTTTTTTTTCTATTGATTACTCACGCCATGGAGAGTAGAGTTCAATAATATTTTTTTGTTTTTTGTCACATTCCTAAGACAAAAATTTGATTCGAGTAAATTTACCCCCATTGATTCCGGATGGGGACCCGTTTCCATCGGCCATTTGAAAATAGGCGATCCATAAGCTCACAATACACGGCGATGCAACACATTGTGAGCTTGTAGATCTACTATTTTAAAAAGATTCTTTATGCACTTGAACATTTTAAACTGGATATTCTGCATAAAGACTACTTTTTTACTTTATAACTTTTATACGGTATTTTTATACTTAAATGTTGCCCAAACGTGTACTTTTAGTCAAGTACATTTTGAATTCCGGACTTTCACTTACTTATATATTGCAGTATTGATACTTTTACTTACGTAAAACGTTTGAGTAATTGTTCCACCACTGAAGGGGAGAAGGGTGGGAGTGTGTGTGGGGGAGGGGGGGGGGGGTGGGTCTGTATGTAGGAGTCAGTCAGTGGATGTTTGTGGTTTTTGGGGTCTGACGGTGCATGCATGCACACCAGGCACGTGCACATACAGTATAGACATCAAAGGGGGCTTGAGCCCCTGCCCTTTTATCCGTCTGTAAAAAAGTGCCCTCTCCAGACCATGAATGCAGTTTTTACTATGGTGAAAGAAACGCAAATGCCCCCTCTTTCCATGCCATACCTGAAGGCAGCATTCAAGAGAATTGCCTTGTCCAAACTCTCCTGAACTTGAACGCAGCATCTTATGTTGAAAGAATGGCCCTCTCTGTGTAGAAATCCATGCCGTTACGCCACATCTCCAGAATTCACTTGATTATGCTTTAGTTCAGTGTGGTGTCAAGCACCGGAAAAAGCCGACCTCCAAGCTCACAACGCGTCGCAGCGCGACGCGTTGTGGGCTTGGAGGTCTGCTATTTTCAACATTTCCACCAAAAGGCCATTTTTAGACATTTCAGCCCCTTCCCCGCTAACATTCTCTGCACGTCCCTGTCTGTAGGAGTCAGTGGATGTTTGTGGTTTTCGGGGGTCTGACGGTGCATGCACGCACAGGGGTGTCGCACCAAATTCTGGGCCCTGGGTACAAGGATTCACTGCGGGGCCCCTGTGCTTTAACTATTGAAAAATAGCAGATATACAAGCTCACAGCGCGGCACCGAGTGCCGCGCTGCGAGCTTGTAGATCTGCTATTTTTGAAAAATCATGAAAATCTTTGAATATTTCAAATCCTTCTGAGGTTTTTTTGAAAAACCTATGTTTCTATGTCAGTGGAGCTCAAACCTTTTCATGTGAAGGACCCCCAAAATGGTATGTATATGGCCACGGAACCCCATCTCAAAATATTGAGTTCCAGTGACCCCCCCAGAAGCAAAATTTGAGTTACAAATGTTCGCTTAAAAAATACATATATTCAAAAGATTTGCACACATTTTCACGACTTTTCAAAAATAGCAGATCTACGAGCTCGCAGCGCGGCACTCGGTGCCGCGCTGTGAGCTTGTATATCTGCTATTTTTCAATAGCTAAAGTATAAAATAATTAAGGCCCCCTCCACCACCTTGGGCCCTAGTGACTCAGTCCCACTTTCCTACCCCTTGTGACGCCCCTGTGCACGGCTGCACGCACACAGCAGCTCCGGGCTCACCGTTAGGGAGATCCCCTACGAGTCTGGCACCGGCATCTCCTTTCACTCCAGCTGTGGGGAGTCGTCGTGCTCTTTAAAACCCATTTAGGTCCTAGAATTATTGAACGCTTTAACCGGTGAAAAATAGCAGATATACAAGCTCACAGCGCGGCACTCGTGAGCTTGTAGATCTGCTATTTTTTGAAAAAAGTCGTGAAAATGTGTGGAAATCTTTGAATATATGGATTTTTAAAAGCGACCGTTTGTAACTCAAATTTTGCTTCTGGGGGGGTCCCTGGAACTAAATATTTTGAGATGGGGATCCGTGGCCAAATACATATCATTTTGGGGGTCCTTCACATGAAAAGGTTTGAGAACCACTGACATAGTAGTCTCTCAAGAACAGACTAACTGAGCTAAAGTTAAGTGACGATCTTTGACGATGGCTAGCCAGATTGCTGACACAGAAACATAGATTTTTTCCCAAAACCTTAGAAGGATTCAAAAGACACTTATAGAATCAGGTCAAAATTCTAATATTCACGATTTTTCAAAAATAGCAGATCTACAAGCTCGCAGCGCGGCACTCGGTGCCGCGCTGTGAGCTTGTATATCTGCTATTTTTCAATAGTTAAAGCATAAAATAATGATACATAATAATGTGTACCCGTTCTGAATGGGTTAATTCTGGCTTTCTCAACCGTCTGTAATGGCAGCGCGTAAACCGCAGCATAGCTACCGTCTCCAGCAGAGCGGCTCGGAGCTGCCAGGGGGATCATGATATACAAGTGTACCAGAAATGGGCCTAATAACCAAGGATCTATCGGTGCCCATTTGGCAAATACAATAAATGTTTTATACTGTACCAACATGTATATGCAGTATCTTTGAATGAACAGTATACATTATTAACTCTCAAATACCTGGAACGCGCCCGAGTCGCGTTATATTTGAACCACTTTAACCATTATCTTGTGCTTTAACTATTGAAAAATAGCAGATTGCAGATCTGCTACAGTATTTTCTGGACTATAAGGCGCACCTGACTATAAGGCGCACTGTCAATGAAAAATCGTGAAAATGTGTGCGAGTCTTTAAATATCTTTGACCCGATCATTGACCCGACTTCTAAATCCTTCCTCTGAATCAGTGGTTCTCAAACCTTTTCTTGTCAAGGACCCCCAAAATTACAGGTATTTGGCCGCGGACCCCCAACTCAAAATATGTTGTTCCAGGGACCCCCCTGAAGCAAATATTTGAGTTACAAATGTTCACTTTTAAATAGATATATTCAAAGACTCGCAAAAACAAATCTTGATTTTTCAAAAAGCAGATCTACAAGCTCACAGCGCGGCACCGAGTGCAGCGCTGCAAGCTTGTAGATCTGCTATTTTTCAATAGTTAAAGCATTCAATAATTCTAGGCCTAAATGGGTTAAGAGATAGTTGAAGTTCTCAAAGGACTTGATCCAGACTAACGTTAAATATGGAGTTGCTGGCGGAGACAGGCGCCCCACTGAGTGCACTTTTTCTAGTAACTATAGAAAGGTGCACTCGGTGGGGCACGTATGTATCCCATGCGCCCCACTAGATTCTAGTGCAAAAAAAACTTTTTTTAAGTGGCTGACGGGGCACCCTGGGGTGCCGTGACGGCAGTCCAGGGGTGCCGCGAGATAATTTGATAATATTTGGAATTTATTTGGACAATTCAAAACAACTATTTAGGATAATTTTAAACTTGAATTTTAAATCTTCAGTCAGTTCTCACCAAAATAGCCATTATCTCAATGTTTTCCTCGCTAAAATGTGCCCTAAATATAAGGTGCAAGGAGTGAAACGGCATCCCTACATTCATTAAGATAATGTAGGGGTGCCTCAAGATGAAAAGAGTATTTGTAGGGGTGCCCTGAACCAAAAAGGTTTGGGAACCCATGTTCTAGTGAACTAGAATCCTAGTACTAGAAATTCTAATTAGTTCACTGTGCATTCATTGTTACATCATCATAACACCTCACTGGTGTAATGAGTGAGTGTTTCAAAAGAGTTAAAACTTTGACGAGTGACTCTTCTTTGGCGCTGTGGACCCCGGACAATTTGACAAGGACAGTATAGTGGTCCTTGGCAGGACAAAGGGCAGATTCTAGAGGTGGGACGTTCGCAAACGAATCGAGTCTTTTGAACGGCTCTTTGAAATGAACGATGGGATTCGGTTCGCAGTATAGGGAGTCGTTCCTTTCTAACAGTGGTGGGAAAAGTAAAAAAAATCTTTACCTAAGTACTCCAATGTAGAAATAATACTCTGCCACAAGTAGAAGTTCGGAATTAAAATGTACTACAAAAGGTATTGGTATCAAAATGTAGGCTACTTAACTTAAAGTACCAAAGTACTCATTATGCAAAATGACCCATTTCACAAGCTTTCCAATGAATAAAATGTAGAAAAAAGATTTGAAAATAGCAGATCTACAAGCTCACAATGCGTCACAAGATTTGAAAATAGCAGATCTACATGTGAGCTTGTAGATCGGCTATTTTCAAATAGTGGAAATGTATAAATATGGCCAAAATGTATATATGGTTGAAGTGATTTGTAATTATAATCAAAATCTACAAAGTAACTAAATAACTAAAGTAACTAAAATGAGACAGTCTTTTGAACGGCTCTTTGAAAGGAACGATTCCCAGAGATCCGGCTCACTTCAAAGAGCCATAAATCCCATCTCTAATGCATTCTAAATCAGCAGTTCTCACACGCACAAAAATAGCAGATGTACACGCTCGCAGAGCAGCACAAAAGTGACGCGCTGTGAGCTTGTATATTATGCATTAGTATTTTTGTTAATAGCCAACGCAAAAACTTCAAACAGTCGATCCAAGACAAATTCCATCAAAGGGAAATCCCCACTTTCACAGCTTTTAAAGGACAATCGAAACAGTGGGTAAAAAAACATCTTGTGATTCACGTATGACTTATCAGCCCACAATAGAGTACAGTAGGTCTACCCAAGTAATAGTCTTAATCTTTTCTAATTTCTTATTTTACTTTGCCTAAAATCACACAAAGCGGTACACAGTATCTCTAAAGACATGTCATCAACATGCATCTGTCCCATATTCCCTCCTGATTGGCTACGATTGCCTTCTAAAGTTTGTGCATGCGACGTGGCGGTCGCTTTAATCCCGATTAGGGAGTCTTACTGGTAATAAACAAATAAAGTAAAGTCACGTCACGTGATCATTTGAATGACAGAAATGGTGCTTTTTAACCCTTTCTTGGTAATCACAATGTGCTTTTACATTTTATCTGAGCTGTATAATAGGTGTGCACTGTTCCTAATTTTCTGATTTAACTGTTTTGTACCATTTTAGTCCTTTTTATTAATCTTTTTGTTGGTTTTGCTTTGCTTTTGCTTCATTTATTTGCCATTTGAATGTAGCACTTTGAGATTTTGTTTCAAAATATAAAGTGCCTTACAAATAAAAAATGCATTATTATTAGAAATGCTTCAGACCTTTCTTGGCAGGCTCCCTCTGTCTGAAGGCGGCGTGCAGAGGGGATCCCAGCAGTGGGGGGGCGCTGTGAACCAGAGCACAGTTGCTGGAAATGAACAGAAGGAACAGCATTTTTCCACCCTAGTTATGGATTATTATGAGTCTCCTAGGGATGGGACGATACACGATATTATCGTTAATCGTGATAAGAAACACTCACGATAATCGTATCGTGGAGATTTAATATATATCGTGAAATTATCCTCCGTCATGCACTAGGGATCAATTCAACTTTTATTTGCCGAGCTGCATATCCGGTAGCCTGGGACGGCTTCCAATTTCGGGCTTTTGATCCGGTCGGGAGCGGATGGGCTCCTACGTCATTTTGTATTCAAAACGGACTACAGTTTGGCAGGAAACACCAAATCGGAAACAGTTTTAACCGCTACTTGCGCATGCGCTAACTACTTGCGCATGCGCTAACTGGGTTGAAACTGTTTCCGATTTGGTGTTTCCTGCCAAACTGTAGTCCGTTTTGAATACAAAATGACGTAGGAGCCCACCGGATCAAACGGCCCGTTTGGTAAACGAAGACCAGGCTTTCCCCCAGCGGAAAGACTGGTGATGCGAGGTTACATATCCGGTACCACTTAAACCCTCCATTGGTAAAACGTACTTATAATACACGTACTTGATACAGTCTTTTTTTCACTCTCTAGCAAATCTCTTTGCCAAAAAATAGACTGCGACGCGTTGTGAGCTTGTAGATCTGCTATTTTTTGGCAAATGTTCCGCCCCAGGATAACGGATGTTAGGGATATTTTGATTATCGCGATAATATCGTAAAATCACGATTTCTGTGGTCACAATAATGGTGATATGAAATGTTCACATCGTCCCATCCCTCGTCTCTCCTCTCATTCTCTGCTCAGCGATACGGTGGACTCGTGAAAAACCCCAGAGGACGTGGATGTTTATAATAAGCTAATTTAATATGGAAATGTCAGTGCTGGGCGTTCTGGGAGCGAGGCCAGGTGTAATGTAAGCTATATCCTCCACATGCCCTCATGCTGGAGGCCAGTCAGGTGCCCTGGTAGAAAGCCACGGTTTGAGGACGCTCCAAAATCCAAATGCCATCGGACCCCCAACTCTGGCAGGGGTGGGCGACCCATGCCAGATCTCAAGGTCCATCATTTATTGGGCAATTACAGTGCCAATGTGCTGCAGTTGTCTCGCGTAGCCAACCTACAGTATATCACTGTGTGGACTGTGGATATGAGTCTGGTACTTCTATATGGAAGGTTTTTTTTTCCAAGGGGTGTGTTAAGAGTGTTAACCCTAACCCAACTCTTCGGGGTGAGGAAATGGATTCACAATTGAGCGGGGCCAGACCCAAATCCCCCTTGGGCAATTCTGTTTTGCACTGGCAGATAAGTCTGATTCCAGGCTAGTGCTAAAGCACATCCATTAAGCCGGCCCTGACTGGAGGCCAGATTGATGATGCTTGCTGGGTGGTCATTTCAGAGGGTTACCTTGGGACCACGGTGAGGTCTTCACCTCCCGTCCAGGCCGGCCTCAGGAGGTCACCCAGAGGGTCCACGCAGTCTGGGACCTCCAGGAGGACCACCCAGGGAGAGAACATGGAGCTCACCAAGCACAGCGTCTGTGAGACCCAGCCAGGGCAGAGGAGGAACATTTAAGAGGTTACAACAACATAATAATTAACCAACCGAAGCCGTATTTCATACTTGAATCGTATTGTGCATCGTACGACGGCATGGCTGTAGCTACTAGGGGTGTAACGATACATTTTAACAACGATACGATACGCATCAAGATACATGGTTGACGATACGATACATGGACGATATTGGTTCATTCATGGTGATACGATACGATTCGATTCAATGATTTAAAATCGATATAGTAACTAGCAAAGAAATTAAATCTGTGTGGGGCGCCCGCTGGCCTAGTGGTCAAGGCGCATACCACATACTAGGCTATGATGCCTGCTGGCGTCGCCGGTTCGATTCCCGATCCGGACGACCTTTGCCACATGTCATTCCCCATCTCTCTCCCCATTTCCTGTCAGTCTACTGTCCTATCAAATAAAGGCATAAAAAGCCCAAAAACAGATCTAAAAAAAAAAAAAAATCTGTGTGAAACATGTCAATAGTGCAGGTTTTATAAGGGAAATATCTATTATTATGGATATAAATAAGTAAACACTGTGATTCTCTAGCAAATACATGGACATTATCAAAACGCGACGCGTTTTGAGCTTGTAGATCGGCTATTTTTGCTTCTTTTGAATGACATACCGGTACTAGAATGACAAAATCGGACGTAGACACGTAGCAATATGCACTGTGGCCCTCTGGAGAGAGTGTGGCAATATAGTGGCCCTTTCCATCATCAAAGTTGCCCACCCCTGTGTTAAAACAACAGGATAAAACCGGGCCTATACAGTATATGACGGTGTCATCACGCAAAGAATGTAAATGAAACTAAGGCGAAGAGGTGAAGCGTTCACTTTGCTCCCTCAGTAACACGTGTAATTGCATCTTTACTGGAACAGAAAGCTTCTCTTTACTTCAGCGTTGCAGGGCAGGGGCGTCAACTGGGTTTGGCAGGGGTATGCAGCTGCCATACCCTGGGTCCAGGGGGGAAAGTAAAAGTAAAAATAACTACAAATGCAAAATTTTACAAAATGGTCACTTTAACAAGGTATTATAATTATATTCTCCACACTTGTATTCTCCCCATCTTGACAAAATGGTAGCCTATATTCCCAGGTTCCGCAGGTCAGCTGCACAGGTGCAATTCATTATTGTTAATTGTGACACGTTTACTAACATGACAAGTTTAACTGCACTTGAACAACCTTCCAGGCTGCCATATCCAGCCCAAGAAACCGTAGAAACAGGGGGAAAAAAATAGAATGTACTTCTTAAAATAAATGCCTGTTGCTAAGGTATGGTATGGAAAAAGCTAAGGTATGGCAACATGACTAAGACACCAGTCATGTTGCCATACCTTAGATTTTTCTGAACTGACGCCGCTGGTTGCAGGGCAGGCCACAGTCAGTCCTCGTAAAAGGCTTTTATATTTCTCATAATCTTGGCCTCGTGAAACCGTAAACTGCTAATTGCAGCGTTATAAAAATACCAAAAGCGTAATGCATGATGTGGATCCTATGATATAATCAGTATAGGAAAGAAATAATAAAAAAATAAGCGAACGTCCACATACATTACGTAGGTAATGCATATCAAATATTCTAGCAGGAGAATCTTCCTACTGAGAGGGTCTTCAACAGGGGGTCCGCCTCAGAGTTACTGCAGGGGGTCCTCCAAATCTTAGTGTGATAGAAAAAAAAAACTCTTTTTTTATATTAACCACTTGAACCCTATCTAGCGTCCATATTCTGAGAACTTTAGCCAAAAATAGCCGATCTACAAGCTCACAAGTAGATCGGCTATTTTCGGCAAAGAGGTTTGGTGTCGAGGGGAAAAAGAGCAGACTAAGTACAGAGTGAAAGGTCAAGTTTATTAAGTATTGACGGTTCAAGTGGTTAAATATCTGAAAACACAAGTTGGCGTGAATCCAAAATACACTGACGATTGTGCTGTCAAACAATGAAACTATATGGAATCTATGAACAGGTTGTGGGGGTCCCTGCTTCATCTCTCTCTCAACTAAGGGGTCCTTGGCCTGAAAACGTTGAAGACCCCTCCCTGTCCTACTGTATCCTTGTACAGAATTAACATAACTAAGTCAGTCCTCATCCGTTTTTACCCGCAGCAGGTTGACCAATCTATATGAAAGTCAGCTAAATATAATATGATTTTAGTAAATTAATCCACAGTTAATTTAATCAAAATGTATCTAAGCAGGCTGCGATGCCATCGTAATGTCTGATTTATACTTAGCTGCATGCCCAAAATAGCAGATCTACAAGCTCACAACGTGTCGCGCCGCCACACGTTGTGAGCTTGTAGTGACACCCACACACATAAAACGCCTTGTTTTTCAGTTCTCCTGGATCTCTTCTCCGCTAGTGCCTCTTTAACATTTTAGTTTAGTTTTTATTTGTTGAGGAACTTGTCAGTATATTATGTAGTCATAGTCATCATAGCTTAGTTTGTATTTACTTCCTCAGTGAAAAAGGTAGTGGACGAACATTTCTCGTCATAGTTTTATTCGACAAAGTCAACACTACGTTGCAGTCAGGTGGAAACAGCATGTCCAAAACATTTAAGGAAAACAACATTAGGGGATTCCAAGATGGCGCCAGAGGGAGCGGTTGTGTAGAAGGAGAGCTCCCAGACAAGGCCTATTTTATCCCCTTAAATTGCGCATTTTTTTTTGAAGTTTAAACGTGAAAATGTCAGGGGATGAACGTGCGAGTAGGAGCAAATCAACTCAAAGACTGGAAAATGTAGACAAACAGACGACAGGAAGAAAACGCAACGACAACATGGAGGCTGGGGGGGAACCCATGCAAAGCCTGCAAGCCAGCATGCTAGCAATACACGCCGACATAAAAGCCATCAGGACCGACGTGAAACAAGAGCTGGACAGCTTCAGAACCTCGATGAAGAATGACATGGCAGGTCTCAGAGATGATGTTAATTCTAAATTAAATAAACTAGTCTCCGACCTGAAGGAGACGGCGAGGAACGTCGAGGAGGCCGAGCAACGGGTTTCGAACATGGAGGAATGGAGCACCGAAGCTAAGGAGGTATTGTGCATACTTGCACAAGGGCAGGAGAAACTAAAATCAAGGCTAATAAGTTACGAACAACATTCCAGAAGGGCCAATCTGAGACTGTATTCTGTTCCAGAAGATGTTTGTGAACCAAGCAAACTGATGGAATTTATTAATAATTTCATTAAGAAAGAATTGGCTCTTGACATGGAACTCGGCATACAGCGTTGTCACCGATCCCTCGCCCCCAAACCACCACCAGATGCTAACCCACGTTCAATCGTGATGAACTTTCTGGACGAGAGAACAAAAGAATTGGTGCGTACCACGGCATGGAAGAAGAAAACTGTTCTTCTAAACGGGAAAAGGGTGTTTTTTGACAATGACTGGCCGCAAGAAATACAAAAGAAAAGAATGGCCTATGCTCCGATCCGTCAGGCTCTTCAAAAGAAAGGAATTGCCTTCCATACACCCCCACCAGCAAAAATACGTGTGTTTTACGAAGGAGCTGGGCGAGCCACCGGCCCCAGCGTCACCTACAACAGCGTGGAGGAGGCGAGGTTGGACCTGAAGAGGAGAGGGCTCGCTAGCGACGAGGAGACCGCCGCCGCCGCCGGGGGCACGGCCGCCGCCGAGGATCGGCCACCCGCGGCAGCGGATGATGTTGCGGCTCGCCTGGAGAGGATGAAGGAAATGTCCTGGATGAAAGTAGGGAAGAAAAACTCCGGCGGCCGTCGAGCACGACTGGAGAGAGCCCGACAGAAGCTCCAGGAATTCCGCCGCAATCCAGACCCCCCACCGACATCTACAGAAACCATCACGCAAGAAGCTAACTAAAGAATATCTTTCTGACAATGAAGATCATCAATCTGGTAAGACCAATCCATACTGCACACTAATGGACAAAGTACAACATTGATAAATACCAACAAAAACGGACAGTAAGACTCTGGACTTTCATATATGTATGTATATATGTATATTTTTATATGTATATATGTGCATATTTATTTTTTATTTTATTTTTCTTGTTGTTGTCGCCGTAAGGCCAAAAGGCAGGTCACTTTTATTTTAATTTTTAATTTTATTTATTTATTCTCTCCGTCAGGCCAATAGGCATGTTATTATTTTTTGTATTATTACTTTAATTTTCAACTTTTACTTTACAAAGACGGTTAGGAATATTACCTGAATAGGTATCAATGTCTTTCGGAGGTAATAGTTTTGGTTAATACCCGGTAACTAAATATCAGTGTAACTTCGAGTGGATCCATTAGACTTAGGCCTAGCTGATGAATAGTTGCTATTATAACTTGGATCCTCATATATGAAGGTATGGGTGTTTTTGTATGTTCTTATATATATATGTATATTATTTGTTTGTTTATGTTTTATTTTTTTACAACTACTGTCTCCGTCAGGCCTAAAGGCAGATCATTTTTATTTTTAGGGGATTTTTTTGATGTTTTTGTTTTACTCTATCAGGCTAAAAGGCTAAATACTATTTTTTGAATATTACTCCAAGCTAATTTTTCTCAATTTACAAAGACTGTCTAGAATAGTACCTACTTAAAGGTCAATATCTTTTCGAGGTGACGGTCTAGAATAGATTAACACAGAGTGAAAAAAAAAAAATCACCTAGAGTAGACTAACGGGCCTACCTGATGAATAACTATCATCATAAATTAACCTTTGGGTTTGACATTAACGGACAGTAGGAACTTGGGTTACTTTTGCTTTATTTGGTTTAGATTTAAGCCTGATGATTAAATATCAGCGCCATTTTGAGGTGTCCTTAAGGGACAGTTGGATTTGGGATTATTCGTGTTCTACTAGAAGAGTTTAGGTTTATACCTGATGATCAAATATCAGTGTCTTTTTGAGTTGATATTGACCCTGACAGTTTAAAATATTACAGGCCCTCTGTCTGGGAAACAAGAGCTCCACCTAGTGTCATGTGCATTGAAGTACGGGAACGGGAACCCCCCAGAAACTTTGCACAAGAGAGGCCCTCTACAAAATTGAGGTTTTCCTTTCTCCACGAGGTACTATTTAAAGAAGTATCCTCAACTTTGGAATTCTCTATCTTTGATTGTTTATTTTTCATTTTAACTATGTTTAATGTATATAACTTAAGGTCTACTTGGGATTACAGTGAAAATGTTTTCAGTTTATTTTTTACTACAATAGCAAACACATGCTACAGCAGGAATATAGGATAATTACACTCAATGTTAACGGGCTACAGAACCCAATTAAGAGAGGTAAACTAATAGCCAAGATGAAAAGGGAAAACCAACAAATAATCTTTTGGCAGGAAACGCATATGGCACGAGGTGAACATGAAAAACTGAAAAAAATGGGATTCAAAAATACGTTCTACTCATCTTACGATAAGGGACATGCAAGGGGTGTTGCAATACTTATTTCAAATAAGGTGGTATTTCAGCCCACTACTCAAATTGTTGATAAAGAGGGACGATACGTCCTGGTAAAGGGGACCCTTGATTCCAAGGAAGTGACACTACTTAATGTTTATAGGCCGCCAGGCCCAGATAAGCTACTAATTAAGAAGATATTTGGGTTGATTACTACTGAGGTCTCAGGCATACTTATTGTGGCAGGAGATTGGAATATTCAGTTAACGGTTCGAGATTCCTCAAATCCACAAAAGAAATTAAACTCAGAATCACTGTATGTCAAAAAGCTACTTAATGAGACAGGAATGTTTGACGTGTGGAGGGACCTTAACCCAACAGGAAAACAATTCAGTTTTTTTTCACACCCCCACCGTGTCCACAGTAGGCTTGATTATTATTTTATGCTTAATACGGAGAGGCATAGGATTATAGACTGTAAAATAGGGGTTAAAGATGTGTCTGACCACGCAGGAGTATGCCTGAGACTTCATTTGGATGTTCGTCCTAAAAACACAGTTTGGAGGCTTAATACAAGTCTCCTAAACGACCCACAATGTCAAGAATATGTTACGAAGGAAATAAGTGACTATCTAGAATTTAATAATACAGAGGAAATAACTCCAAGTGTTTTATGGGATGCAGGAAAAGCTGTGTGGAGGGGAAAGTTAATAATGTGGTCAACTAAACAGAAAAAATTACAACGACAGAGAATTACCGAATTAACAAATAAATTGGAAAGTTTAGAACAACAACATGTGAACTCAAATAACCACCAATTAACAGAACAAATAAATACAACAAAACGAAAACTAAACGAAATACTTGACAAAAAGGTGGAAGTCAAACTGAAATATATTAAACAAAGATATTATGAAAATGGGCCTAGAGCCAAAAAAATGTTGGCATGGAAACTACGGAAACAACAGAATGAAAGATCAATCTTTAAAATTAGGGACCCTGATACTAATAACTTTAGTTACACCACTGAAGAAATACATCAATCCTTTGAAAAATACTATACAAAGCTATACACCCAACCTGAAGCAGCAGAACCAGCACTTGTACAAAACTTTTTGGATTCCCTGGACTTGCCATCAATAGGAGAATCACAAAATAAACTTTTAACAAAAGACATTACAACAACAGAGATTGAGGAAGCTATATCGAACTTGAAAACAAATAAAATGTCTGGAGATGATGGCTTTCCGGCCGAATGGTATAAAAAGTTCAGTGAACCACTGACACCTTTACTAAAAGAATGTTTTAACCACGTTCTCCAGGGCGGAGAGACACCTGTTTCTTGGAGACAAGCTATAATATCGGTGATCCCGAAACCAGGCAAGGACAGAAAGGAATGTAGCTCCTATAGACCTATCTCTGTCTTGAATATAGACTATAGACTATTCGCCTCAGTAATGGCAAGACGACTAGAAGACATCCTTCCAACTTTAATTGATCCGTGCCAATGTGGTTTCATAAAAAATAGACAGACACAGGACAATATCAGACGTGCTCTGTTCTTATTAGACAAGATGAGCAAAAGCAATGAAAAGTCATTAGCAATTAGCCTTGACGCGGAAAAAGCCTTTGATGCCTGTCGTTGGGAATTCTTATACCTGGTATTGCAACGCCTTGGCTTTGACGAAAAGATTATAACATGTTTTAAGACACTATACTATCAGCCAACTGCCCGAATTAAAGTAAACGGCAGCTTATCCGGTGTAGTCAAGCTGGAGAGAGGTTGCCGCCAAGGTTGTAATTTAAGCCCCGCCCTATTTGCGCTATTCATAGAAGCCCTTGCGCAATCAATAAGGGAAGATACATCCATATCAGGAATTTCACTTTAAGGCAGAGAACATAAGATATGCCTGTTCGCGGATGACGTGTTGGTGACACTCTCTGACCCAGAGACTAGTTTGCCAAGACTCATGTCACGTCTTGAAACATATGGTACATACTCTGGGTACAAACTAAATATAGACAAAACACAAGTCCTCTCTTTTAACTACTCACCACACAAGAGCGTGCGTAAGAAATACGACTTTAAATGGAATATGGAAGTTATCAGATATTTGGGGATTAATATACCTAAAAATCTGTCTAATATTTACCAAGAAAATTATGACTCAATCACAAAAGATATACAAGCTGACTTGGATAGATGGGTTCCATTGGTATTAGGTTTGTGTGACAGAGTAGAAACCATAAAAATGAATGTCTTGCCAAGGTTGCTATTCTTGTTTCAATCTTTACCTATAGACATACCAAAGAAACAATTTGATAATTGGAACCGTATGATCTCCAGGTTTATTTGGAGGGGTTGTAAACCTAGGGTACGTTTCAAAACACTACAACTACCGAAAGATGAGGGGGGCTTATCTCTACCCTGCTTGGAAGGCTACTATAAGGCGGCTCAATTGAGATATCTAGTCTGCTGGTGTAATGACGAATACGAGGCCAGGTGGAAGGATATAGAATTAGATCAACTGGATGTCCCACTTCAAGCCGTTTTGGCTGATAAAACCCTCATGAAAATGCATGCAAAAGAACTAGGCGATTGGACAAAGGTCCCCCTAAACATCTGGTTTAAGGAATGTAAAAGGCAAAACATAGAAAGAGAGTTAAGGCTTTTGAAGTGGGTGGCATACGATAGAGACTTCGCACCAGCACGGCTAGATTATAAATTCAAACAGTGGATCCGGTACGGTATTACAACATACAACTCGATCTCATCTACTAAAGGTATGAAAGATTTTCAATATCTAATTGATAAACACAACTTAGGAAAACAAGATCGTTACAGATATTTTCAAATGAGACATCATTACGACAAAAATATAAAAACTGAGAAGGTTGAATCAGATCTCATCAATATTCTCATTGATGCCTACAAGGGCAACACCACCAAAAAGTTAATATCAAGAATCTACTCGAGTATACAGACGGCAGGGAATCACTCCACCCTTTATGTCAAAACTAAGTGGGAAAAAGAGGCAGGTATAACTTTGGAGGAGGACGATTGGTTGAATATATGTAATGTAATGTCCACCACCTCTAGCTCTGGCATTTGGAGAGAGTTTTCATGGAAAAATATGATTAGATTCTTTATTACTCCAAGAAGAAAATGTGTACAGAATGGTACTCCGGAATCTGGGGTCTGTTGGAGGAAATGTAATAATACAATGGCTGACCACTTCCACGTATTCTGGGATTGCCCAATAATCCTAACATACTGGCAAGAGATCATATCCGATATCAACACAATAATGGGATTTGAGACGGAATGTAACTTCACCAACATTTACTTGTGTAATATACCAACCGATCTCAGCACAGCAGACAAATACCTCCTCAAAATATTATTGGTAGCCGGTAAGAAGGCAATAACCCGAAAATGGTTAGACAAAGAACCACCAAAAAGGGAAGAGTGGACAGCCATTGTACGAAGCATTTATGAAATGGAAAAACTTACTTTTTCTGTAAGGCTGTGCTTGGAGAAGTTTTATAAATACTGGCTTAAATGGATACTTTACATGAAAATGGATATTCTGGATATTCTGTGAGACAATCTGTGTACCTGAGTGTGTTATATTTCTACCCCTGTCATGTTTTTAGTTTATTCCCTTGTACATCTCATATCTACCCAACTTTTTTTGTTTTATTTTACTATTCCACCGTTGTTTCTGGAGACCTGTCCAGCATGTTGCTGGGACGGGGAATGTGACGTTGGAAAGTCTGTTAACAGGCACACCAGATCTGTAGTTTCTGGAGGATCAGAATGAGGACTTTATAACGGACTGAAGTTGTGATGGAATAAGACCTCTCACACATGGACTGTATGAACCGTAACATAACGAGTGTTTAAAAATTGTTGCATTGTAATTTTTTATTTTCTGTATCACTGCTGCCCAAGTTGACCTGTTTACTATATACAAAAATAAAAAAAACAAAGTTTAAAAAAAAAAAAAGGAAAACAACATTATAACAGGCAGGGTAGGTGTAAATGCGTGCATGGACTACTGCTTATAGAAGATTGAGCCTCAATCTTCTCAATCATTGAGGTGGCGTGGAGTTGTCTGATATATCCCACGTCTTTATGCACTGCAGCTAAGATGTTTTTTCAACACACAGTAATCATGGAGAAGATACTCACGCTGTTCTGCCGTCCTGGAGAGAAGCACCAGGACCCTGCCATGGAGAGACTGACCTCTGGGAACTCTGGGGAACCAACAACACACATGGACAAAACCTGATCACAACTAGGAAGATGCAGTTGCCGTGATGCGAGTCACGAGGGAAAGATTATTCACTAATAAATGAATGGCCAATTGGCCATATTTGGAGATCTCTGTGTCAGTCCTTGTCCCTTGTATGCCCATATATGGATATCTCTGTGTCAGACCTTGTCCCTTTAAAGCCAATATGAGATCCCTGATATCATCAGTATTAAGCCCATGATGTCAGACATCTGTGATGTCAGTCATTTCCATATTTGGGAAAGGTTTATTATTAATTAAAGATAGATTTAAATTAAGTAAAACATGTGAGTACTTGTTCCACCGCTGAGCGAGCGTAGGAGGCGTACCTTTAAAATACAAGGCGGTGAGGAGCTCTGAGGTTGCCAGGTCCACCAGGTACAAGCCATCGGAGCTTCCAATCCACAGGCAGCTGTTTCTCCTGCAGGAGGAACCCATGGGGAAAGCAAAATTATTTTTTAATTAAAACAGCAGATCTACCTTCACAGCGAGATGTCCTACGACAACGTACAGTTAGGGCTGTCACGATATGACATTTTACAAGACGATTAATTGTCACTCAAATAATTGCGATTAACGATTTAATTGTGTTTTTGTCGTTGATAATTACATTTCTGTTCGGCTTTTAGGCTTTGAAGTTGCACATGGTAGATATGACACATAACCTCAATATACAAAGAATTTACTGACATATTTGACAACTTTCTGGAAATAGCCGAGCTTGTAGATCTGCTATTTCCACTATTTCTATAAATGTATGTAAATGTATGAACATTTTTCAACATTCACGATTATGACGATTATGACAAAATATTTGCGATTATGTCAAATAATATGCGATTAGACGATTATGTAATAATTGTGACAGCCCTACGTACAGTATAAAGATCAGGTTCATGTGGGTTAAGCCATTTAGACTGAGAACGCAAATCTGTGTGACTTTAGATTTGAACCACTTTAAACATTATATTATGCTTTAGCTATTGAAAAATAGCAGATATACAAACTCACAGCCCGGCACTCTGCTGCGAGCTTGTAGATCTGCTATTTTTGAAAGAACTTGACAACTTTAGCAAGTCTTTGAATATATTGACCCGATTCTACAATATTGTCTTCTAAATCCTTCTTCTTTTTGAAAAACTCATCATCAGTGGTTCTCAAAAACCTTTTCAGGTCAAGGACCCCCAGAATTATAGTGTATGTATTTGGCCGCTGACCCCATCTCAAAATATGTTGTTCCCCCAGAAGCAAAGATTTGAGTTAAAAAGTTTAGCTTTAAAAGAATATATATTCAAAGATTTGCACTCATTTCACGATTTTTTCAAAAATAGCAGATATATATACAAGCTAACAGCGTGGCACTCGGTGCCGCGCTGTGAGCTTGTATACCTGCTTGTAGACCTGCTGGTTAAAGTGGTTACGTCATGAAACAGATGAGTTCCCGCTCTTGATGGGTTAAAAAGGAGGACTTGGCTTCAAAACACATCTTGAAAAATTGCCTTGGCTTTCTAGGATCTCCTTTTAGTAGACCTTGTACCAGTGATTTGTGCTGACATAAAACTGTACTTTTTTCTAATGCAAACTTCTAATAAATTCTTCAATCAATCAATCAATGGAGAGGCCTGCTCCAAGCGGTGCACACACCATGGGACCTGGAGCTCTGGTCCAAGGCTGAATTTTCCCTTCACTTAAAACAGTGTAAATCATCGTAAGGCTTTACACACAGGACAAAGATGGAAACCGCTGCCACCTCTCACTGCCATGCAAAGATGGCGGGGTTAGCTGAGGTGAGGAGAGGTTTGGAGCAGTGAGGAGTAGGGATGGAGCTTGTACATTCGTATTGATAATGAGCACCTTATCGATCCTGCTTATTGAGCCAGGCTTTTATCCAGCCCACTATTGAGCGTTTTATAATATTTTGTGGAAAGATGTGACATCATGTGAGACGACAAATTCTGAACAGAACTGGTATCTTTTTTTATTGGCCAGTTGTTGTGACTGAGTTTGTGGCTGACCATCATCTATAAAGATGACAATTGACAAAAAAGTATCATTAAATATCATTAAAACAATCATTCGTTAGTGTGCAATAAGTGTAAAATGGCTTTATATATTATGAATAGTACTGTAATAATTTATTGATCACCTCTTGTCTTGATTATTTAAACATGACGTCATGGGTCGCTATGCTCGATAACAGGCTTGATAAGCCCAAAGCTTATTGATACCGGGTTCTAAATACATTTGTTATCGTGTTTGTAGCTGACCCTTGTTTCAAGCTCCATCCCTAGTTGTGTGTACTGTAGACGGCGCCAATTCCTCCTAACATAATAAACCAGGGTCACAGATAGAGATAATTCCTCCTAACATAATAAACCAGGGTCACAGATAGAGATAATTCCTCCTATCATAATAAACCAGGGTCACAAATAGAGATAATTCCTCCTAACATAATAAACCAGGGTCACAGATAGAGATAATTCCTCCTATCATAATAAAGGGTCACAGAAAGAGATAATTCCTCCTATCATAATAAACCAAGGTCACAGATAATTCCTCCTATCATAATAAACCAGGGTCACAGATAGAGATAATTCCTCCTATCATAATAAACCAAGGTCACAGATGAGAGATAATTCCTCCTATCATAATAAAGGTCACAGATAGAGATAATTCCTCCTATCATAATAAACCACAGATAGAGATAATTCCTCCTATCATAATAAAGGTCACAGATAGAGATAATTCCTCCTATCATAATAAACCAGGGTCAGAGATAGAGATAATTCCTCCTAACATAATAAACCAAGGTCACAGAATAGAGATAATTCCTCCTATCATAATAAACCAAGGTCACAGATTGAGATAATTCCTCCTATCATAATAAACCAAGGTCACAGATAAAAGATAATTCCTCCTATCATAATAAACCGGGGTCACAGATAGAGATAATTCCTCCTATCATAATAAACCAAGGTCACAGATAGAGATAATTCCTCCTATCATAATAAACCAAGGTCACAGATAGAGATAATTCCATCCATCCATCCATCCATCTTCAACCGCTTATCCGGAATCGGGTCGCGGGGGTAACAGCTCCAACTTAGACCTCCAGATTTCCTTATCCTGCGCAACTTCCTCCACTCCCTCTGGGAGTATACCGAGGCGTTCCCAGGCCAGTCTGGAGATATAATCTCTCCATCTGGTCTTTGGTCTGCCACGGGGTCTCCTCCCAGTGGGACGTGCATCGAGGACCTTCCTAGGAAGGCGCTCGGGGGGCATCCGTACTAGATGCCCGAACCACCTAAGCTGACTCCTTTCCAAGTGAAGGAGCAGCGGTTCTACTCCAAGTCTCTCTCGGGTGATTGAACTTCTCACCCTATCTCTAAGGGAGATACCAGCCACCCTTCTGAGAAAACTCATTTCGGCCGCTTGTACCCGAGACCTTATACTTTCGGTCATGACCCACACTTCATGACCATAGGTGAGAGTGGGAACGAAGATTGCTCGAAAGACAGAGAGCTTTGCCTTACGGCTCAACTCTTTTTAATTCCTCCTATCATAATAAACCAGGGTCACAGATAGAGATAATTCCTCCTATCATAATAAACCAAGGTCACATATAGAGATAATTCCTCCTATCATAATAAACCAAGGTCACATATAGAGATAATTCCTCCTATCATAATAAACCAAGGTCACATATAGAGATAATTCCTCCTATCATAATAAACCAAGGTCACATATAGAGATAATTCCTCCTATCATAATAAACCGGTCACAGATAGAGATAATTCCTCCTATCATAATAAAGGTCACAGATAGAGATAATTCCTCCTATCATAATAAACCAAGGTCACATATAGAGATAATTCCTCCTATCATAATAAACCAAGGTCACAGATAGAGATAATTCCTCCTATCATAATAAACCAGGGTCACAGATTGGGGTCTGAAACAAGTGGAAAGCTGTGCTTTACGAGTTGCTCCTTAAGCTGGCAGCGTCAAATGTTTTGACAGCCTGAAGTAGTTAATGCCACCACGGTTTCCTCCCAAATGCTGTGGAAACACGCAACACCCATTAAGCTGTACTAATAAAGACGTGTGCCTTTAAAACGGCTGCCAGACTTATAGGTGACCGCATGACACTCCTGCAGCTATAGAACAGCAGACATTATAACCATATGTATTATGACAACTTTAAAATAGGATTTCTGATTTATTTTTTATTTTATTTTTTCAGACCAATTTTGCCTTGCTGCTGTGGCTGTGCCAAATAAAACAGACAACAAACGACATAACAGTTTTAGTTTGGAGAAGTCACAATGAATGGCAGTTGCACCACAAGAACAATATTATGTTTAGAATGTGTTCAGCTGCATATAGGTATTATTCAATAAGACGAAAAGCCCAACCTGTTTGTCTCCATGTCTCCAGTGTCAGTCAGCGAGTTGCAGAAGGCCATTCTGAGAACAGGTTTTGAAGTCTCCACCATATCACTATTAGTCTGTTCTTCTTGCATGGTTCCTATAGAGGGGACACATTTATACAGTGGGTTACACCAGTGGTTCTCAACGTGTGGTTCGGGACCCCCACAGGGGGCCCCAAATTATTTTGAGGGGTCCCCAGATGTTTAGCTAAATGTTAACATTGTTTTCTCACTCAACGGTAAACAGACCAACATAAAGTACATACAGTGTATACAGGGTATCTGCACATTTCTAAAGTGACAATTTAAGGACTTTAAAGACCTTTTTAGTACCTCTGGTCAAACATTGGTAAAATTGAAAAATATTAGAGGCAGAAATTGTGAAAATAGCAGATCTACATGCTCACAACGCCTCCGTGTTACACAAAATGTAATGTCTCAACTCTTAGTGCTCGTCGGGGTGGGGGGTCCTCAGTTAAAATATAATTATTTTGAGGGTCGCGGCCTGAAAAGGTTGAGAACCACTGAGTTACACCAGTGTAGAATCATATCAATGTAGGAAGAGGGCCAGAGGGTGGCGCTATGGCATAACGGAACAATGGAATTAATTTGACTGATAAGGGCTGAAGAACTGTCATCAATCATCAACCACTAATGACTTGTGGAACTTGTTTATTACTCTGACACACCTGTAGTAACACCAGCTGCCCTGTTGGCGGCAGTGTCGCGCTGCCTCTCGTGTCTCTTCTGCATCTTGTGAAGGTCCATTCTGGTTACCATGGTAACCAAGTGGTCATCGGGGAGAGAGAAGCACCACACCTGAAACACAACGTTCATGATTTGTGTTAAAAAGGTTCACTCTCTAGTAGGGATGTTCCCAGCGGTTCATTTCACTGACATGCGCACGACATTTTTGAAACCGAATCTTCGAATATCCGAAAATTAATTAATTAATTCATTCATTCATTCATTCATTCATTAATGTACAGTACCTTGCAATCCATATCGACCAGTTTCCTGACACAGATCCCACGCTTCCCACAGCTATCACTGGTGTCCACTAGGGGCAGTATTGCGCCATGTAAAACTTTTCCTTTCTATATCCTATAGTATGTTCTGTTGGTCTGTCTTTCAATGTTATGTATATGAGATACTGAAGTGGTCTTCAATTAATCAAACTGTTTCCCAAACACTTTTCATGTTTGGGTGTGTCAAGACACATATGGGTCCCATTCTTCATGCAGAAATTAAATAAAATAAATTGCATGAATTAGAAAACATTTTTAAGAAGTAGTGAAATTAACCGATCTGAATGTGTGGGTCATGGACACATTTTTATGGGTCCCTTCATTTTTTTGTTTAATACACTTTGGTTTGGTCTATTTTTTATGATAATATTCTAAATCTACAAAATTAACTAGTAACTAAAGTTTTACAATAGTGAAAACTTTAGTTAATAGTGGAGTAACTAAAAGTTTAGTGGAGTAAAACATTTAAAATGTTTGCCTCTGACTGTACTTAAGTATTTCCAATTACTTTTACTCCACTAATGAACAAATACCTTAAAATTGAAATGAACACCCAAAACGTAGCACATTTAACACAGTAACAGATTTGTTTTTGGGCTTTTTATGCCTTTATTCGATAGGACAGTAGACTGACAGGAAATGAGGAGAGAGATGGGGAATGACATGTGGCAAAGGTCGTCCGGATCGGGAATCGAACCGACGACTCCAGCAAGCATCATAGCCTAGTATGTGGCATGCGGGGCCTTTGCGGGCGCCCCACAAAGTTGTTCTTTAATAGAATATAACCAAATTGTATTTACAAACCGAATAGTGGGGGCAGCCCCGTTTAATCGAATATCCGGATATTCACGCACACATCCCTACTCTCTAGTTTCCAATGTTTGTTTTTGAAGGTACTCTGTAGCTGGAAGACTTCAGCCTACCGTTCTGATTAGAGCTTTTGTTTTTTCACTTTTGAGTTTCTGTTTTTGTGTATTAAACATAGTTTAGTCTCTGTATCGGAGCTTTTTGAGGGTTCTCGACCCTCAACCACCAGCACCCCCTGGTGTCCCTATGTAGGTAATGATCTTGATTCAAATGCTGAATACATAACCAACTAGAAGAAGTGCTCTTCCGAGCACAGGTCTCCACCAGCCACGTGTCCTGGTGGTGCTATAATAGGCCAATGTAAAAAGGGTGGCATGTGTTCCTCACCAATCTTAGACCTTCCATGGCGCCACCATGAGGCTGATTTGAACATTTTGTAGAGTAATTTCTTCCTTGGCCATTACAATTGCACGCTGTGTTTGATTTGAGGCATTTTGTTCGAAATGGATCAATCCTGTAAAGTTTGGAGGCCAATCTTAGTCAATCAGGATTGAATATTTAATACGGGACAGATCCGTCTTGATCATATGACTGTAGAGATACTGTGTACTGATTTGTGTTAATTTTTCGACAAAATCTGTAGTAGTGTACAGAAATGTGTTTTGCCAACATTGGCCTCAAGGTGGCGCTAGAACAGGGCCATTTGAAAAATGTGGGGCAGAGGTTCTGAATTGGCATCCAGGGAGTGTGTGCTCATTTTGACAGCGACCGGGCCAACGGCGCCGGAGATTAGCTGTACACAAACTCGGAGGACGGACGGACGCACAGACGGACGCACGCACGGACGGACAGGGGCGAAAACATACTCTCCCCCTGCCTTGTGGAGACAATAATCAGGACATACATTTTAGCCACAAGGGGGCAGCAGCCACAGTGTGTTCATTCATCAAGTAACTCACCTGTCCTTCAGAAGAGCCAGTGACGAGCTGTCTGCTGTCCTCCAGGAAACACACACTGAGCAATGGAGACGCTGTGACACACACACACACACGCACACACGCACACACGCACACACACACACACACACACACACACACACACACATTCTTTTCTCTTGCACTAGAGCAGTTGGGGTCACAGCAGTGCAGAGAGCTCTGTCCCTAGCGCACTACTGAAGTCTTTTGAACTTGTACTGATTGCCTGCTTTAGGCATTTATTTTTAGGCATTGTAAGTTTGTGGTTTTATATTTTGTAAATTATGTATATTTTTCTCAACTTTACATTTTTCAAATTTATTTTTGAAATACAACTTGCAAGGAAGAAAATGATCCTGCATTTTTGTAACTATGGTTTGTCTGGTTCTGTGCACCTGGCCCTCATCCAAACAAACGTATTTCCAAGGACCACACGTGATGTTGGCGAATCATTGTGCATAGCGCACACTGCGCACCTGCTCAGGTCGACAAAACTATAAACAACTAGAAATACTGTTCCTACGAAACAGTGTGGGCTCGCATGGAACACCGTGGGCACAAAGATCTACCCTTTGGCTGCTCCTCATTGGCTAAGGGCCCTGCCTTTGTACTGTCGGTACAAAGGCAGTGTCTTACGTCATGTAGAGGAGAACTTGACTGATAGATTACATCATTTTGAGGAGAACTTGATAGATAAATAATGAAGAAAGAAATATATAGCTATATCTTTATTACAAAAAGATATCATCTCCACAACCTCAGTCAGCGGTGGTGTAAAGTAAATAAGTGCATTTACTACTCAACTTGAGTATTTACAATTTCCAATACTAGTTACTTTGTAGATGGAGATGCCGTACAACACAACAGACAATGTCCAGGCCTGCTGAGCCACGATCACCATTCGTGGTGGCCGGTATGTGGGGCAGCTGGTCATCACGTGTCTTGTAGTGGATCCCCAACATTCGCAGCAGCAGCAAAACTAACACCGGTGAAATGTGAACCTGCCGACGCTCCGTCCCCCCCGTGGGTGAAATGCTAACCTGCGTCCCCTATATATGTGCGGGGACGGGGATGTGAATAGAGATCGGTGCCATAGCATTGGTCCGAAATGTCATTGTTCCTAAATGGTAAATGGTAAATGGTAAATGGTGCATTTATATAGCGCTTTTATCCAAAGCGCTTTACAGAGATTGTGCATTACATTCACCCATTCACGCACACATTCATACACCGGTGGCGGAGGAAACCATGCAAGGCACCAACCAGCTCACCGGGAGCAATGTGGGGTTCAGAGTCTTGCCCAAGGACCCTTCGACATTAACTCAGGGGGAGACCGGATTCGAACTGGGAACCCTTCGTGCTCTAATAACGGTTTCTCTACCCCTGAGCTACATCCCAATAGTCAGAATCTGGTGATGTTAACCTGGCGAAAAATACTATGCCTAAACCTAACCTCAGTAAAACTTCGGTCTAATGAAATGTAGGACTAATGAGATTTATGACTTATGGGCAGTCCCCATAGATTGCTGTTCTACTGCCTTCCACTGGTCCCTCCATCTTGCCTTCACCCAGGAAGCCTTGGCGTCAGGCTGGTTGCTCCTGCACCTGCGCCTCCTCCTCCTTCTCCTCCTGCTCCTGCTCCTGGTCTTGCTCTGTTGCCGCCGCCACCGTGTCCACGCAGCATGGACAATCAGCATCCTCTAATCCTTCTAATCCTGCTTCATCTTTTTCTTCTTTGCACACGGTACTCATTTCCTGATCCTGTTTTCTCCTGATGGAGGCCTGGTTATTGTGAACCTCCTTGATGTGCATCAGGTGTCTCGAGAGATCAAAACACCTCTTAGTAAAGTCTTCGTTTAAGTGTCTACTTTTGACCAGCTCGTCGTTCATTCGTCTCAGTTCGTTCTTGAGCGCGGTTTCTTTCTGGTAGCTTTCAGTGAGCAACATCCTGTAGTCATCTTTCAACACCTTTTCCTTTTTAAGCCATTCCTTCAGTCGCTTCTCCCATTGTTTTTGTCTCTCGGCCATAGCCTCCTGGAATGTCCTCATATCTTCGTCCCTCTTAGAAACGGACTCTTTGAGGCCGGTGATCTCTGTGTCCCTCGCCGAAAGAGTCTCTTTGAGGCAAGTGTTTTCTTCCTCCTTCTTAGACAGAGCCTCTTTGAGCTCGGCGTTCTCCTCCTCCTTCTTAGACAGACTGTCTTTGAGGTCGGCAACTTCTGCATGGAGGGCAGTGTTTTCCTCTTCCTTCTCGGCCAGACTTGCTTCGAGGTCGCTGATCTCTTCCTCCTTCTCAGCCAAAGTCTGTTGGGCGACTTTGAGGGCCGCTTTGTCTTTCTCCAAGAGTTGAATCTTTTGATCTGCAACGTGTAACTCTTGATCCAATTGTGTCTTCAGCTTTTCCAGCTGTGCTTTAAATGTATTTTTCAATTCAATTTCTCTTTCTGCACTTCTCTCCTTCATGTCATCTAACTGAACTTCCCCTTCATGCCTTGTTTCATCTAACTGACCCTCCAGTTCAGTTATCGTTCCTTTCATACTACTTATAACTTCTCTCTTATCTTCGAGTTTACTATCAGCGATTTGTTGCTGATCTCTCATGTCCTCTAGTTGTGTTTCCTTCTTATCCACCATGTCCTTTGCATCAGACAATTCATCTAACAGTTGTTGTATCTCCTCATTCCAGACTGCGGGCTCTCCAACCTCATCTTTAATTTCTCTTTTCACAAGCCTCATCTGCATTGCAGGCTTCTCTTGTTTCTCCTTATACTCTGGCTCTGCTGCCTTCTCTCGTGTCTCTTTTGTCGCTTTTGTCTTTTTTGTTTCTCCTTTGGTTTCCACTGCTGACTCCTCTGTGGGGCTCTGGTCATCTGAGACCTTGTTGTCCTCAGTTTCCGGGACCTTTATCGACGGTGGTTGCTCGCTGTCATCTCTTTTTGGAGGCGTCTTCCGAACCGGGCAAGGAAGTCTGGGGGGCCTGAGAGACAAGCTCGACAAGATTCGAAGCAGCCGCTGATTTTCCTCGTCTATACGGCAGACTTCTTCTTTGGTAAAGGAGTAGTTTTTTCTTACTCCCAGAGTACTCCCAGCTTTCACACCTGAAGAGGAATCCATCGCTTGCCTTTTGTGGTCTGGAGGACGGAAGTCATCATTGGTAAAAGAATAGTTTTTCCTGTGAGTACTCCCAACCTTGGCAGGGTCTATTATTGTCTTTTCACCGCAGTCTACACATCGGACTTCGTCAGTATTGGTTATGTCGTTTTTCTTGTGAGATTCTCCAACCTTCACACCTAAAAAGTATTCCATCATTTGCTCTATATTTCGTAAATGCTAAACTGCAGAATGTCTAAACTATGATATTATATTTTGTACATGAACTATATATAAACATTTAAACCCGGTCACCCTGTTTTATTCCTCTTGTAAAGATTATTCAACTTTCTGCTAGATGTCATTATATAGGCCTTGGGCGTGAAGTAACACAGACGCAGCACAAACCATTGCCCAAATATAGACTTCCAGGCAGATGTCCCTTTCTTTCACCATAATATGACTAAAACTAAATGAAATGTTATTCAAAAGACTATGACTAAAACTCAATCAAAATCTGCTGTCAAAATCAACACCTGTTGGAATCTCTGACATTGATTCCAGCCTGTGGTTAAAGGAGCTATAGTCAACTTTTTCTTGAAAAACGGATGCTAAAATATAAATTATGTTTAGAAAATATTTTATAAAAGAATAAGCTTCATATATGTGTTTCCATTTAAAAATTACCACAAAAAGCGTAAAATAATGATAACATAATCATTTTGGCCATTGTCAGACCGACACTTTGTTTACATTCTAGTCTATAGACTAGGATGTAAACAAAGTGTCGGCCCTACAATGGAAAAGTTGACTATAGCTCCTTTAATCAAATGTGTTTCCATTGTGCAATCAACACAATAGACACACACTGAATCAACACAATATACACACTGAGTAATGGAGATGCTATGCAACACATACACAACTAAACACTATATATGATAACCTTTAAGATAACCAGTAAGACGCCTAAAGGGCGAGGTATTGTACCCCAGGTACCCACATATGGAGCTCCATCTACTATATATTGAGATATGCTGTGAGACGCCAAACATGCTTACTCAGTTATTCGTTATGTGAAAGTCCTATGACATCTGACATCATACATACAAACCTTTTTATGCCCATTATATATGGAGATCCCTGTCTGCAAAACCAGCCACACAGATATGGGCTGTCTTGGCCATATATGGATTCTGTTAGTGTGGTATGTGGCCGATGTGACCTCCATATATGGGCATTCCCATATGAAGTCCAGTTAGATATAGGCTTAATATTGATGACATCAGGGATCTCCATATATGGGCATAAAAGGGATTATGTTAGTGTGGTTCCCCTGACATCACAGTGATGTCAGAGAGTCAAACTGAGCGTACACGGACGATGACAAAATGTGCCGTTTCTCATACTAAACTGCGACCTTCAGTCGCAATCAGTGAGCAGACCATTTATTTATCAATTTCTCTATTTGCTAAATTCAATATACGGCGTACAGCTTATCAAAGTCACATAGTGAGATTGGAACAGTGACATAAATGTGTTAACTTTATAAATACTGCGTTCACACTAGGGCATTCACGAATAGTGATTTTTAGTATTCGAATTATTCGACCTCAAAGTATTCGAATAGTCGAATATTCTACAGGACTGGCCAAACTGTCAAATATTAAGTAAGCAAGAGGCGAACATTGTGAAAATAGCCGATCTACATGCTCACAACGCCCCGCGTTGCGAGGCGTTGTGAGCATGTAGATCTGCCATTTTCACAATATGTATCTGCGGAACCGAGTCACATTAAATGTAATACCTACAATTCCAAGTGCTTGTCAGGGTGGGGGTCCCCAGTTCAAATATGTTTATTTTGGGGGTCACGGCCTAAAAAGGTTTGAGAAAACCTGGTATAGAGCATTAATAAATTCATCCACCAGGGGCATTGACAGCTCATTCTTATGACTTCCTATCTAGCCAAGCTTTATAAACCATGAAGAAATATATTGTTTTAAAGAGAAAACAATAAAAAAAAAAAAAAAAGGGAATATTCGACTTTGGTGAACAATGTTGAATAGTGACTTTGATATTTGAATATTTGGTGAAGCCCTAGCTCACATTCATGTTTCCAGTTCATATCATACCTGAGAGGACGAAGGACTGGTAGTACACACACTGTGTTGTTAAATCCCACACCTGAAATAAAGGAACACAGCTAAGTATCCGTTCTATGTATCTTATGACAACAGTAATTAAATATGTCACGAGTAACGCATTTCCTTCAAACAGCGTAGCTAAATAATAAATTAAAGGTGGGGTAAGTGACTTCATTTAATTCAAATAATAACAAAATGGATCTGTGTTCTGATAGTACTAGTTACTATAGAGTGTTATGTTCTGATAGCACTAGTTACTATTACTATAGAGTGTTATGTTCTGATAGTAATAGTTACTATACAGTGTTATGTTCTGATAGTACTAGTTACTATTACTATAGAGTGTTATGTTCTGATAGTACTAGTTACTATTACTATAGAGTGTTATGTTCTGATAGTACTAGTTACTATTACTATAGAGTGTTGTGTTCTGAAAGTACTAGTTACTATTACTATAGAGTGTTATGTTCTGATAGTACTAGTTACTAGGGGTGTAACGATATAGTAACTGTATCGAAATATCGTTTTTAACTTAAAAAATCGAAGTAAATCGAAATGAAAACAGCTAAAATCGAATCGTATCGTTTTATTTTGTATCGTATCGAATCGGCAGTGCAAAGAATCGATTGTATCGATACTACCTACTTGGGCATTGTATTTAGCATTTTTAAGAAGAAAAAAATAAAAGGAGGGGTTTAATTACTTTTCCATTCCATATAGCTACACTGGTCTATCGATAAATGTGTGTAATCTCTGGGTTCATGTCAAGGTGCAGGTTTATCAATATACAATGTCCATGTATTTGGCAGATAATCACAGTGTTTACTTATTTATATCCATAATAATACATGTTTCCCTTAAAAACCTGCACTATCCACACCTTTCACACAGATGTAATGTCTTTCTAAATAGTTACTATATCGATTTTAAATCATTGAATCGAATCGTATTGTATCGCCATGAATAAACCAATATCGTCCATGTATCGTATCGTCAACCATGTATCGTGATATGTATCGAATCGCTATTACAATGTATCGTTACACCCCTACTAGTTACTATTACTATAGAGTGTTATGTTCTGATAGTACTAGTTACTATTACTAAAGAGTGTTATGTTCTGATAGTTCTAGTTACTATTACTATAGAGTGTTATGTTCTGATAGTACTAGTTACTATTACTATAGAGTGTTATGTTCTGATAGTACTAGCTACTATTACTATAGAGTGTTATGTTCTGATAGTACTAGTTACTATTACTATAGAGTGTTATGTTCTGATAGTACTAGTTACTATTACTATAGAGTGTTATGTTCTGATAGTACTAGTTACTATTACTATAGAGTGTTATGTTCTGATAGTACTAATTACTATAGAGTGTAATGTTCTGATAGTACTAGTTACTATTACTATACAGTGTTATGGTCTGATAGTACTAGTTACTATAGAGTGTTATGTTCTGATAGTACTGGTTACTATAGAGTGTTATGTTCTGATAGCACTAGTTACTATAGAGTGTTATGTTCTGATAGCACTAGTTACTATAGAGTGTTATGTTCTGATAGTTATGTTCTGATAGCACTGTGAGGAGAAAAAAGCACTTTCAGTTTCTCCACCAAAACTGTTGGATGACAGGTTTTCCTCCTATCATCCTATCAGGAGAGAGTGGGGCCTTCCTCCAATCATGGTCGAGTGGGGGCGGGCCTTACGCGCACCAAGGCCCGCCCCCACTTCATCATGATTGGAGGAAGGCCCCTTAGTCCAGGCGTTTCGGGCAGTATTTTGATGGAATCGTGCACTTTATGAAAGAAGCATGAAATTTGGCACACAGTTAGAACAGGCCATATGGAACATTTTTGGCTATAGGGGCATTGCAGATTTGTCTTGGGAAACTTGTGGGAGCCAATCAAAGTTGGGCTCTCATAGACTTTACTATACAGTAAAATAATACAAAAAATCACACCCGTGTGAAGTGGAGCTGTGTGTGTGTGTGTGTGTGTGTGTGTGTGTGTGTGTGTGTGTGTGTGTGTGTGTGTGTGTGTGTGTGTGGATCATGTGTACCGATTTTTGTGACATTTGAAGAAAATGTGTAGGAAAAGGAGCAAAAAGTGTGTTTTGGAGAAAATTCAAGATGGCGGAAAATCTATCATGGCGCAAATGGGCGTGGCCTATATGGGGAGATGCGTCATGACCCAAGGAATCCAGGGAAAAAATATTTTTAATTTTCCGACCTACGGTTCAAGAGTTACAGGCCAAAACGTAAAGTGGGGTGTTATGGCGCCACCATGCGGCCAAATGACACAATTATTTTTTATTTAATCCTTGAAATCATTATGAACCTCCTCTCCAAGTCTTGAAACTCTAGCCCCTATGGTTTGCGAGAGACAAATAATTGAATGTGAGTTTTTGCGATTCCCATTATAAGTCAATGGGGAAAATTAATTCACTAATAAATTAATATCAATTAAACTATTGAACCTTTCTCTTAGCAAGTTACTAGCCCACGATTCCCAAGTAAGCCGGTCGATTTGACATATGGCGCGAGTGTGTGGTGGCAAAACTGTGGGACTAGTAGCGTGCCGAAGTTTAGGAAGTTCAGGCTACATACAGACACACACACACACAGACAGACAGACACACAGACAGACCCACACGGCCACGTATAGGGAGCCTGTGCTTCACACAGCTCCAAAAATAAATATGCTTTAAGTAGCATGTGAGGGGTCAAACTAAGGGTTATTCGGGATTCTGAATCCAATGCAAACATTTGTTTTGCACAAAAAACATTCCATGGGCTAAAAACGGACCCCATAAAACTATGGTTTAGTGATGAGTCATCACTTTTCAAAGTTTTGTGGTGGCCGTTTCTCGGAAAGGAATGTTTTTCGTGCAAAACAAATGCTTGCATTGGATTCAGAATCCAATGCCCCTATAGTCAAAAATGTTCCATATGGCATGTTCTAACTGTGTGCCAAATTTCATGCTTCTTTCATAAAGTGCACGATTTTTGCCTGAAACGCTCGTACTACCTGCCTGTCACCTACATGAAAACTGAAATTGAAAAGTGAAATCACTTAATACCCTACATTTAAGTAAAGATTCTGTTTGACAGGATTGTCTGAAATGTAAAATAATAAGTACAGTACCTTGAATGTTCGGTCCTCTGATGTGGTGACGAGAATGTCAACGTTCCAGGGACAGAACTCTGCAGACGTCAGTGGACCCAGATGACCGCTCAACGTACACATCACCTCCTCTTTCTAGAGTGGAGGAGAAAGACCACTCATAGAGTATGCATCGTATGCCACTCAGGATCAGCACCATGGGCAGACTGAGTGGCAAAACATGAAGCAGCATGAAGCACTGGAGTTTGGAAGCTCTCCTCCTCACTCCTACCGACTCATCATAGTTGGGGGCCTTAGGGAGATAGAATGGTAATTTCGCGCTAATCAGTCTAAAAGCGCCAAATTTTGCACAGATGTAGCCTAGCCCTAGGGCATGCTCTAATGATTTAGCTAGGGCGCCCAAGTTTGCGACCTTCGGGGTCGCCATAGCGGCCAAATCAAGTTGGGCTCCCATCGACTTTCTATACAAGAGGAAAATACCCAGAAAAACATTTTTCTTTTTTTGTGTATTTAAGTAGGATGTGAGGGGTTTAACTATGGGTTTGTCATGATGCTGAATCCATTGCAAGCATTTGTTTTGCACAAAAGACCCCTCACATCCTATTTAAATACACAGAAAAAAAAAAAAGAAAAAAAAAACGTTTTTCTGGGTATTTTCTTCCTGTATAGAAAGTCGATGGGAGCCCAACTTGATTTGGCCGCTGTGGCGACCCCGAAGGTCGCCGACTCGGGCACCCTAGCTAAATCATTAGAGCATGCCCTGGGCTACATCTGTGCAAAATGTGGCGCTTTTTTTGCACAGATGACTGATTAGCGCGAAAAACCCTAAGGCCTCCGACTATCATGACTCTTACTGACTCCTACTGACTGTTTTTTGCCACTCAGTAGGCGTTCCCACATAACCTCCGGGTACGATGATGTCCCGCGCATACCCTCTATACCTTTTCACTATGTGGGGTGGCCGTAAGGCCTTTGCAGACAGGGTCCGATTTTCCCGCGTGGACAGACCACACAATATTGTCTGAATGTGGACAAATTCGGACCCGGTGTCACTTTAGACTATACACGTCTTGTCACTTTGGAAATGTGCAGATACCCTCTATACACTTAAACTATATGTTGGTTTGTTTACTGCTGAGTGAAAAAATCACACTTGTGTGAACTGAGCGGTGGAGGCTGCGTGCGTGTGTGTGTGTGTGTGTGTGTGCGTGCGCGTGCATGCGTGCGTGCATGCGTGCGTGCGTGCGTGCGTGCGTGCATGAGTGTGCCTGGCCTGGCCTGAACAACAGCGCCCCTCCCTTAACATGTGTGGTCAGAAAAGGTATAGCAGGCTACATACACCACAGGCTACATACAGACAGACAGACAGACACACATACATACATACATACATACACGGATACACACACGGCCACGCTATGGAGACGGTGTGACCACCGCTCAAAAACAATGTTGCACATTAAGTTAATCATCTGGGGTCCTCCCCCCAAAATAATTTGGGGACCCCACAGGTTGAGAACCACTGCCTTTATGGAACCGTTAGTGCACTCTTCTGAGTCATATGTCATACCTTGGAGCTCAGTATGTAGACGGTGGTTCCAGAGCAGGCCGCTACGCGTTGATCAGACAAACTGAATGCCAGGTGGTCCACTTCACCCAGCGACGTCCCAATGACGGTTCCAGCTGCAATCCTGCCTGCAAACAACACAGCAACCATGACTGCTGCAGTCCATTATTACTGCAACCGCTGCAACCAGCATGATGGCACATGCAGTGAAGTTGTTAGCGGGATCGATAGTTTGATTAAAAACAAAACGTTAACGAGTTAAAGCTCTATTTTATGATAGTAATCATTGCTATAGAGCAGGGGTCTTCAACGTTTTCAGGACAAGGACCCCTTAGTTCAGAGAGAGATGAAGCAGGCCAGGGACCCCCACAACCTTTTCATAGATTCTATAGAGTTTAATCGTTTGACAGCACAGTCATCAGTGTATTTTAGTTTGTGTTTTCAGATATTTAACCACTTGAACTGTCAATAATATTTAATAAACTTGACCTTTCACTCTGTACTCGGTCTGCTCCTTTTCCCCTCTACACCAAACCTCTTTACCGAAAATAGCTGATCTACAAGCATGAGGCATTGTGAGCTTGTAGATCTGCTATTTTTGGCTACGGTTCTCAGTATATGGACACTAGGGTTCAAGTGGTTAATATAACAACCCCTGCTATAGAGTGTTTGTTCTGTAACAGGTGTCTCCCTGTCTCTCCAGCTCTTTAATAAGAACATGTTCAGGTAGGTGACAAGATTTCATCCAATCAGAGAGATTTATCAGCTTCAGTTTTATAGTGTTCCAGTTCCAATGTTGTCTGCTTGTTTATTTGTATCATCACTTCTGATTTACCTTGTTTAATCTGTATAATAGAACCCTTTATTTACAGATGTGACTACATATTTTATTCCTGATTGGATACAATTGGTATCCCAACATGAAAATGCCTTTCCTGTGTAATAGACCATTTTCACACCGTGGCCATCTTTGATCACATGACTTCCTGGAGTAGCAGCCTGCATTACAAACCATTGTGAACAATAGAGCGATGGTCCCACAATATGAGTTCTGTTCAACCAATTTCTTTTCACCAAATTGACAAATGGGCAGATGACAACATCAACATCCCCAAAAGGATTAAATAGAAGGGTATATCCACAATATTCATGGTAGTTAGGTTGCAGTGTTACTCTGTACAAATACTTGCTACAGTATGCAGACTAGTGCTTGCTCTGCCATCATATAGTTAATAATACTGTATCGTGATTTTTGCATATTAATCAGAAACAATCTAACAACAAATAGTTAATATGATAGTGGAGCAAGCACTGCACAGACAGCAAGTCTTTGTACACAGTAAGGTTGCAACCTAACTACCATGAATATTGTGGATGTACCCTTCTATTTAATCCTTTTGGGGATGATGATGTTGTCATCTGCCCATTTGTCAATTTGGTAAAAAGAAATTGGTTGAATAGAACTCATATTTTGGGACCATCGCTCCATTGTTCACAATGGTTTGTAATGCAGGCTGCTACTCCAGGAAGTCATGTGATCAAAGATGGCCGCGGTGTGAATATGGTCTATAGAGTGACTACTGTTACTGAACAAACACTCTATAGCAATGATTACTGTCACAATATAGAGCTATTTAACGCTGTTACTGAACAAACACTCTATAGCAATGATTACTGTCACAATATAGAGCTATTTAACACTGTTACTGAACAAACACTCTATAGCAATGATTACTGTCACAATATAGAGCTATTTAACGCTGTTACTGAACAAACACTCTATAGCAATGATTACTGTCATAATATAGAGCTATTTAACACTGTTACTGAAGAAACACTCAGGGGTGCCCAAAAGGTAGATTGTGTTCTACCAGTTAGATCACCAAGGGTGTGTGCAGGTAGACCACGTGACATGACATGCCTCTAAAAATGTATAATTAAAATATATGTCAATATGACATCAAGAAGGGCCTGTCAGCTCCCTTCATGGCTTCTAAAGTAGGCAAACCTCCAATGCAATACGTTGTTCAAGAGTCAGTAGCATTACAAAGAACCTCAAAACCTACTGTACCACTTCCATACAGAATGGGATGAAGACATTTTCCCCAGTATTTCGCATTTATTTCCCCCTAAAATGTAACGCCAGTGCTGCTATTCCAAAGCCTCCCTCAGGCCCTCAGCTAAAACATTTTGGATGGGTAGATCATGTTGAGCTACTCATTTTAAAAGTAGATCTCACGTCAAAAAAGTGTGGGCACCCGTACTCTATAGCAATGATTACTGTCACAATATAGAGCTATTTAACACTGTTACTGAACACTCTATAGCAATGATTACTATCACAATATAGAGCTATTTAACACTGTTACTGAACAAACACTCTATAGCAATGATTACTATCAGAACATATAGCTATTTAATACTTATTGCGACCGTAGGTCGCAGTTACTTGCACACTATCCAAACCTCCACCGGCTGTCCCTCCGTCACTCCCTCCGTCACTCCCTCTGTCACACGTCACACGTCACACTTTTGCCCTGCTCATATCTCTGCAACCGTTGCCCCGATCCATGCCAGATTTTGCACACACACTCCTTGCCTGCCAAACTACAACCTCCAAGGACCCCCGGAGTTTCGGGGACCCCCAGGTCCCTGGGGGACCCCCAGGTGTAAAAAATTACCAAATGTGCAAAAATGACCAAATGACCACCCCAACGGGGCTGCTCTCTCTGTGTCACACACACACACACACACACACACACACACACACACACACACACACACACACACACACACACACACACACACACACACACACACACACACACACACTCTCTCTCTCTCTCAAACACCATCTGGCTGATTTTTAAAAAACACATTTTTGGACACTGCTCCTACAGAATTTGCCCTAAAATCACACAAACCACTACACAGTATCTCTACAGTCACCCTGCTCCTACAGATTTTGCCCTAAAATCATGCACACCAGTACACAGTATCTCTACAGTCATGTAATCACAACGCATCTGTCCCATCTAGCGCCACCATCAGGACGATTTTGCACAAACTACTTTTTGGCCTATTTATGGAGATAAGCGACCAACGGTCGCTTATCTCCCGATTAGGGAGTCTTACTGGTTTAAACCTTAGCCTACCTTTAAATACAAGATGCCATAATGAACATGTAACCCTTGGCATACAAGACAGGGAGGGATACCACCTCAAAGTTTGTTCTATTGGTGCCCTCTAGTGGTGAACTGGGACCATGACATGACAGGTCAAAGAAAGGCTATATTTTTGTACCTTGCACGTCTGGTAATGTGAGTTATTTGTGTTTTGTTCAAAACACACACCTGATATTAAAACATTGATGATGATAGCAGGGATGGGACGATATGAACATTTCATATCGATTATTGTGACAAAAGAAATTGCGATTTACGATATTATCGCGATAGTCAAAATCCATTATCCTGGGGCGGAACATTTGCCCAAAAGATTGCAGATCTATAAGCTGAGCTTGTAGATCGGCTATTTTTTGGGAAAGACATTTGATAGAGAGTGAAAAGAAAGTGATACAGAGTGTAAAAAAAGACTGTATCAAGTATGTATATTATAAGTACCTTTTACCAATTATAGAGGGTTTAAGTGGTACTGGATATGCAGCTCGGCAAATAAAAGGTGAATTGATCCCAGTGCATGACGGAGGACGATATCACGATATATTAAATCTCCACGATACGATTATCGTGCGGTGACACGCTGCCTAGTTTCTTCTGCTCTGAGCCGTTTCTGTTGTTTGTTTGTTTTTTCGCACTGATTTTCGACATTGCACTATTAGGTTGTGTTGGTAGTTTCTGAGTATTTGTCTTGTTTAACAATGACAGTGAGATAATTGTTGCACTAACTAGCATTGACTGCTTTGGTCTCTTTTTTGTAAGACACTTTATGTATATATACTTATATTTAATTCGCCCCCTCTATTGATGCACCTTCTCTTTATTGGTACTGTACTGCTCTTGTTTTTTACTCTTATCTATCTTTTCCTACTTCTCTGTAACTTTGTAAATAACTGTATACTGCTGTGCTACAACGGGACAACTGAATTTCCCCCTTGGGATAATAAAGGTATCTATCTATCTATCTATCTAGCTATCTACAATAAACGATAATATCGATGATCGTCCCATCCGTGATGCATATGTATGTGACTTTGTTATGGCCCAACCTAAAGTACATTTTGTCAGGAGGTGTAGTCGGCCCTTTGTTGTTTTAATATTTTCTATTGTGGCCCCCTTTGGAAAAAGGTTTGGACCCTCCTGGTTTGGCCTGTTAATCCTAGCGAGTTGTACAGGAGAACACAGAGAAATTATTTCAATCGACGTCTTTCCTTTTCACAATTTCTGCCTCATTTGACAGTTTGGCCAATCTTTAATTTGTCATTTAAGAGGTATTAAGAAGTCCATAAATTGTCACTTTAGAAATGTGCAGATACCCTCTATATTCAGTGATTGTATTTCATTCAAATAAAAATATAATTGGTACATTTTCCAATCATTCTCCTCACTAGAATGTGTGCTAACCATATAAGGACTTCCACCATGGCCCGTGTTACGAGCATAGATAGATTCGGTTTTCAGAGGTGGCCAGCCAGTCCTCGACCAATCAGGGTAGAGTATGGCTGTAGTTATGTCATGATGTTTAGTTATGATGGTCAAAATAAAAGCTTTGAGAACCACAGTCGCTCTGAATTAAGAACGTCTGCTAAATGCCTAGATTGTAAACTACTGAACTCATAAAATGCCATACAGTCTCGTAGTAAATCAGTATCATACATATCCTGAAGCTGGAGATGTAGGCCTACCGATATTCAGTGAATGGGCTAATGATCAAAACGAGAACATTATAATGGTGTAAAAAATCTATAAAAAACTACACATTTCCACGCTGTAAGGCCAGTAAGGGACAAGTTGACCCCCGGCCACTTTCATTATCACTGAATACACCTTTAAACTTTACTTTGGTTACTGTTGAGAGAGAAAACAATGTTGCACATTAAGTTAATCATCTGGCGACCCCCCCCCCCCCCCCCCCCCCCCCAAACAAAATAATTTGGGGACCTAACTGGGGGTCCCAACCCACAGGTTGAGAACCACTGGTTTACAACATAACCTCATGTGTTTCAGAGAGGTCGATGTAAGTGGCAGTCTGGTTGCCAACAACCGGATAGAGGCAACTAAATCGATTTAGGAATGTTTAGCCTGTTAATCATAGCGAGAATTGATTTCAATCAATTCAAGGTCTTTCCTTACCCTGTGCTGCTCTTTGCTGACAGCGCTCCATGTCCCACACTATGACGTAATCAGCCGAGGCAGAGCAGAGGAGAACGGGGTCTCTGGCCGTCCCAAAGACCGTGGCACCGATGACCCCATGATGACCTGTGAGCAGCAAGGGCTGGAGCAGACAACACACACACACACACACATAAATGTAAAACATATTCCTTCCTGGGTTCGATTCCCGCCGGGGGACGCTTTGGGCGCTGGGGGCGTGTTCTCTCCTCCGCGTCATCAGTGCCCAAACCCCAGGTGGGGTTGGCAAAAGGGCCTTTCTGTGTGGAGTTTGCATGTTCTCCCTGTGTCTCCTAGGGTAGGTATCCTCACAAAAAAAGTAATCCTGGTCTCTATACTGCCCCCCCCCCCCCCTGGCCAGTCGGGACGCCTAATGGAGGGGAAAGGAACTGGTTGGAAGAACGTGTTCCACGCCCTACGTCCAACCAGGGAAGCTCCCCCCTGTCAGGTGATAAGAAGCGGCCTGCTCACTCCTCATATGAGCAGAGCCTAGGATTACAGCTTAGCAATTGGCAATGGGTGAAAAATGGGTTACAAAAAAATAAGAAAAAAAAAACATTCCTTTGACTGCAGGATAATTGGGTTAGGAATATGTTTAGGGTTAGACATAGTTTTACTGAGGTTACCATTAGGAATAAGGTTAGGTTTAGGGTTAGACATAGTTTTACTGAGGTTACCATTAGGAATAAGGTTAGGTTTTGGCGTAGTTTTACTGGGGTTACATTTACTATGAAAAGCTGGTGGCGACCATTGCGAGGAGGTCGGCGGACATGACCAGGGGTGAACATGTTTATAAAGAGCTGAAGAAATAACAAACACTCTATACTCTATACAGCCGTATTGTACAGTATGGTCATATGGTAGGCCTATATATAGCCAGATGGTTGAAAAACAAAGCCCTACTCATACCCCCCGACCTGACACACACACACACACACACACACACACACACACACACACACACACACACACACACCAAAGGACCCCAATGTAAACAAGCCATTGTTCTTTCTTGGGTTTTAATCCAATTAGTAGACCGTGTATCTGAACTGTACAGTAGCCTAGGCCTACTGTGCTGTGCTTTTCCTATAAAATAATCAATCAATCAATCAATCAATATAGCCTACACCCATTTAGCATTTATCCACAGAAACATATCTACAGTTTAATTGCCATAATATGAGGACTGTATCTGTCTCTCACTCACCTTCTGGCCTGTGTGTGTGTTGCTGTATATGAGCAGGTCTTTGCGGTTCAGCGGGACGCAGCAGTGCGACGCACAGCATGCCAGCTGCAGCTGAGACATGGGTCTGTCACAGCTTAAAGACAGCTTCTCTCTCATTATCATCATCTTATCTAGCAATATATCAATGTAAACATTAACCAACTATGGGAATCTAATTGCAAATGACTTACACGTAGCCAACAAAGAAGTCTAGCACAGACAGCATGCGGTCAAGAAGACAGACACCATAATGTTTGTTTGGGGGCGGCTATCCTGTCCCCAACAGACGTCCCATAATACAACACGTTGCCATGGTAGCATACTGGGACCTCTGTTGTTCCTAATATACGTGAACGACATGGCATCTGCTTGCGATTGCAACCTGTTCCTGTTCGCGGATGACTCGGCTCTCCTAGTCTCGGGCAAGGACCACTTGCAGGTTGAAAAGACACTTAACTCTGAACTGAGTAAGATCTGCACATGGCTTAACGACAACAAATTATCAATTCACCTGGGCAAAACCGAGTCCATCCTCTTTGGATCAAATCATAACCTCAAAAAGGTAGAGAACTTCACAATCAAAGTGGGTGATAAGGTCATAACACGAAAAAACGAAATCTCCTACTTAGGATGTATCCTTGAAGCTAATCTTTCCAGCGAAAAGATGACTTCAAAAGTAATACAAAAAATCAACCAACGAACTCGTTTCCTACAGAGGATCGCCCCAATGGTCAACTTCAACACACTGAAGACCATAGCTGGTGCAATAATCCAGCCCCTCTTTGACTATGGAGTCCACGTATGGTATCGTGACGCCCCACAAGCCCTAAAAACTAAACTCCAAACAGCCCAAAATAAACTAATTAGGGTCCTGCTTAACCTTCCCAATCAGACTCACCTCACCGCTACTCACCAGTTAAGAGTGGGGTGGCTCAGAGTAGATGACAGAGTACAGCAACTTGCAATGGGCCTGGTGTACAAGATACACTACACCACTATGATACCCAAGTACCTGTCAAAATACTTTAAAAACGTTAAGGATGTCCATAATTACAACACCAGAGGCAGTGCCACAGATCACGTTCAACCCAGAGTCAACTCAAAGAAAGGGTCGAACTCGTTCTTCTGCTACACCACAAAAATGTGGAATGCCAATACCGAAGGCCATAAAGGAGTGTGGATCACTAGCATCCTTTAAAATTGCCCTAAAAAACCACTTACAGGCAGCAGCCGTTCACAACTGGTAAAAACCTAGCCCAACCCTACCCTCCCTGCCCCTTCCTTGTATATACTGTACATACTGATTGTCTAGACTTACTGTTACCTGCCCCTTCCTTGTATATATTGTATATACTGTACTTACTGATTGTATAGACCTACTGTTTTCTTTTTTTCTTTACATATCTACTGCATAGTACTGTGTTCTATTTGTCTGTCATTCAATGTTATATGAGATACTTTAATGGTTTCCTGTTGAAATAAGCTTAGTCTTTTCATGGATCTCCTTTTAGTAGACCTTGTACCAGTGAACTGTACCGTCATGAATCTGTACATTTTCCTATGCAAACTTCTAATAAAGCCTTCAATCAATCAATCAAATGGTAGCGCAGAACCACCTGAACTGTGCTTGTTCTTCTCGGTCAAGCCACAAGATGGCGACCTAACCTAAGCCAAGCTGCCAACCAATGAACTGTGCCCCTTCTTAGCCATAATGTTGTGCTTTCTTTGGGTTTATCTGGCCCATTCATTCCCACTGGGCCAGATAAACAGATAATATATATATATCTTCCATTCAAGTGGATGGTAAGATACTGATAAAAAGATATCTGTGACCTATATTTTTTATCTGTATACCATCCACTTGAATGGAAAAATATCATCTGGCCCGGCAGTGGGAATGGGCCTTTAATCCTATTAGTAGACCTCTAACTGTATCTCAAGTAGGCCTACGGCCCGTGTCCTTTCCTATATGCGAACTGTAAAACTCAATCAATCAATGCCAAGCTGCTAGCAGTCTCCTCAAGTTCAAAAAAGATGTGTGTGAACTAACTGTTCATTGGGTCAATTAAACCAATGCTGCATTTATTTTGGAATAATTGTACCCACACCAACAAGTTTTGGAAGGATATCAGGGAAATCTCGCTTTTGCGAATGCCCATTTCGACCGGAGGGTTAGCGACTCACTCCACAGAGGTTAAGGTTAGGGTGAGGGTAAAGGCCTCTCCATACTTCGACCGAAATGTTCGGTGAGTTGTGTTTTCCGACGTGCAAATTTCCGAACTCTCATTCGGTCTAATGCTTTTCAGAAGTCCCCAGGGACACAATTTTATGGTCGAAAAGGACCTTTTTTCTTTTTTCTTTATTTATTTTATGTTTTTTTATCCCACAGTTTTGCAACCCATTTTTCTCACCTGGTGACAACCTGTAGTCCTGGTTTCCGCTCTCCCCCTGCCGCGCCAGGGGCCATTGGGGAGCACCCGGCTGGCTAGGGGGAGGTAGTATAGAAACCAGGACTACTGCATGTTTTTGTGTGAGGGCCTATGCCCAAGGAGACACAGGGAGAACATGCAAACTCACCACAGAAAGGCCCTATCGCCAACCCCGCCTAGGGTGTGGGTGCTGATGCGAAAAGGACCTTTTGACCGAAATCTTCAGTTTCGGTCGAAGTATGGACTGGCCTTTAGAGTTTTGTGTCGAAAAGATGACATGTAGTAACAGCGACACGCTCCCAGGATATCTCGGTATTGACAATGTTGACTCAGAATGTTGCCTTACTGGCAGAATGTAGCCTACTGTTTGGCTTTAATAATATAAGGTATTCATAATTAATTTGTTCATAATTATAGCTACATTTCATATACATAAATCAAAATGTAAGTAGTGGCCAAGCCCTGTAAGGGGCTTGTAAGCCACTATTGAGATTGTAGTTTTTCTTATTAGTGGCCAAGCCACAAAGTGGCTGAGGCCACTCATTGATATTGGTGTTTCTATTTTTATTATTCCACCACTTTTTCTGTCCTGGCTTGACCGTGCAGTCGCATTTTATGAAACTCAGCAATATCGTAGAGGGCTATGCCAAACTGAGAAAACACAAAGCTTGCAACAATTGGCCAAAGGGTGGTGCTGTAGGAAGCCTTTGAAACAGGTATAGCTCATTCTCTGTTTGACATACAGCGATGAAACCGGTATAGGCCTACACATATGCGGCATGCCGAACAACTTTGCCACTCTGACTTTTGACCTCTGACCTTTAGATTTCCCACCATTTTGAATTATATAAAAAACTGTTAAAATCACGCGCGCACACACACACACACACACACACACACACACACACACACACACACACACACTCACACACACACACACACACACACACACACACGCGCGCACACACACACACACACACACACACACACACACACACACACACACACACACAGTCAACCCTGAAATGAACTGCTACACACTTACGGCCACGCACACACACGTGAGGTATGTTTTATTTATCAGTCATTCAAAGTTATATGAGTTAATAAAAAAAGGACCCCAATTGAAACAAGCCAAAGGCAAGAGAACACTGCTCCCTCATTGGCTAAAGGCCCTGCCTTTGTACTGTCCGCTGGTGAATGCTAACCTGGTGAAATGCTAACCTGCCGACGCTGGTGAAGGCTAACCTGGTTTCGGAATGGAAAACCGTCCCACCCTGTGTTTTTTCAAGGATTTTTCCATTGGATGAAGTAAACACAGATGCACAGGGACGCACAGAGGGCACCGAATGCAGTACTTGTGTGCTCTGCTGGCGCCAAGTAAAACAAATGTTGTCCTTTAAAAACTATAGGCGAGGAAGTCTGCTTCGAAGTCCATATTTGGACAACGGTTTGTGCCATGTCTATGTTACGTCACCCCCCAGCACAGGCGGAATAAAGAGGAACCCAACGGGATAGCGGTGTTTAAACGTGCAGGACGAGGCTGTTTTGATAGTCATACATATAATAATTGAAATACAAAATACAATTCATTTGTAGTTTGTATCTCCTAGCTTATGAGTTCTGTATTTTGGTTTTTTAGAAGTAATAGCAAATGAGTAAAGAGGAAAAGAACCAGGATGGAGGTCTCCAGAAGCAGCCAGACGACGCCAGCGGACCTGAAGAAGGATCTGACGGAGACATGGAGATGTACAGGAAGAACTACTCCTTCACCAACAGCGAGGTCCGTCGTATTGACACCGAGAACCAGCGGTTGCTTCGATTCTTGTCGAGCATGTCTCCCAGGTCTGGCAGAGCCCCAGCTGTCCCGATCAAAAAGGTTGTCAAGAAGGAAGAAGAGCCTCAGCCAGAGGAGGAGGCTAAGACTAAGAAGCCAATCCCCGTGAAAAAGGTAGTCCCCCCCAAGGTGGTCCCCCCCAAGTCAGGACCCCCAGATGACAAGGCTAAGCCAAAGAAGCCAGTCCCCGATGATAAGCCATCACCACCAAAGCCCTCCAGCAAGGCTCCTTCGGAAAAAAACAAAAAAGATGCAAAGAAGGCGATCTCGGATGAGAAGAAAGCAGCACAGTTAAATAAAGAGAAAGCAGATATGAAATCAGCGTTAGGCGGAATGCAAGACGACATGGATGCAATGCAGAAAGCCAAGGATGCGGAGACAGCACGGCTGCAAGGCGAGATGGATGAATTGCAGGCATCCTTGGAAGGGGATAAACAGCAACTGGAAGCAGATATGTCGGATATGCAGGAAACCCACGAACTAGAGAAATCACAACTGGAATCAGAGATGTCCGATATGCAGGATACCCACGAGCAGGAGAAATCAGACTTGGAGGACAAATTTCTAGCAAGGAAAACGGAACTGAAAGCAGAGATATCGGACATGCAGGACACCCACGAAGGGGAGAAAAAGGATATGCAGGACACCTTCGAAGCGAGGAAAACCGAACTGAAAGCAGAGAAGAAGGAGTTGGGTGAACAGATAAGTGTCCTCGAGAAGAGTCTCGAAGACTGCCAGAAGACTTTGTCCGAGAAGGAAGACGAGATCACCGCCCTCGAAGAGGAGACCACCAACCTCAAAGAACGTATTTCGAGGAAGGAGGACGAGATCGTTGTCCTCGAAGACAACCTGGCCAAGAAGAACAAGGAGACCGTCGCCCTCAAAGAGACCGTGGCTAACAGGGAGAATGAGATCACTGCCCTCAAAGGGAAGTTGGCTGAGACACTCAAAGCCTGGGAGGACGAAAGGGCGCAATGGAACATCAAGGAAAAGAAGATGATCAACGACCACAAGGAGCTACAGAAGCAAGTGGACCTGACCGAGGACACTTTGAAGAACGAGAAGAAGAAAAACGAGGCCTCTACCAGGAAGTGTGCAGATCTCCAGAAACAACTGAAACTCATGCAGGAACGAGTGAGGACCTTCTACAAGGACAGGAGAGTGCAGGCCGAGGACAGGAGACGCCTGGATCAGGAGAAGAGATGCCAGGCTGAGGAGAAAAGACGGCAAGCTGACGACGAAAGGAGACGTCTAGAAGTACAGGACGAGAAAGATACAGAGGACAAGATACGACAGGACGAGAAGGATGCAGAGAAGGAAATAGAGCGCATCACAACTTGGCAGGTGAAAGACAGTTACGACCCGGACGGTTCTGAACAAGCTGAAGACACCTCTGACGAAGAAACACAGAACCAGCAGGAAGAAAACTGAAGCGTCAGATTAAGGACGACAGCATTATACAACGAAAATGAGCTCTCTCTCTCTTTGACTCTTTGTCTATGATAACCCTAAATCTATTTTTTTATTTATTACCTTTTTTGTTGTTTCCCCTTGACAGGTTTGGAGGCCTGGGCTTGGTGAGGGTGGGGGGACGACGGTGATGGGGAATAGTTTTTTGATCTTATATTAGGTTCTAACTCATACAGTTGGTCCCGTAAAACCAATTAAAACGAGAGTTTAGAAATACTACTTTTGGCTGTAAACAATTGAAATGTTTAGCTTTTTTATTATTAGATAGTAAGTATAGAGCGTAGTAGAGAGATGCGATAATGGAATATGTAGGAGAAGGGGTTGAATAAATTTGAAGGCCACGGCTTGTGATTGGCTGGAGCAGAGCTCGGGAGTGCTTCGCTGTGTTCACTTGGACCACGCGGGTGAATGTTAACCTGGTGAAATGCTAACCTTCCGACGCTGGTGAGTAGCTAACCTGCCGACGCTGGTGAATGTTAACCTCTAAACAGTACTCTAACCTCAGTAACCCTGACGCTGGTGAGTAGCTAACCTGCCGATGCCGGTGACCCGAAAACAAGCGCTCCTTCCACAAGCGTCTCCTACGGATTCCAAAAAAGCAAACCAGGAATGTGATGTCAGAGAGAAGGGAGACATGCAAACCATGACAGGATTCGGACTCGATCAGGGGGTCCTCACACAGACTAATTGGCTGAGCCAGGTGTGGTGCCCATAGAGTTATATATATAAACTAGAGGGCCCCAGCTATTCATTTCAATGAAGATTGCTCAGTGGCGTTTGAAGCTCCCGGAAGAACGCATTCGGGCACCATATTTTGGTCAGACAAATGGACACAGACACAGATGCACCCGTTTTCAAGGCTAGTCCACAAGCCAGTATAGAAGGACTGTGTCATTTCTTGTTCTTTTTTAAAGACCAATTTGTTCTGCTTTTATCAATCATAGAGGCAGGGAGAGGCCATGCAGAGAGAGAGAGAGTGAGAGGGGATGAAGGTCCTCGGGGTCAAATTCAAACCTATAGACCACAGCTGCGGGAAAGATTTAGCCTTCATAAGAGTATGCACACTACCAGTTGAGTTACTGGGGCACCTGACTAAAAGTATTTTTTTCCCCACTATATATTAGCCTATGGATAGGCTATATGGGCACATATGGAGATGAAATCTCGAAAAGGTATCAATTTACAATTACAATTTAGACATTTAGCAGATGTTCTTGATCCAGAGTGACTTAAAATAAGAAAGGTAATACATCAATACAATAAGCAAGGTAAATACATCAATACAATAAGCAAGGTAAATACATCAATACAATAGGCTAGGTAATACATCAATACAATAGGCTAGGTAATACATCAATAGAATAGGCTAGGTAATACATCAATACAATAGGCTAGTACATCAATACATCAAATGCATAGAAATATCTAGACTAAAATAACGGCGGTCTGATATGCCTACAGTAGGCTATGGGTACCGTACATTGAGCAATACTGTACATGGCCTATAAATACCACTTGGCAGTGATCTACGTTTGGATGTTGACTTGATGCTTAAGTCTGCATGGTATATTTCGGCAGGTCATCAATTTCACCGGCAGACACCGGAGGCGTGGAGGCAGATATCATAGTGTTGGGATTTGACCTCACTTATAGTGCTTACAGTATCTGTATCTTGATAGGAGAGATAGGAGATGCTGAATGTTTCTGTTCATATGAACTCTCTGACTTAATCCCAGATTCAGAATCTGCAAATACTTGTCTATCATTCACCTAAAAGCCACAGCTGAAACCTTTTGGGTAACACTTTACTATAAGGTACAAAGTAATACACTTAGTTAATGCTTAACTAACACTTTATTCCTGATTAACTAATACATCAATTAATCATGAATTCATCATGAAAAATCATCAAGTAATGTTGGAATAGCTATTACTTAACTAACTTAATATATCAGTAGTTAAGGCTGGTGGAAATGTTATTATTATATTCCATATAGACAGTTTCCCCCAAAATGATTGAATTCACTCCCACACAATAAATGAGACCACACAGTGTAAGTCCGGTTTTTCTCTTACTGTATATTAAATCAATGAGCATACAAAATAGATGTCCAGTACAGTACAATAAACATGTGTCTCTTTTTCTTTCTCAATCTGAATCTTCTTACAATGTAACATCAGTTCACAAATATACTTCAGTAGGTACAGGGAAAATAGATTTGTCAAGCATTCATTGGACAGTTAAACATAACAATGGATCATGAGATGGTGTTGTGACTGAGTCTCGTGAACTCATGTAGAATGTTTTGGCTTCTCATTATCCAGTGTCCTGGACACTTTGACATTTCGCTGGTCAATCTCTCTGTCCCTGTAGTGGGCAGATTCTCGTCACATGCATTAGTTATCAGATCAAAACAAAATAACCTTGTCACTTGTAACACTGAAGTTGGTGTTTTAAATATAATAGATATTAAAATGTTTTTAACCCAACAATTCCGCCCTAAAACAACAGCTGAAGGAGTTAAAGTGTCGACCCTAGAACCCCAAACAAATGCTGCCAAAGGGACAGAGAACTTATGGTTCACTATCAGCCAAATATTTAATTAAACTCTTTTCGATAGTAGAGTCAAAGAACTGTATATTTCCAAAGGTATTTAAATCAGAACATCTAATAATTGAATCACAATAGGTACAAATATTTCCATAACTTTTAAAAGTAGAGCTAAAGGAAAAATATAGCTGTATTTTCTTAATTATTAATTATTATTAATTATTTTTATATATATTTTTTTTTACAAAGGTTCAATGTCCCAAGGTTTGTTGAAAAATTCCCCATGCCATCAGGCGAGTCAAAACACATCAACACGTTCCCAAGTCATAATTATAATTTAGGGCTTTACAGTCAAAACAAGACGAACTTGACTCTTCATCATTTGTTTACTTTAACAAGACAAAAGAATTTGGGTTAAAGGAGACAGCATTCTGGTTTTGCCTACCCTAGTAAACTAGACTCCTCTGTCTACGAGGCTAGGTTTGACGCAGAACCAGCCGTGGGGGCCATAATTTCCTGCCCATCCCCGATTACCTTATGTAAGGTGTTCGTCCCTCTAGACGTGTGGAGATGTCGGAAACCGGAACCTCCTTAAGCCAAGTGTTCCTTCCTTTTTACCCTTAAGGTTAGTTATTGGCTGCTTTTGTCCGAGTCAATTTCTGTAAGAAAACACTTTACAGCGGGAAAAACGTGTGTAATGTCTTTTGATACTCACGAAATACCATATAGAATTTCAACTTCCTTTTGACATTTCTCCTTTGGACAGACAATGAGGGTGTCTGTCAAATCATTCTCAATTATCATCGAAATATCTTATCTGTAAGACAAAGGAAAAGAAAAGACAAGACAGGAAACAATCAATCAATACTGTAAGTAGTAGTTTTTTTTTTTTAAATGTTTAACATCATAATGAGTCAAAATACTTTACGAAATACTTTAGACAGTATCAAACATTAAACAAGGGAATGTTGTTATTAACTGGAAGAGAGCAGGTCTAAATAATCTCTCACACACAGACCATCTGTCCTTGAAGGCTACAAATGTCTTCTAGCCACACATACGCACACGTACGCACACACCTCAACAGGCATGAATCAGTCACACGCACGTTCACGCAAGCAGAGACAAGAGTGGGAGAGAAAGTGAAAAGTTGATAAGGTAGTTAAAATCAATTAATGTTATAGAAAATCAAGTTAAATTCAAAATCAATGTAAAATCACGTTAAAATCAGACAAACAGATAATAGGCAATCAGATAAACTCCCCCCTTGAACACACAATGTCCATTGTGTGTAAAAACATTAAAGCATAAATGAACTTTTTTTTTTTTTTTTTTTTCAATAATCAATAATCATACAATTAATTAATAATCTTTAATAATAATCTTTTTTTTTTTTTTTTAAATAATGAATCCAACTACTGTACTGTATAATCCTAACATGGCCTAAGATGGGCTGGCTAAAATAATCAAAAGTGGGCTGTCTACTAGGGCCAAACACTGTGTGCCCGTCGTCCCCGCAGACAGCATACCCTACCAAAATAAATCAAAGAAGGTAAACTGACAAATTAAACGCCAAAACTATACTAAACCAGCCCATTTTTTTTATTATTATTAACAATAATTAATACTATTAGAATGAAGGTTACCGCCCTTAGAAGCTTTGTGGCTGCGGCGATGTGGTCTGGTTGCAGCAGGCGTGTCACACCATAGAGTTCATCAGGGTCAGAAAGGCCAGGAAAAGGCAGCCATGGTTCTGCTCCGCCCTGGACTCCAACAACTGCAGGCTCTATGAGTGGAGAACTGACAACAATACTAAATTAGGCATGAAATACAACTACTAGGGTTGGCACCGTGATCAGCCGATCAACGGGGTGCCACACATCTGAAGTGTCAGTAGTAAGTAGTCTGGTGGTGGTGGGAAAGAGTAGTCATTATCATAATCATCAACAATAGCCAAGTTATCTGGCATGGGTGGCATACGTGGGTGGCCCAATGGGCCTTTATCTAGTCATGATTGTACTTGTACCTGACCTGACTCGGTTGGGGGACCCTGTGTAGCAGGGTTCTGCTGCTGTTGGGCCTGCCACTTCTTTCCACAGCTGAAACAGGTGATTGTGTGTGTATTGTTCTGGGCCCTGTTAGTGTTTGTGTTGATGTTGTTACCTTGACTCTGTCCTTCAGGTCCATTCCCGGCTGGGGGATCCCGCTGATCACCACTGGGACCCCTCTTCGGGTTATGTGTTCGGTGGAGTGTCACTTGTCCATCATCCAACATTACGGCTCGCAACTTAACTAGTGGCTTGGGCTCTGGAGCGATGTCGTTGTAATACCTGGCTAGTATTGTGATCTCATCTGTCGTTCTCACTCTCCATAGCGGGTCATGCATAATGATCGCCTGTCTCAAATGGGGGCGTAAAGCGTCAATCAAAAGCTGATTAAGCACACTAGCATATCCTGGCAGCCCTTTTGTGAAACCCGAGTGGCGGTCAAACTGAGTGGTGAAGTGATGGACGAAATCAGAGACGTCCTCACCCTGCCTCATCTTAATGTTAGTGATTAAGGAAAAGTCCACGTTACCCCTAACAAGGTCCTTAGCCTGATTAATCATAACCTGTACTGCGGCTTCATGTGGGGTGTTCCTGACCTCACCTGCAGGGTTATTACCTTGGGCCGGCACGGGCCGCATACACTGGTATGGGTGACCGTCTGCCTGTAGCCAATCTAATCCCACAGAAATCTGATAAGGAAAAGCGTTAGGTGTGCAACACATAGTAATTAGTTTTCTAACTTCCCAGGTGTCTAGTCTTAGCTCCACAATGTCTGCCTTTACAGATTTTTCCCACTCATCAGGGTTGCTGTGGATATCGGGTAAACGTTCAGCCGTGTCTCGAGCATCCACTGGGTACCAATTACGGTACACAAATGTAATTTTGCCATCCTCTGGGTACGCCAAAAGAGAATCGTTAATTTGACTAGGTGTGGGTGTGTGAACCTGTTCCCGACGCTCACCTGTGTAAACCTTTTCCTTAGTGAGTGTATGGCCATTCTTAGTGGGTGTTGGTTTTGGTGGTTTGCGTGGAACGCCGGGGAGGGGCGGATTCGTGTGGTCAGCGGGATCTCCCAGCTCGACCTGATTACAAGGAGGAGAAAAAACAACTGAGTTATTTAAATCATTGTCACATCTTTCTCCTTCATGTTGCCTCCCCCCTCTCTCTACCCCCTTCCTATCAGATAGAAGTGTAGGTAATGAGGTTTGCATGTCAATGTGATGTCGTGCATTGATACCCCCCTGGCGTGGAGGCCCGTGAGTCACAGCCACAGGTGGGGGAGGTTGTGGTGATGGTGTTCGTCCAGCCGGGCCGACCTCACTGTTGTCCTTCACCTCTGGTGTGGCACGGTGTCGTCCAGCCGGGCCGACCTCACTGTTGTCCTTCACCTCTGGTGTGGCATGGTGTGAGGAAGGCAGAGGCTGGCTGTCCGATTCTGAAGGCCTCTCCTTTTCTTTTCTCTCCCTCGCTGCCTCTCTTTCTGCAGCCGCCCAGCGAGCTGCGCCAGAGCGAGAATCCCAAGCCTGGCGACCTCATTTTCGGCTTTCTTCAGACTTTTCCGTTGTGAGATTTTATCGATATGTTGATACAGTACTCCAGAAAATCTCGTCAAGTCCTCAGTCGTGAGAGAGTCATCATATCCGAATTCCTTTCTCCATATGGGCAAAAATGGTGCAATTGTGGGGCACCTAGAAACAACCTGTTTCATTTCCTCATCGTCTATCTTAGCCGTTAAAGCTGTTATCAGTTCATTCTCCAAGCTTTGGAGAGAGGCTTCAAACTCAAAGGTGTTGTTCAGTTTGTAAAAAGGTTGTTTAGATTTCGGCAGGTGTTTTCTGCCTCCCTGTGCATTTCCCATTTTTGAAGCTGGTCGGTTTGGAGGAGGATGAAATCGAAGCTAGTTTGCTTGTCACCTCAGCTGGCGGATTAGACGGAATAAAAAAATAATAAGACTAAAAAAACGAAACACACTAGATAAGACACAACATGTAAGCGTAGAGCATGAAGATTTCCGTCAGAACGTTCTGTTCTGGAACATAAAGGAAATCTACCAATTAAAATAACCACGCTATTTCTTATGTGATTAAGTGGCTTGAAACAGCCGTATTGGGTTATCGTACTGGCCGAAGAGACATTCCTTCAGAACAAAATACGTTCTGGCCCCAAATAAAAAGATTTCCGTCAGAACGTCTTGAAACAGCCGTTCTGGAGCATAAAATGAAATCTATATTGAAGTCTCGTACTGATACAAACCCAACTTGGACAAGCATTCTCCGTGGCCAAACGGCTGCTATGTCCTCAAAACATGTAACAAAAAGCGACAAAACGTAGACTACAAAACATTAAACAATAAAAACGCAGCTTGGGCTAGAGTTAGCAATTCTCTAACTTAGCAGGTACAAATCTTTAAGTACTTGACACATCTGTGATTTACAGTCCAAAAAGGCATGAATAAAATCAAAACTTACACTGTGTGCTTTATACACACTTCTCAAGTCCCATGATAATTTCTCCGCGCGCAGGAGGAAAAACGAGTGGGAGAGAATCCTTTCAGTGATAATCCGTGGTAGTCAGGGGAAACGTCTGATAATATCCTCGGCTGGTTGTTTCTCTAGCAGAGATGAACGAAGACTCCAAAACAAACTGTCCAGCAGTTTATCGAATCCATAAACGTCAACTCAGTAGAAATCCGGCTCGAAGGACCAATTGGTGGAAATGTTATTATTATATTCCATATAGACAGTTTCCCCCAAAATGATTGAATTCACTCCCACACAATAAATGAGACCACACAGTGTAAGTCCGGTTTTTCTCTTACTGTATATTAAATCAATGAGCATACAAAATAGATGTCCAGTACAGTACAATAAACATGTGTCTCTTTTTCTTTCTCAATCTGAATCTTCTTACAATGTAACATCAGTTCACAAATATACTTCAGTAGGTACAGGGAAAATAGATTTGTCAAGCATTCATTGGACAGTTAAACATAACAATGGATCATGAGATGGTGTTGTGACTGAGTCTCGTGAACTCATGTAGAATGTTTTGGCTTCTCATTATCCAGTGTCCTGGACACTTTGACATTTCGCTGGTCAATCTCTCTGTCCCTGTAGTGGGCAGATTCTCGTCACATGCATTAGTTATCAGATCAAAACAAAATAACCTTGTCACTTGTAACACTGAAGTTGGTGTTTTAAATATAATAGATATTAAAATGTTTTTAACCCAACAAAGGCTATGTTAGTTAATAGTTAGTTAACATCAACCATATTATGGATGGTTTGTAGATCTGTTTTTTCTGGTCAATTCTATGCCCAGGATGAGTGCTTCATAGGCGGGTAGGATTAGTGCGTTGACCCGGTGATACTGATTGGTCTAAAACTTCCAGGGGTCTCCCATTATTGGACTGGATCACAGATCTATAAACCATCTGTATGGTTGATGTTAACTAACTATTAACTAACATAGTCTTAACTACTGATATATTAAGTTAGTTAAGTAATAGCTATTCCAACATTACTTGATTATTTTTCATGATGAATTCATGATTAATTGATGTATTAGTTAATCAGGAATAAAGTGTTAGTTAAGCATTAACTAAGTGTATTACTTTGTACCTTATAGTAAAAGTGTTACCAGGTTGGGTCAATATGAAAATGCATAAATATCTACTCCATCCCATGCAGCTAGCACGGTCAGGACCTGGACCAATCACTAGCCCCGTTTACATGCACGCTTCTAATCGTATTAAAAATAAGATTTTAGATAAACCCGATCTAATTCTGCATGTATACACCTAAATAAACCCGATCAAAACCAACACGATTTAAATTCTGATCGGATGCAGAGGGGTGGTCTAGACTTTTTTACGACCCGATCAAAAGGAAAATCCTTCCATGTAAACACCTAACCTGATTAGAATGTGACATGTTCTTTCAGCGAAGCACATGAAGCATATTGCTGATGAGCGCGACAGAGACAGAGAGGGGAGAGACGTGCACACACACACACACACACACACACACACACGACGCAAAAAAAATCACGAGAGAGAGAGAGAGAGGTTCACACATCACCGACCCAAAAACTTCACGAGCGCAAACTCAAATGGACCTGTAGGCCTACTGTACGTGTGGTGTGTGAGTGTGAGAGAGAGAGAGAGAGAAAGAGAAAGAATCTAGCGCAACTGGACGCTACCCTGTCCCGTTCATCTATCCTTCTGAGTCCTGTCGAGTCCTGTGCGTCTTTTACCAGGTCAGATTGACCTGGCCACTAATTGTCTTCTTGCGATCATAAATAACCTAAGAAACCACCAGCGAAATATCCTTTATGCTATATCCTTCATCAGATAAATAATATTTAAAGGGGACTGGGTTAAGGGGATATAAGAGTCGATTTTAAAAGTATTTAACTATACAGACTTTTTGTTTATTATTGTGAATGCACTTGTCCATGAAGCCTATTATGTTCTATGGGCCGTCGGGCGCAAATATGGATTGTGACGTGATGTGATGATGATTATAATAATGATAGGCCTACATGCAGTGGTGGAAAAAGTACTACATTTTTCAACTTGAGTAAAAGTATCAATACTGCAACGCAGAAATACTCCATTACAAGTAAAAGTCCAGAATTCAGAATGTAAAAGTGCGAAAGTATTGGCATCAAAATGTACTTAAAGTAGGCCTACCAAAAGTAAAAGTACAAAATGTTTGAAAATAGCAGATCTACAAGCTCGTCGTGATGCAACGCGTTGTGAGCTTGTAGATCGGCTATTTTCAAAAGTAAAAAGTAGGGCTAAAGTGTTTTATGTATGTTTTATAATATTATCTGCAAAGTAACTGGTAACTAAAGTTTTCAAATAAATGTAGTGGAGTAAAAGTACAATATTTGGATCCCAGATGTAGTGGAGTAGAAGTAAAAGCATTGGAAATTGGAAATACTCAAGTAAAGTACAGTACTTAAGTAAATGTACTTAGTTATTTTACACCACTGCCTACATGTAGCCTACAGAACAACGCACATCCCCAATAATCTAATTAAAAGAGCATTGCAGCTTTTTTTTCTCACTTTGGTGGGGCTGTGCGTTTTATTTGCATTAGGCTCCATTATTATTAGGCGTACTATTATTATTAATGGATACAGGGAAATGCGATCACAACACGATTTAAAAGTGGGCACATGTAAACACCAGATCGGATTGATCTCACCCCATGTAAAGACTTGATCCAATACCTTCAATCGGGTTTATTTAGATCAGATTGGAATGATGCTGTCATGTATACGCAGCTAGTGACGTCTCGATTGGGGCCAGATCAAGTCAAACCATGACTAGTCAGATCTGGCCTGGAATATCACCTGATTTCAACGTTGAAATCGATGTTGGTCCTCCACTAATATATCAGCTAGCGTTTCACCATGGAAGCAAATATGTGCCATAATTAAAAAAAGAAATGCTATTTTGAAAATTAAAGTTAAAAAAGATAAATCAACACATTTTATTAACAGCTTTATTCGTTTTGGACAAAGTGCATCAAAAACAAAGCTTGTCTCTCGAATAACCTTTTCTCATGTCAACACACTGACATCTAGACAAAACTGACAAACTGTCTTGATAACTGTTAATACTTGGTTCAGGTACATATTATGATGCATATTTTGGTTTTATGGTTTTATAGATGCCTAAATTATAGGAATCTATTCAACCATCAGGGTCAAACTGCATTTAGTAGAAGACACTGGAAGCCATGTACATTTCATTAGCATCACATAGTGAAAATATGAGCTCTCCAAGCTCACGAGTTGTGAGTTTGTGGTTTGGTTCAAACCAAACGTTTGGTGAAAATATCAGCTCTGGAAGCTCACAACGTGTTGTGAGCTGATATTCTCGCCAAACGCTTGGTTATTTTTGCAGAATGGTCCCCGTTATGACCAGAATAGGATTGGCTAGGCTTCAAGCAACAATAATGTGCAACACTCGAAAATACTCCTGGATGGGTGGAATCCCTATTTCTTGATAGTCCATTAAAAAGTCCATTACGTTCAAACAGTATAAGACAAGCTTATGGATATGAATGAGTGATTGCAGGAAAAATGCAGATAAGCATAAAACGAACAGAAAGTTCATGAATTCCTACCTACTAACATACCCAGATATCCATATTTGGGCAATGGTTTGTGCTACGTCTGCACTTACAACATGCCCAAGTCAAAGGCCTGTATAATGCAGCAACAACTAGAATGCTCTCACATTGCCCTTTATATGACTGTGCAATTAGAGAATATACATGTTCTCATGTATATAGTTCAGATCTGTATTTGATAGCTAGTCCTGTATTTCGTTATTTCGAGAGCAAACGTATCCATGGATGCGGACAGGCGCATCGCCGAGCTTCAGCGCTTACTGGACATGAAGGATGAGCAAATACAACAGTACAAAGAAGAGATCGCGCAGCTCCAGGCCCAGCTGAGCCACATCATGGAGGTCCACAGAGCCCAGGCCGAGTCCCGCAGACTGGACGACGACGAGATGCAGCGCATCATGGCCCAGGAAGAGGAGATCATGCGAGAACAGTCAATAATGGAGGATATGATGCGCAATTGCCAATAGACTGGTTCCACTTTAGAGTCAAAGTATTTTATGCAAACGGCAAAAACATTCTCTCACATTAGCACCATATACTGTATGTTTTATAGAGGTTTTATAATGGAAGTCAATGGGGCTCACTCAGATCATCCTCGCAACAGATATTGTATTTGTATTTCATCTCTATTCTCTTATCGGTGACTGTTTTTACAGCTTGGCTCCGCAGGAGCCATGCTAATGAGCAAAGTTACCTGAAGTAACTTAAAACTCGATCGTCTGACTTATTTAATTTCAAGGATCCCCAGTTTGATATACGCATTAGGCCACACGGACCACCATTTGATGGTTTTAGTTTTTTTTTTAACTCTGGGACCCTCCTACATAGTGATGTCCTTAGTGTTCATTTACAGACCTGGTGGGGCCCAGACCTGATGTTGAGAACCAGTGAGTCAGACCTAGGATTCTCAAAATAATTTCATCCGACTCTACTTAAGATAGATTGTTTGAGCGGTGGTAAACCGCTCCATAGAGTGGCTGGGTGTGTGTCTGTAGCCATTTCTCCTCAGCGTTTCTCCATAGCATTGTGTGTGTGTAGCACAGCCTGTACATCCTAGACTTAAATCCTAGTCTGAAGACGTTATGCAAGCACGACAACCGCTCCCTTCACATTGGGTGTGATTTTTTTGTTAAATTTAGAGGGTAAGTGCTACTGCCAGTAGGCCACATTAGCTCTACATATATATGTTTTATATAGGTTTCATAATTGAAGCTTCAGCATTGGTTTACGCAGGACACAGGAGTCGTCCCTCCCAGCTGTCAGTCTGTTCTCATTCCTCATTTACATATCAGCTGGTCATGACATCACACTGTCATACTCCAATCAAAGCTCTCACTCAGTAGGGAAGGCTCCTTTAAATACGGCTCACATTCTCTACCTATGCTTGGTTTCCGAAGCTTCGGAACATTCGCTGCTAGCTGCCTCCTCCTCCACCCCAGCCTCCACCTTTGCACGATGAGTCTGGCTAAGCTCTTAAATACTTGTGATTGTCCGACTAAGTTACATGTCAATGTATTGTTAAGCTGTGATTTTGATTACATTGCATCAATGTATTGCTATTGTCTGCTATTGTATCCCTATGGGGGGTGTTGCTTAGCGTTCCCTGATTTTGCTTTATAGCATGCTCAAAAAGCACACACAAAATTCAGGGAACATCTTTGAACGCGGAGCCCTTTAACGCCAAGATTAACTGTATTCCATTTATGCAATAAATGGTTAAATCTACTTAGACGTGAGTGTTCCTGACTAAATGGAAGTCAATGGAGCGGTGCTCCTGTAAGGAGCCATAAACCGCTCCTACATCTGGCTTTGTCCGTCCGTTTATCCCGAGAGAATAAGTCCAGTTCAATATGTCCAAACATGAAGGTTCGTTCAAATGTTCGGGGGATTAGGAAAACTATACATTTCGGAGTATATTACAAAATCCATGATCCCATTTGCAAAATCGCTAGGGGAATTTTTGTCTGGTTTAGTGATGGGTCATCACTTTTCACAGTTTTGCGGGGGCTGTTTTTAGCCTAAGGAATGTTTTTCATGCAAAACAAAAGCTTGCAATGGATTCAGAATCATTAGAATCACAAGCTACTTAAAGCATTTTTGGGGGGTATTTTTTTTCCTTTATAGCAGACCTGGGCATTGTACGGCCCGGGGGACGTATACGGCCCTTTGGTTCACTCTGACCGGCTCGTGTAGGGTTAATGGCAAATTACAAAATAAACACATTTTCTAATTTTACCTACATGCCATGGACTAAAGTTGCATTGCTTTCATTTTGAAGTTTTTTTTTTATACACGTACATATGGACACAATGCCTACATCAGCATCATTGGATCGTTGTCTCAATAACAAGCAGGGGTAGCCTGACACTCAGCCTGAATTGACATTTCGTTTCACTTCATTATTCAGGGATTATGCAGGGATGGGCGTTGCCAAAAAGAGGCAGTCTTCAGCGATTGGTTCACCGACCAACACATGACATAGTGTTGTTATCATGGTTGTTATGTGTGGCTGGCTAGTGGCTAGCCTGTTGCTTGCTAGTGCTACTTGCTAACCAAAGAAACAGTCAGAATAGGAGCACTACGAACTAGTAATCAAACACAACATAACATGCCTGCTACTGGTGTTTCATAGCGAGATCGATACGATCGCATTTTATCGCAATTTACCGCATTTTACTGCGACGCGATGCGCGGTACGGTACGGCGGCGGCGCTGGTGTACTTGGAAACACACATGAGTTCTGGGAAACCCCCACCCACGCTGATCACAAGACGCTGATTCACGACGCTGATTCGCCGTACAGATATTCAACCGAGGCAGGCCTCTTCAATGAGAGCACTTCTAGACCCCTGAATCGCCAAAACAAAAAATGTAAAGGGGTGTGGCTAGCGATTCAGGGTCTGGAACTAGGCTAAAGCAGGGGGTCAGACTGGTCACAAGTCAAGACGTTAACTCCATAGACACATACAAAACAGAAAAAGTGCAAAACTATGGCACCGCCTCTTTAACCACTTGAACCCCAGCATCCCTAATCTCACAACAAGCTTTTATAGATCAGCTATTTTTAGTGAATGTTTTGGTGAGATATTTGTAGTAGATCGAAAAAGAGCGCAACTCAGCTCCGTTTGGATTGTGTCAAAGTATTCTGCGGCACCCCTGGAATTGTGTCACGGCACCCTGGGGTGCCCACTTTGAGAAACCCTGCAATAGCTGCAGTGAAAGGTTTTCATATTGAAATCATTATTCACTAAACCGATTAGCCAACTCTTCTCTAATGTCTTAAAGCAGGGGTCCTCAGAGCTACTACAGGCCAGGGGGACCGCCAAATCTTCGTATGATAGGATAATTCTTTTAAATGAACAATTCTGAGGAGAACTTTAGCCAAAAATAGCAGATCTACAAGCTCTACAAGCTCAAGATCTACTGTAGGCCTACAAGCTCTCAACGCCTCACAGTGCGAGGCGTTGAGAGCTTGTAGATTGGCTATTTTTGGCAAATAGTTTAGGTGTAACTGTAAAAAAAGAGCAGAGCAAGTACAAAGTCAAGTTTATGTGGTTAAATGTCTGAAAAAATACATTAACACGAATCCAACATAGACTGATGACAGTGCTGTCAAACAAATCAATGCATCTATCTATGAAATCGATGAAAATCTGCATCACACATTTATACAATATGTAGTGGGGGTCCCTGCTTCATCTCTCTCTCTCTCTCTCAGCAAAGGGGTCCTTGGCCTGAAAATGTTTCCCCTGTCTTAAAGCCTCCATCATCAGAAGGGAAGGTAAAATGTTAACTAGGTAATGTGTTCTGATGTATTCATCCTGGATACATTTTTGCCCATGTAGCTACAGTATCTATAGTAGACCTACCATGTAGTTACAGTATCTATAGTCTTGCGTAGCCAGACAACTATTCCACAATCTCCGAATGCTATATCGAGTCTGGAACGGCAGCTCCCGAACGGCGAGTATCGGAAGTAGCCACTGCTGCACGGAAATGTAGTCCCCTGGTAGTCCCATTGGAAACAGAAGCACACTCGCACAGACAGAGTCATTCGAGCGGCATATTCTTGTAATGGGTGTATAGTTTAAGAAAACATTTGAAAACATCATGGAAGTTACACCAACAACACTAGAGGAAGACGAAATAACGCCCCAGAAAATGTTGAAAGGAGACATAACGCTTCCAGTAGCAGGACATGTTATTGCTACTGCACCAAGGGAGCGGTTGTGTCATATCCACTCTATCTCGCACTCATCGTATCTATTTCCGTGCCCCAGACTGTATGCCGGGAGCATTTGCAAATCGCTGAGGCAACAGTCTGGCCACACGTGACTACAGTATCTATACTACCAGTAAGACTCCCTAATCGGGAGATAAGCGACCGTCAGGTCACAGTATAAACAAAGAAGCCTGTAAGTGGCATTGGTTCCACCCACAAGTTTGTACTACAAACGGTTGATGAGTAAAGGCAAATAAAGTTTCGGACAATCAGAGGAGGGGGCGGGGCAAAGTTAAACCAATTAAGGTGAAGGACTCTTAATCAAGTCAATTGACACCACCCACAAGTTTGTACGACAAACGGTTGATGAGTAAAGCCAAATAAAGTTTTGGACAATGAGGGGAGGGGGCGGAGCAAAGTTAAACCAATGAAGGTGAAGGACTGGTGGTCCCCGGGAATTCCCTGTGAGCAGCCCAGTTGGGGTGTGGATTTGGTCATTTTTGCACTATTTGGCGGCGGGGGCAGGGGGTCCCTGGGGGTCCGTGGAGGTCCGGGGGTCCTGAAGGTTGTGGTTTGGCAGGCAAGGAGTGTGTGTGGAAAATTTCACATGGATAGGGGCAACGATGGCGGAGATATGAGTAGGGCAAAAGTGTGACGTGACACAGACGGACTGACGGACGGACGGACAGACAGACAGCCGGTGGAGGTTTTGATAGTAACTGCGACCTGACGGTCGCAATAACTACCATGTAGTTACAGTATCTATACTATACCTACCAATTAAATAATAGAAGTGCTGGAGCAGCTTAAAGGACGACTTCACCACTTTTCAACCTACAGTATCTTCATATAATTGGTTCTCCTCACAAATGTTTATGATAAAATAGCACAGTTTGTTCTACTCGGTCAGTGTCTCTTAGGAGGGCTGTGGGCAGTTCAGAAACTCGTCTACCAGTGACATCATCATTAGGCAGAACTTTTTTCATTTTTATTTTTTTCAAACAAGATAGAAAAAAAAGATACATTTAGATTATCGTAAGAACAATGGCTTCCATTATAGCATGGTAAAAGTTCAGGAATAGAAAGCCTACAGTTTCTATAGGCTTGGATTCCCCATCGAGGATGTCACTGGTAGACAGGTTTCTGAACTGCCCACGGCCATCCTATGAGACACAGAGTGAATTTTTGTTATGCTATTTTATCGTGAACATTAGTGAGGACCAATTTCATGAAGATAAGTCATCCTTTAACATGATTCTAATAAGGCTGTTGGTTGGTTTGTGCGTGTCAGTAACCATCATGTGCAGAGAATCATAATCTTTGGCAGAAAGTGTCTCATTTAACCACAGACTGGAATCAATGCAGGGCTGCCAACCAGTGTTGATTTTGACAGCAAATTTATAGCCTTTAGTTTAGAATAAAATGTAATTTAGTTTTAGTCATATTTTAGTTGTCTGAAATGTTTTAGTCTAGTTTTAGTCGACTAAATATCGTACAATCTTAGGTTCACTATGTACAGTTGGTTTTGTCAGCAAAAAAAAGTAATAATATTCAGGCCTTGATAGCGTCATAAGGCCTTATTTTACACTTGGTAAAACATATTTGAATATTTAATTATATATGATATATACTAGGTCATGATGTCTTGATTCTAGGCTTATAATAATCGATATAAATATTTGTAAATCTCTATGAAAAAAATCAAACCTCGGTTCGAAGTGAAGCGGTGGACAGATAAAACCTCTATTCTGAACGTATTTTTCATCTGTTTAGATAATCTGCAATAGATACTGCATGTACAAGACAGATAAACCCTGAAGGCCAAATTATCATGTGAAGCTTGACCAATCCTCAAAGTATCCATTCATCTAACCGGGAGGGACACCACACATTTTGCTTTTTGAAAAAGCCTATTCATTCTGGACTGATATTTTACACGTACGGGACAGGAAAAACCTGTTCATTCTGGCCTGGAGTGACCATATATGGACATAAGGTAACATACTTTGTGTTTTTGAAAAACCCTGTTCATTCTGGACTGAGATCACCATATATAGTAATTAAACGGACATTCTGTGGGACAGGAAAAACCTGTTCATTCTGGCCTGGAGTGACCATATATGGACATAAGGTAACATACTTTGTGTTTTTGAAAAACCCTGTTCATTCTGGACTGACATCACCATATATGGTAATTAAACGGACATTCTGTTTTTGAAAAAGCCTGTTCATTCTGGACTGAAATGACCATATATGGGCGTGATACACACAAAGCCATTCATTGGAAGCGGTTTTCACCGCTTCAAAAATCTATGACCGATTTATTTGTGGCATCAGTAAACCACACCCACTGCTATGCCCTGTAGTCACCACCATAGCATTGTCTGTCCTGACTATGCATGGTGTCAGTTTAGAAAAGGGAGAAAGTGTTTCAAAAGTTAAAACAAATTGAATATAATGGATGTTCCACTTTGACCAGTTTTGGGTTACTATTAATTGCTCTGCGATTACTGTATGGTGAAAGGCAGGGACATCTACCTGGAAGTCTATATTTGGGCAATGGTTTGTCTGTGTTACTTCACGCCCAAGACATAAGCCTATATAATGACATCTAGCAGAAAGGATTAAAAAGTTTACAGGAGGAATAAAAAGGGTGACCAGGTTTAAATCTTTATATAGTTCATGTACAAAATATAATTTCTATTTCATAGTTTAGACGTTCTGCAGTTTAGCATTTCAAAAATATAGAGCAAATAATGGACTCTAAAGTTGGAGATTTAACCAATAATGAAGTCCGATGTGTAGACTGCGGTGAAAATACAACAATAGACCCCACAAAGGTTGGGAGTACTGACAGGAAGAACGACTCTTCTACCAATGATGACGTCCGTCCTCCAGACCACAAAAGGCAAATGATGGATTCCTCTTCAGGAGTGAAAGCTGGGAGTACGCTCAGAAAAAACTGGTCCTTTTCCAATGAAGAAGTTTGCCGTATAGACAAGGAAAACCAGCGGCTACTTGAAAAATTGTCGAGCTTGTCTCCCAGGTCCCCCCGATTTACTCGCCCGGTTCGGAAGACAATACCTCCAAAACAAGATGACAGCGAGCAACCACCCCCGAAGGACCCTGAAACTGAAACTGAGGACACCAAGGTCTCAGACGACGAGAGCCCCACAAGGGAGGCACCAGAGCGAATCAAAAGAGAACCACAAGAACCACAAGAGACACAAGAGACAAAAGAGACACAAGAGATAGAAGAGAAGGCTGAAGAGCCAGAGTATGAGGACAAACCAAAGAAGCCTGCAAAGAAGAGGAGGTCTGTGAAAAGAGAAGTTGAGGATGAGCCCGTCTGGGATGAGGAGAAACAACGACTGTTAGACGAAATGGCTGATACAAAGGACCAGATGACTGAGAAGATAGTTCAAATACGAGAGGACATGAGAGAACAGCAACAAATCGCTGATAGTAAACTCAAAGATAAGAAAGAACAAATAGTTGATATGAAAGGAAAGTTAACTGACCTGCAGGCTAGCTTAAAGGAATTGAATAAAGAAGGGAAAAGTGCCGTGGTTGACCTAAAGGAGAAAATGGCAGAAAGAGAAAATGAATTGAAAAAGAATTTCAAAGCACAGCTGGCAAAAGCCAAGGAGAAATTGGTTCAAGAGTTACACATGGCACAGGAAAGGATTAAACAATTGGAGAAAGACAGAGCGGCTCTCAAAGTTGCCCAACAGACTTTGGCCGAGCAGGAAGAGGAGATCGAAAGTCTCAAAGACAGTTTGGCTGAGCAGGAAGCAGAAAACGCCACCCTCAAAGAAGAGAACACGGAGCTCAAAGGGACTCTGGCTAAGAAGGAGGAAGAGATCAAAGACCTCGAAGCAAGTCTGGCCGAGAAGGAAGAGGAAAACACTGCCCTCCATGCAGAAGTTGCCGACCTCAAAGACAGTCTGACTAAGAAGGAGGAGGAGAACGCCGAGCTCAAAGAGGCTCTGTCTAAGACGGAGGAAGAAAACACCTGCCTCAAAGAGACTCTTTCGGCAAGGGACACGGAGATCGCCGGCCTCAAAGAGTCCGTTGCTAAGAGGGACAAAGATATGAAGGAATTCCAGGAGGCTATGGCTGAAAGACAAAACAAATGGGAGAAGAAACAGAAGGAATGGCAAGAAAAGGAAAAGCATATGAAAGATGAACACAAGAGGTTGCTCACTGAAAGCTACCAGAAAGAATTAGCGCTCAAGAACGAACTGGAACAAACCAAGGACGAGCTGGTCAAAAGTAGAAAGTTAAACGAAGACTTTACTAAGAGGTGTTCAGAACTCTCGAAACACCTGATGCACATCAAGGAGGTTCACAATACCCAGGCTTCCATCAGGAGAAAACAGGATCAGGAAATGAGTACCGTATGCGAGGACGAAAAAGACGAAGACGAAGACGAAGTAGAAGACGAAGTAGAACCGGAAATAGAATGCTGCATGGACAAGGTGGAGCAAAAGTCGGGCAACAACCAAGACCAAGACCAGGAGCAAGAACAGGAGGAGGAGCAGGTGCAGGATCAGGAGCAGGAGGAGGCGCAGGTGCAGGAGCAACCAGCCTAATGCCAAGGCTTCCTGGGAGAAGGCAAGATGGAGGGACCAGTGGAAGACAGTAGAACCATCCAGGCTTCACCACTACATCGAGGATCCCACTGATGCTCCTGGCCATCACCTCCCCGTAAGGAGTGGACAAAACCTCAATGGCCCGAGGACGGGTGTGGGACGTTTCGGTGCAGCAATGCAGAAGTGGGGTCTCACAGACGGCGCCCGCTGATGCGAATGTGGGGATCCACTATACAAGACAGTGGAACGCGTGATGACCAGCTGCCATAAATACCGGCCACGACGAATGGTGATTGTGGCTCAATAGACGGGAGTTTGTAAGTTCGCTCCCATAGCGAGTATTAGAGTGAGTAATTGAAGAAAAACTATAGGTTACGACCGTAACCCCTGATTTTTTCGATAATACAGTACGAGCAGGAATACTCGCCGAACATGGACAATGACACACTGGACTGGCATGCTGCAACGGAGCTGAAGGTCTATGGACATACGACAGAAGAAGCAACCAAGAAATAGATGGTCCATAGGCTACTGCCAATAGGCCAAAGAAGTACCTAAGAAGCACCTATATTTTCTCCTGCATGTTTTGTGTATTTTTAAATACATCCCTTTAATTTCATACAATGGAAGTCACTTGGGAATCCCTAAAACCTGGACCAGAAATGGAGTCATTATGTTATAGATGCTGTACATCACAGGCTGGCCTCATGAAGTCCCACTCGAGATCCACATCGGAGCAACAGGCAATTCTCGCTATTTCTATGTGTCATTAATTCGACTAAGGGTTAGGTTTTAGGGTGACGGGTTTCCATTCCCATTCTGAACACCAGGTTAGCATTCACCAGCGTCGGCAGGTTAGCATTCACCAGCCTCAGTTTTACTGAGGTTAGGGTTAAGGTTAGGTTTAGGTGGTCGGAATAGCAATGTGTCGGAGTGCCGATATGTAACCAGGTTTTAGGGTTAGGTTTAGATAATAGTTTTACTGAGGTTAGGGTAAGGGTTTGGGGTAGGTTTAGGCATAGTGGTTAACATTCACCAGGTTAGCATTCACCAGCGTCGGGCAGGTTAGCATTTCACCAGGTTAACATTCACCCGCGTTGAACAAATGGAACGTCCTTTAACATGATTCTAATAAGGCTGTTGGTTTGTCTGTGCGTGTCAGTAACCATCATGTGGAGCGAATCTTAATCGTTGGTAGAAAGTGTCTCATTTAACCACAGACTGGAATCAATGCAGGGCTGCCAACCAGTGTTGATTTTGACAGCAAATTTCGATTTAGTTTTAGTCATAGCCTTTTGAATAAAATGTCATTTAGTTTTAGTCATATTTTAGTTGTCTGAAATGTTTTAGTCTAGTTTTAGTCGTCTGAGTATCGTACGATCTTAGTCGACTATGTACAGTTGATTTTGTCAGCAAAATAATTAGTAATATTCAGGCCTTGATAGCGTCGTAAGGCCTTATTTTACACTTGGTAAAATATATTTGAATATTTAATTATATATAATATATACTACAAAGGTTTTATGGTCATGATGTCCTGATTCTAGGCTTAGAATAATTGATATAAATAATTTTGTAAATATCTAAGAAAGGAATCCTACCCGTGCGAAGTGAGCGGTGCAAAGGTGATTTTCATATGTATGACCGTTAATAGTGTAATGAGAAAATCACACCCAATGTGAAGTGAGCTGTGGTCGTGCTTGCATAACGTCTTCAGACTAGGATTTGAGTCTAGGATATACAGGCTATGCTACACACACACGTTTTACTATGGCAAAACGCTGAGCAAAAAGGCTACAGACACACACCCAGCCACTCTATGGAGCGGTTTACCACCGCTCAAAAAGAAATATAGATTTTCATATATGTATGATCATTAATACTGTAATGGAAAAAAAAGACAAACATTTAGAAATGGAGTTAGGGGTTATTGGTTTGATAATGAAGATATGTTGAAAATATATCTATTTCTCTTCTCTAGTTTTTGTTACCGTTATAAGTAAAGCATCATGGTCGTTGGCTGTGTAGTATGAGCTGTACAGAGAGGAATGCGCGTTGATATTCTTTTTATTTTGAAAGTATACATGGTCTATGTATCCTCCTTTAAAGTGAGTTGCTTGTTTTACATCCCAGTTTTAGAAGAGAATGTGAATTGTGATTTATGGGGTTTTCAGCAAAGCATATAATAACCAGTGTTGATTTTGACTGCAAATTTTAATTTAGTTTTAGTCGACTAAATATTGTTGATTTATTTCAGCAAAAATGTAAATAATATTCAGGCCTTGATAGCGTCGTAAGGCCTTATTTACACCTGGTAAAATATATTTGAATATTTAATGATATGATATATACTACAAAGGTTGTATGGTCATGATGTCTTGATTCTAGGCATAAAATAATTGATATAAATATATGTTTGTAAATCTCTATGAAAAAATCTATGATGATTTCTTCGTGGCATCAGTAAACCACACCCACTGCTGTGTCCTGTAGTCACCACCATAGCATTGTCTGTCCTGACTAATGCATGGTGTCAGTTTAGAGAAGGGAGAAAGTGTTTCAAAGATTAAAACAAAATTTAATATCATGGATGTTCCACTTTGACCAGTTTTGGGTTACTATTAAAGGTGATACACCATGAAATTTCACTTTTCCTATTTTAAAACCTTTTTTTGGGGTCCCACTAGCACCTTCTATCCTCACAAAGTCCCATTTCTAACCGTTGTGTCTTTCTCTGGTTTTGAGAAGGCGAAGGTTAAAAGTATCCCACGGGTTCTCAAAACAGGCTGTCCAGATTTGCTGCCGATTGTGACGTCATCTGCCGATTGTGACGTCATCACAAAAAAAAAAAAAAAAATCAAAAAAAACTTTTTTCAAAAAGTGCCTGGGGTGGCGCAGTTCAGGCCAAAGGTGGTACTGCAGCTGAAATGCTCTGAGAGCCATTCAAAAATGAGAGAGGCTCTCTATTCAGGAGTGGTAATTTAGCCTCAAAACTTTTGAAAAACGTTTTTGGGACATAAACAATATGACATAAATACTTTTTAAATGCATGGTGTATCACCTTTAAGGTGCTCTGAGATTATGGTGAAAGAAAGGGACATCTGCCTGGATGTCTATATTTGGGCAATGGTTTGTGCTGCTTCACGCCCAAGACCTAAGCCTATATAACGACATTCAGCAGAAGGTTTAATATTTTTACAGGAGGAATAAAACAGGGTGACCAGGTTTAGACGTTCTGCAGTTTAGCATTTCAGAAATAAAGAGCAAATGATGGACTCTAAAGTTGGAGATTTAACCAATAGTGAAGTCCGATGTGTAGACTGCGGTGAAAAGACAACAATAGACCCCACAAAGGTTGGGAGTACTGACAGGAAGAACGACTCTTCTACCAATGATGACGTCCGTCCTCCAGACCACAAAAGGCAAATGATGGATTCCTCTTCAGGAGTGAAAGCTGGGAGTACTCTCAGAAAAAACTGGTCTTTTTCCAATGAAGAAGTTTGCCGTATAGACGAGGAAAACCAGCGGCTGCTTAAAAAATTGTCGAGCTTGTCTCCCAGGTCCCCCCGATTTACTCGCCCGGTTCGGAAGACAACACCTCCAAAACAAGATGACAGCGAGCAACCACCGCAGATAAAGCCCCCCGAAACTGAAACTGTGGACACCAAGGTCTCAGACGACGAGAGCCCCACAAGGGAGGCACCAGAGCGAATCAAAAGAGAACCAGAAGAGACAGAAGAGACAGAAGAGACGGAAGAGACAGGAGAGCAGGCTGAAGAGCCAGAGTATGAGGACAAACCAAAGAAGCGTGCAAAGAAGAGGAGGCCTGTGAAAAGAAGAGATGAGGATGAATTGCCCCTCTGGGATGATGAGAAACAACGACTGTTAGACTTATTGGCTGAGAAAAAGGACATAATGGATGAGACGATAGTACAAATGCAAGAGGACATGAGAGATCAGCAACAAATCGCTGATAGTAAACTCAAAGATAAGAAAGAACAAATAACAGAACAAAAAGGAACGATAACGGACCTGCAGGAAAAGTTAAAGAAAGCAGGAGTGAGGGGGAAAGAATTGAAGGTTGACTTGAAGGAGAAAATGGCAGAAAAAGAAAATGAATTGACAAAACAATTCAAAGCAAAGCTGGCAAAAGCCAAGGAGAAATTGGTTCAAGAGTTAACCATGGCAGAGGAAAGGATTAAACTCTTGGAGAAAGACAGAGCGGCTCTCAAAATTGCCGAACAGACTTTGGCCGAGCAGGAAGAGGAGATCGAAAGTCTCAAAGACAGTTTGGCTGAGCAGGAAGCAGAAAACGCCACCCTCAAAGAAGAGAACACGGAGCTCAAAGGGACTCTGGCTAAGAAGGAGGAAGAGATCAAAGACCTCGAAGCAAGTCTGGCCGAGAAGGAAGAGGAAAACACTGCCCTCCATGCAGAAGTTGCCGACCTCAAAGACAGTCTGACTAAGAAGGAGGAGGAGAACGCCGAGCTCAAAGAGGCTCTGTCTAAGACGGAGGAAGAAAACACCTGCCTCAAAGAGACTCTTTCGGCAAGGGACACGGAGATCACCGGCCTCAAAGAGTCCGTTGCTAAGAGGGACAAAGATATGAAGGAATTCCAGGAGGCTATGGCTGAAAGACAAAACAAATGGGAGAAGAAACAGAAGGAATGGCAAGAAAAGGAAAAGCATATGAAAGATGAACACAATAGGTTGCTCACTGAAAGCTACCAGAAAGAATTAGCGCTCAAGAACGAACTGACACAAACCAACCAAGAGCTGGTCAAAAGTAGAAAGTTAAACGAAGACTTTACTAAGAGATGTTCAGAACTCTCGAAACACCTGATGCACATCAAGGAGGTACACAATACCCAGGCTTCCATCAGGAGAAAACAGGATCAGGAAATGACTACCGTATGCGAAGACGAAAAAGACGAAGACGAAGTAGATCCGGAAATAGAAATAGAACACGATCACGAGCACGAGGGCGACGATTGTCCATGCTGCGTGGACAAGGTGGAGCAAAAGGTGGGCAACAACCAAGACCAGGAGCAAGAACAGGAGGAGGAGCAGGTGCGGGATCAGGAGCAGGAGGAGGCGCAGGTGCAGGAGCAACCAGCCTAACGCCAAGGCTTCCTGGGAGAAGGCAATATGGAGGGACCAGTGGAAGACAGTAGAACCATCCAGGCTTCACCACTACATCGAGGATCCCACAGATGCTCCTGGCCATCACCTCCCCCGTAAGGAGTGGACAAAACCTCAATGGCTTGAGGACGGGTGTGGGACATTTCGGTGCAGCAATGCAGAAGTGGGGTCTCACAGCTGCGAATGTGCTGTGAATGTTGGGGATCCACTACAAGACTATGGAACGCGTGATGACCAGCTGCCATACATACCGGCCACCATGAATGGTGATTGTGGCTCAATAGACGGGAGTTTGTAAGTTCGCTCCCATAGCGAGTATTAGAGTGAGTAATTGAAGAAAAACTATAGGTTACGACCGATCGATAATACAGTACGAGCAGGAATACTCGCTGAACATAGACAATGACACACTGGACTGACATGCTGCAACGGAGCTGAAGGTCTATGGACATACGACAGAAGAAGCAACCATGGTGAAGAAAGAGATGGTCCATACTGCCATTAGGCCAAAGAAGTACCTAAGAAGCACTCGAGTGGGACTTCATGAGGCCAGCCTCATGAAGTCCCATTCCGACACATTTCCATTCTGAACACCAGGTTAGCATTCACCAGCGTCGGCAGGTTATCATTCACCAGCGTTAGTTTTACTGCAATCTTCCCAGAAGTTCTTTTTTCGCCACTAGGGGGGCGAGAAGAACCTCTGGGCGAAAACTATGATATTCCTGGCCAGGAAGTTGTCCCAGGCTCAGAATCTGAGCTGGGACAATACCGGAATGTAGAGCCCTGTGCAAACCTTCAAAACATTCAGAATAGAAATGAAACAACAACACACTGCAGGCGATGTTTCGAGGTTAGGGTGAGGTTAGGGTTAAGGTTAAGGTTAGGTTTAGGTGGTCGGAATAGCAATGTGTCGGAGTGCCGGAGTCTAACCAGGTTTTAGGGTTAGGTTTAGGCATAGTTTTACTGAGGGTTTGCGTTAGGTTTGGAATAGCAATGTGTCAGAGTAGATTTACTGACGTTAGGGTAAGGGTTTGCGTTAGGTTTGGAATAGCAATGTGTCGGAGTAGATTTACTGACGTTAGGGTAAGGGTTTGCGTTAGTTTTGGAATAGCAATGTGTCGGAGTAGTTTTACTGTTTACTGAGGTTAGGGTAAGGGTTTGCGTTAGGTTTGGAATAGCAATGTGTTGGTGTAGTTTTACTGAGGTTAGGGTAAGGGTTTGCGTTAGGTTTGGAATAGCAATGTGTTGGTGTAGTTTTACTGAGGTTAGGGTAAGGGTTTGCGTTAGGTTTGGAATAGCAATGTGTTGGTGTAGTTTTACTGAGGTTAGGGTAAGGGTTTGCATTAGGTTTGGAATAGCAATGTGTCACCCGCAGCGAACAAATGTAACGTCGAACAAATGTTATGTCACAATATCGACACGCTCCCGGGAGCAACACCATTATTAGACACTAGCTTTGTTTGTTTACTTTGTTTGTTTGGGGACTGCCCCATAGGTCGAACTCCCGTTGGGTCGAACAGCGTCGGCAGGTTAGATAATCACCCGCGAGCGTCGGCAGGTTAGATAATCACCCGCGTCACGGTTACTGAGGTTAGGTTTAGGGTTAGGGTTAGAGTTAGGGTTAGAGTTAGGCATAGTTTTACTGAGGTTAGGTTTAGGGTTAGGGTTAGAGTTTGGTGGTCGATCCAAAGGGTGTTCGACCTAATGACATGTTACTGTTTTTTTATGTATTATTATTAGGGATGTCCAGATCGGGTTCGGGAGATCGGGGCCGATTTCAAAAGATCGGAATCGGGAGAAAAAGATCGGGAAACACTTTGTCTTTATATATTTAGAAAAATATATAAGCTGATGAGCTTTATTTTTAATTTGTTTTGATACAATGCTGCACTAAGTGGAAAAAAAGAAGCTTGGATAGAATGGATACTGTTATTTAAATTTAAAAACAACCTTAAGGGACAACATAACATAATTTTTCTTTTCTTTTTCCTTAATGCATTACCGAAAGATCGAATCGGGAAGGATCGGGATCGAATTGGGAGCAAAAATATGTGATCAGGGCATCCCTAATTATTATTATTATTATTATTAACTCTGTGAGCAGCTAATCTCTGGCACCGTTGGCCCGATCAATGTGAAACACACACTCCCTAGATGCCAGAGCAGAGCCTCTACCCCATTTTTCACATCGGGCTACCAGGAGACCAAAACACACTAGAAATACTGTTCCTACGAAACAGTGTGGGCTCACATGGAACACCATATTGGCTAAGGGCCCTGCCTTTGTACTGTCGGTCATTTTTTTAGGAGAATAACCTTGGTATATATTATAAGGTTTTGGTATAACATACTGGTCTCGACTCCACGTGTTGTTGTTATTTATATCTGGTCGCACTTGTTGGTGGTGATGTCACCAAGAACGCTGCTCCTCATTGGCTAAGGGCACTGCCTTAGTTTGTACTGTCGGTAATTTTTTTGTGGAGAATAAACTTTACCTATAAAGATTGGTGTAACATACTGGTCTCGCCTTTCAACGAGCCCACACTTATTTGATATTAAGGTGGTTGCACACTGCTGCGTTTTTCGGGCCGAATATCGGAGTGAATTTCGGAGTGCGTGAGTAAGAAAATCAACCTCACGTTATGTCAGTCACGTTTGCACACTGCCGCCCGTTTCGCGCACCACTCGGTCCCTTGCTCTCTCTATCTCTCTCTCTCTCCTTGCCCTGAAAAACGCATTTCGCAACAAAAAACGCAGCAGTGTGCAACCAGCTTTACTCCTACAGATGTTGTCCACATATCACGCGGTATCTGTACAAAGTATCTCTATTAATGTGTTCAAGACGGGATTTGTCTGATTTTTCATATTCCACCCGATTGGCTAAGATTGGCCTCCAAAGGTTTGCAGGAGTGGTCCGTTGTCATGAAAATGCCTCGTCCGACTGCCATGAAACTTTGCACACACGACACGTCAAACAAATGCCAACCTTTTCGCATTGGCCTATTATAGCGCCACCAGCAGGCTGATTTTTACAGAACACACTTTTTGATATTACTCCTAAGAGCAGAGACTGAATTCCGAACATTGCTGTCCCACAAAACCTATACTTGGCCTGTCTAGTTTGGGATATGTTCATACAGTGGGGAATATATAAAACCGATTAGAAATACTGTTCCTACGAAACGTGACTATATTCTGCAGTGTGCTAACTGGCATGTGAAGCTCAACCAATACTCCAGCTACCACCACTCCCAGATTTTTCTCCGCAACTCGATTGCACCTCATTGGCTAAGGGCCCTGCCTTTGTACTGTCTGTGACAGAACTCACGCGACGGAACTCATCACTATATATAAATAATGAAGATAAAATAGTGTTCTCGCCTTTCAGGCTTCTTTTTGTAAATGATCACCGCGGTGCCTATTATGCCTACTATGATAGGGGCTAGTCGGTACCGCGGTGAAGAGCTATCCACCGCGGTGTAGTCTTTTTGAGTCATAAAACTACAACGTTATGTCATTACTCTCGGTGTAGAGCTTTCCACCGCGAGTCCCGACACATCTCTCTGTTTTTACTTTCAGACAGATAGGCTCTTCACCCCCTTCACTGATTGGTCGATCTAGACCAGTCAGTCACGATGAATAGGACTTCACCGTGACTGACTATGATGGCCTCCACTTATTTTCTCACTTTAGGTGGATAGCTTTACACCTAAAATTAGCGGTGAATAGCTCTTCACCCTGGACTCTGATAGAGGCTTTAGTGTTAGAGTTAGGCATAGTTTTACTGAGGTTTGGTGGTCGATCCAAAGGGTGTTCGACCTAATGACGTTACCGTACAAATGAAACCAAATGTTCCATTTGTATACTCTCAGTGTGTAACAGACCTGTGATGGTCATTCAGGGCTACATCTCTTGTCCACTCATTTTGTATGTCTGTGGCAAAAAATATATACAAAATAATTTACAAAAATGTCCACACGCCAGCATGGTGAAGACGGGAGCGCTTCGCTGTTACTACGTGTCATCTTTTCGACACTGGACACAACTCCGTCTGTCATTCAATGTTATATGAGATACTTCAATGGTTTCCTGTGTAAATAAGCCGAGTGCTTTCCTAGGATCTCCTTTTAGTTGACCTTGTACAAGTGAACTGTCCGTCATGAAACTGTACTTTTTTTCTATGCAAACTCCTAATAAAGTCTTCAATCAATCAATCCTTGTCACAACAATACAACTGCCATTGGGGCAGTTGACTGAGATGTCGTGGAGTAGAAGTAAAAGTACTGCAAATGTATATATAAAATACTGCAGTAAAGAAAAAAAAACTCAAACTTATAAGTACACTACAGTATTTGAGTAAATACCGTACTTAGTTACTTTTACACCATTGTTCATGTCATTGTCTTTATTTACAATGTATTCCAAAATAGGCTTAATTATATCCTTTTTGTTTGCGCACAAAAATGTCAGGGCACAAATTGAACAGTATGAAAGTAAAACAACATGAAAGGCCTCTCCATACTTCGACCGAAATGTTCGGTGAGTTGCGTTTTCCGACGTGCAAATTTCCGAACTCTCGTTCGGTCCAATGCTTTTCAGAAGTCCCGAGGGATATAATTTTATGGTAGAAAAGGACCTTTTGACCGAAAACAGCGGTTTCGGTCGAAGTATGGAGAGGCCTTTAGCTTAATTCAGTGATTTTCTTTTAATAATTATTTGGGAAAAAGGAAAAGGTGAAATATAAAAAATAATTATTAAAAATAAATGAAAAAAGTTATCGAAAAAACATGGCCTCATTAGGAGGGTATTATGAGTCACCAGAAAAAATAATGGGTGTTTTTAATGAATCTATCATGGTTAAAATGGAGTTTAAAGTTACAATGGGTGTGTGTGGGGAGAGGCCCTGTGCCTGGAGGGCCTGGTAACATTTACATCAAATATCTAAATATTGAATCAAACTAATTAAAAACTGTTCAGGGTGTTCATAAAAGCCTGATCAGACGATAAAATTACCAAAAGTTTTTTTGAAAGTGAAATATCCATTTAACTACAGTACTTGAGTTAAATGTACTTAGTTACTTTACACGACTGTCCATGTCTACAGATTCTTGACCCTTCGAACACAAGTTATTTGCTATCTGACCCCAATGACTCGCAACAACGCAACTCCTTGCAAGTTGCAACATATGATGCAACTCCTTGCAAGTTGCAACCATTAACCTAAAAGGCAGTTAACTTGAAAGGAGTTGCATTGGTGTGTGGACTGGCTGGCCTTTAGAGAACGTGATCATGAGAGCGTGTAAACAAAGAGAATCTACGTTAATTACATTTTAGGCTCATGTGATAGAAATATTATTTCAGGTTCCTGTTTACTTCCTCCTTTCCAAGGGGGTGGCAGTGGCTCAGGGGTAGAGAAACCGTCATTAGAACACAGAGGGTTCCCAGTTCGATCCCGGGCTCTCCCCCAGAGTTAGTGTGGAAGAGTCCTTGAGCAAGACTCTGAACCCCTAGTTGCTCCTGGTGAGCAGGTTGGTGCCTTGCATGGTTTCCTCTGCCATTGGTGTACTGCAGGGTTCCCCAATAGGCGGCCCGCGGGCCATTTGCGGCCCGCGGGGGGCTACTGTCTGGCCCACACCAACCCCAGTAATAATGGTGGTATAAGAGCAGCAACAACACTAGTATATCGTCGTTGTCGGGTGGAAATCTCGTATCTCCAAATATGTACGTTCTTTCGCAAATCATACAAGGCCAAAAGTAGTGAAAACAGCAGATCTACAAGCACACAACGCCTCGCACCGCAAGGCGCTGTTTGCTTGTAGATCGGCTGTTTTCACTAGTTTAAATCATTTTTAAAATGATAAATTCAAAACGAACGGTTAATTTGGACATACAAGATGTTCACCCAACAGCGACGAAAACTGTCGCTAACTGTCGCTAACCCCCAGGGACCTGGGGGTCCCTGGGGCTCCGGGGGTCCTTGGAGGTTGTAGTTTGGCAGGCAAGGAGTGTGTGTGTGTGTGTGTGTGTGTGTGTGTGTGTGTGTAAAATCTGGCATGGATCGGGTCAACGGGTGCGGAGATATAAGCAGGGAAAAAGTGTGACGTGTGATGTGTGAGCACATTTGGTCATTTTTTACATCTGGGGGTCCCCCAGGGACCTGGGGGTCCCTGGGGCTCCGGGGGTCCTTGGAGGTTGTAGTTTGGCAGTCAAGGAGTGTGTGTGCAAAATTTGGCATGGATGGGGGCAACGGTTGTGGAGATATGAGCAGGGCAAAAGTGTGACGGACTCACTCACTCACAGACAGCCGGTGGAGGTTTTGGTAGTAAATGCGACCTACGGTCGCAATAATTTACAAAAATGTCCACACGCCAGCATGGTGAAGACGGGAGCACTTCGCTGTTACTACGTGTCATCTTTTCGACACTGGACACAACTCCGTCTGACATTCAATGTTATATGAGATACTTCAATGGTTTCCTGTGTAAATAAGCCGAGTGCTTTCCTAGGATCTCCTTTTAGTTGACCTTGTACAAGTGAACTGTCCGTCATGAAACTGTACTTTTTTCTATGCAAACTCCTAATAAAGTCTAGCCTGCTTCCAGACCAGAGACCCCGCCCACTCTCAGAGTGGACTCTTTCTCTGGTCTGGAGCTGACTACAGGAATCACTTTTTATTTTCGGTTGCTCCAATGAGCGCGGGGGGTGGGGGTGGGTCTAACGAATATCCAATCCGCGCAGCAGTTGAAACGATTCAAACGAAGTTCACACACAGGCAGGCTGAGGAAGGCACACGCACACACACGCACGCGCTGAGTTCACCAAGCTGTTTATGTTGATTACATGTTTCTGGTCGCAGTTCTGTCACTGGCACAGACAGAGACACACACACAATCACACCATAGGCGCCGACTCTGTGTGGGCTGAAGGGCCGCGGCACCCCGCGAGATAAAGCCCGAAATTAACACGTACAGCTTTGTTTGAAGGGAAAACACCAGCCCCAGGTGTGGGGGCTGAGGGAGCGATAGAAACTAACGCTGGGACTGGAGGCGGAGCGCTCCCATAGCCTATTTGCATGTAAGCAAACATGCCTAATAGTTCTTGTTTTAACCAGGCAGGTAGGTCTACATTCCAGTGGGGGGGCTGGTGTGGGGGCTGTGGGAGCGATAGAAAGGGAGGCACTGAAACTTGACATGGATGTCATAGCCAACCGCTTCATATCCCGTGCATCTGTAAGGAGTAGCACCTTCCTCACTAAGAAATAAATACAATTTTTTGGTTTTGTTTTGCTGCAAGTAGCCTACTTGTATGCAGTGTTCACTTTATAGGCCTAATAGGCTGTTGCAATAGCGTGGCCATGGTTTTAATACTATTTTGTCTTTCTTTGCATTTTATTTTCTATCATTTAGCAGACTACTGCATGATGGACGAATACAAGGGCGAGACGGCACAGTGTCTTCTCTAATCAATACAATGCCATGGCATTAGCTAGTTTTTTGTTTGATATGGTGCTTAACTGTTGAAACATGCTGAACTTTCATTGTAAAAATGTACCACTGTACTATTGACAAACTGTAAATAAAGTATCCATCTGAGAAAAAAATGCCCTTTTTTTGCGACGACGACGACGACGGGGGGGGTAGGGGGGGGTAGCGCTCGATGCTTCAGCACCTCGCGGCATGGACAAAACCCGGCGCCTCTGAATCACACACACAGTCCGCGACCGTGCGTCGCGTCCACCGTGCGTCTCGATCACCGTGCATCGCGATCACTCGCGCGCGGATGCGCGCGTGCACGCTCGCAAAAAAAGTCCCTCCCTGTAAATCGCTTAGAATAGAGCACAGCTTCAGACTAAAGCGTGAGCTGAGTCTGAAATCAGGCTAAATAAAGTCTTCAATCAATCAATCCTTGTCACAACAATACAACTGCCATTGGGGCAGTTGACTGAGATGTCGTGGAGTAGAAGTAAAAGTACTGCAAATGTATATACCAGTAAGACTCCCTAATCGGGAGATAAGCGACCGTAGGTCGCTTATCTCCACAAGGGCAAAAAGGGCAAAAATTTGTTTTTCCAAAATCTTCCTGATCCATGTTGATGACATGAGTGTAGACATGCTGTGTAGTGATTTTCGTGATTTTAGGGCAAAATCTGTAGGAGCAGTGTCCAAAAATGTGTTTTTAAAAGTCGGCCTGAAGGTGGCGCTATATGGGACAGATTCATGGTGATGGGATGAGTGTAGACATACTGTGTAGCGATTTGCGTGATTTTAGGGCAAAAACTGTAGGAGCAGTGTCCAAAAATGTGTTTTAAAAATCGGCCTCATGGTGGCGCTAGAAGAGGGCCATGTGAGAAATGAGGGGTGGGGTGTCCGCGTTGCCTTGGCGGACGAATAGGTACCGGCCCCGGCTCTCCCGGACCCTCCTAGCCCGAGTTACGGCATTTTATGTGAGCTGCAGTGGAGGGGGTCCTCCACTGGGGGCGCCACCACTTTTGCATCCGTTCTGGAGCACCAGGAGTCGGTGGTCCCCGGGAATTCCCCGTGAGCAGCCCCGTTGGGGTGGTCATTTGGTCATTTTTGCACATTTGGTCATTTTTTACATCTGGGGGTCCCCCAGATACCTGGGGGTCCCTGGAGCTCCGGGGGTCCTTGGAGGTTGTAGTTTGGCAGCCAAGGAGCGTGTGTGCAAAATTTGGCATGGATCGGGGCAACGGTTGCGGAGATATGAGCAGGGCAAGAGTGTGACGTGTGAGGTGTGACAGACAGACGGACTGACTGACTGACTGACTCACTCACTCACAGTTTGTGCAGGTTTTGATAGTAAGTGCGACCTACGGTCGCAATAAAATACTGCAGTAAAGAAAAAAAACTCAAACTTATAAGTACACTACAGTACTTGAGTAAATGTACTTAGTTACTTTTACACCATTGTTCATGTCATTGTCTTTATTTACAATGTATTCCAAAATAGGCTTAATTATATCCTTTTTGTTTGCGCACAAAAATGTCAGGGCACAAATTGAACAGTATGAAAGTAAAACAACATGAAAGGCCTCTCCATACTTCGACCGAAATGTTCGGTGAGTTGTGTTTTCCGAGGTGCAAATTTCCGAACTCTCGTTCGGTCCAATGCTTTTCAGAAGTCCCGAGGGATATAATTTTATGGTAGAAAAGGACCTTTTGACCGAAAACAGCGGTTTCGGTCGAAGTATGGAGAGGCCTTTAGATTAAATCAGTGATTTTCTTTTAATAATTATTTGGGAAAAAGGAAAAGGTGAAATATAAAAAATAATTATTAAAAATAAATGAAAAAAGTTATCGAAAAAACATGGCCTCATTAGGAGGGTATTATGAGTCACCAGAAAAAATAATGGTTTTTTTAATGAATCTATCATGGTTAAAATGGAGTTTAAAGTTACAATGGGTGTGTGTGGGGAGAGGCCCTGGGCCTGGAGGCCGGCCTGGTAACATTTACATCAAATATCTAAATATTGAATCAAACTAATTAAAAACTGTTCAGGGTGTTCATAAAAGCCTGATTAGACGATAAAATTACCAAAAGTTTTTTTGAAAGTGAAATATCCCTTTAACTACAGTACTTGAGTTAAATGTACTTAGTTACTTTACACGACTGTCCATGTCTACAGATTCTTGACCCTTCGAACACAAGTTATTTGCTATCTGACCCCAATGACTCGCAACAACGCAACTCCTTGCAAGTTGCAACATATGATGCAACTCCTTGCAAGTTGCAACCATTAACCTAAAAGGCAGTTGAAAGGATTTGCATTGGTGTGTGGACTGGCTGGCCTTTAGAGAACGTGATCATGAGAGCGTGTAAACAAAGAGAATCTACGTTAATTAGGCTCATGTGATAATAATATTTCAGGTTCCTGTTTACTTCCTCTTTTCCAAGGGGGTGGCAGTGACTCAGGGGTAGAGAAACCGTCATTAGAACACAGAGGGTTGCCAGTTCGATCCCGGGCTCTCCCCCAGAGTTAGTGTGGAAGAGTCCTTGAGCAAGACTCTGAACCCCTAGCTGCTCCCGGTGAGCAGGTTGGTGCCTTGCATGGTTTCCTCTGCCATTGGTGTACTGCAGGGTTCCCCAATAGGCGGCCCGCGGGCCATTTGCGGCCATTTGCGGGGGGCTACTGTCTGGCCCACACCAACCCCAGTAATAATGGTGGTATAAGAGCAGCAACAACACTAGTATATCGTCGTTGTCGGGTGGAAATCTCGTATCTCCAAATATGTACGTTCTTTCGCAAATCATACAAGGCCGTCGCACAAAAGTAGTGAAAACAGCTGATCTACAAGCACACAACGCCTCGCACCGCGAGGCGCTGTGTGCTTGTAGATCGGCTGTTTTCACTAGTTTAAATCATTTTTAAAATGATAAATTCAAAACGAACGGTTAATTTGGACATACAAGATTTTCACCCGACAGCGACGAAAACTGTCGCTGGAGTAGCGGGAACGCCACCGTCGCCCCCTGCAATGTCGTGGCCCTCGGCTTGGTACCCTAGACATAATTTGGCCCTAGGGGAAAACTAATTGGGGAACCCTGGTGTACTGTATGTGTAGCAGGGTGATCACAGCTTCAGCCTGATTGTCTCAAAAGTCTAGTAGGCCTATGTCCCCCAGACCATAAGATGTCTCTTTGATCTAGTGGTTAAAGGGCCATTTCACCTCTGGGACAACCAGATCTTATTTTATTGTTGTTTGGGACACGATCAACACAATCCTGAGTTATTTTTTGTGTTCAATCTGTGTTTTGAGATATTTTAGTATTTCAGCATGTACTAGTGATGCAAAACGCATCATATGATGCAAAATTCATCACTAGTACATGCTGAAATACTAAAATATCTAAAAACATAGATTGAACACAAAAAATAACTCAGGATTGTGTTGATCGTGTCCCAAATAACAATAAAATAAGATCGGGTTGTCCCAGAGGTGAAATGGCCCTTTAAGATGTTGGACTTTCACGCGGGAGGGTTCTCATCCTGGGTGTTACATATGAATGTGTGTGTGTGTGTGTGTGTGTGTGTGTGTGTGTGTGTGTGTGTGTGTGTGTGTGTGTGTGTGTGTGTGTGTGTGTGTGAATAGATAGACAATACACAATCTATGTAAAGCAAGGCGTTATACAAATACAAATAGACCACACCTATTTCAGACAAATAATTAAAGGACACTTCTGGTTGGCTGAGGCTCTGTCTCAGTGCAGTGTGGCAAAGTTGACACTGCCGTGTCACTAAGGGTGGCCTCTAATTCAGAGGCCAACTCAACTGTTCTGGTACGCACGCACGCACGCACGCACGCACACACACACACACACACACACACACACACACACACACACACACACACACACACACACACACACACACACACACACACACACACACACACACACACACACACACACACACACACACACACACACACACACACACACTCCATGGACAGGCGTATGTTACTTAGCAGCAATGGGGGAGGACTCGGAGTGAATCATATTTTATCAACTGAGAATTTTGCTTTTACATTAAACCAAATTACAGCATATTTTAGGTGGTAGGCAGCCATATAGGTTAATTAATGGTCAATGTATAAATACTTTTGGCTTTTGGGCAACATTCTCAGGATCTACTTGGGGATTTGGTTAGAATCATATAAACTAAAAAACATTTTAGTCCAGAAAGGTCTACTTGTTAGACAATAGTAGTTGATTTATTTAATTTGTTGGTTTTAGAATCTTTACAGATGTTTTGTTTCTCAGTCTGCCCCTCCCCTTATGCAAAACATACTCGGTAGACTTTGACATCCCATCGCCCGGAAGGACGATTGTGTTGTGATTGGCTAGTGAGCAGTGCTGTCAAGCGTCGGGCGGGCTCCTTGACAACCAACTGGCCAATCACAGACGGACCATGCTCCAGCCTCCCCCTGACATAGCCCTGAAACATGACGGCCATATGACACGACCCTCATGCATCCACCTTAACCTTGCTTCCTGCGAGGTAGACAAAGTGCCCCGTGCAGGCTAAACAAACGTTCACATTTCAAAAATAAAGTGCTTAACCAAGGCTAGTTTGTGTCAGAATACATGCCGCTCAACCAGAATTACATGCCGCTCCCGTATTGTTTAATAAAAAGCATTGTTATCTGTGTACGTGTGTTCCCCATGCGCACCAAGGTCACTGAGATGTGGGCGTGACCGTGCAAAATGTCCGGAAATACGAGGGGAAAACAGAAAACGATCGGATAAAAAATGCTTTTTATTAAACAATACGCGAGTGACATGTCATTCTGGTTGAGCGGCATCTATCCTGACACAAATTAGCCTTGGGTAAGCACTTTATTTATGAAATGAGAACGTTTGTTTAGCCTGCCGGGTCACGTTGTCCTCCTTGCTTAGAAGCAAGGGGAGGAGGATGCATGACGGTCGTGTCATACGGGCGACCGCGCGTTTACCAACGAGTCTGAGGCCTTAAGCTAGATGCAGAAAATAGACCCACATTTAGAGTGAAAAAATATTTGCTTCTGGGGGTCCCTGCCCCTGGAACAAAGTATTTTGAGATGGGGGTCCGCGGCCAAATACATATCATTTTGGGGTCCTTGACATGACAAAGTTTGTGAAGTGTTTTCAGAAAACTGTTTAATAGGATTTAGAATTAGAGGACACGTTTTGTAGAAAAGGACCCCACAAAATGATATGTATTTGGTCCAGGGACCCCCATCTCAAAATATTTTGTTCCAGGGCAATCCAGGCCCACGCAGGGACCCCCAGAAGCAAAGATTTTAGTTAAAATGTTGACTCTAATGTGGGTCTATTCTGCATCTAGCTTAAGGCCTCAGACCCGTTGGGAAAAAACGAGCACGTCCCCCCTGACGATGGGATCCAGGCTCCAGCGTTTACTCGGTATATCCGGAAATTAACAATCTCGTGATGTCAGGAGGTCCAGCCAAGGAATGGAATGACTGCACTTAGTTTAGTTTAGAAGGCTTTGAGGACTAAGAAATAAGAAATAATAACTAAAACAAACCCCAGGTCGGTGTCAAACTCGGCTATTATTCAACGATGTTGTCAACCCGCACGACGCCATGGAATTAACCAAACCGGAGGATATTATCGGCCACCGGTCCGTGGACGGTGAACGAAAGGATGCCGCCTGTAGGAACTAAACCGACGGGGATGTGATTTGTAGCTGACCGGGGCTAGCAGCTGGGCTAGTGGATGCAGTGACCGGGCTACAGTGGCCAGCTGGCGGGCTAGTGGACGGCACAGTGTGTGTGTGTGTGTGTGTGTGTGTGTGAGTACTTACTTAGCCAACATTTCTCCTCCTCCCCTGTAACTTTAACTGTCGTCAGTCGGAGCCATGACACGGCTGGTGCTGGAGCAAGTGACTGATTTCGGGGACTATACTGGGGGTAAAGAATTAAGCGAGCTCCTGAAACAGCTGAGCAGTGGTGGTGGTGGAGGTGTTGGAGGTGAGTGCTCCAGAACCAGACCTCTGTCCGACGTGCGTGTGAGCCCGGACGGACGTCACATCCATGTCATCCTCCGCAGACCCAGAGTGGGTCTCGTGACTTTCGACAAGTACGAGCGACCCCAGCTGATCCGCGGCGGCGGCGGCAGCCTCCACCGCCTGGACCTGGGGGGTCCGGGGACGCGTACCGTGCCCATAGTGGACCTGGTGTATCTGAGCCGCAACAACAGTGGCGTTGTTGTTAAAAGCAGCAGAGATCAGCAGCAGGGCGACAGTAGTGCCGCTGCGGCTGCCACACTGGCAGTGGTGTTCGAGAATGGCAAAGCAGAGTTCTGGAGGTTCCAGGAGTGCCGGGCGGGCTGGCATTTCCTGCAGACAGCCGAGCTGTGCAACAGCCCCCGGGCCAAGGTGGTGTCGGTGTCCGCCTGCTCGGACCACATCGTCTGGTGCGAGGAGAGACCGCCCTCGGAAAGCTCCACCGGTGCCACCACCACAGCCAACACTGCCACCAGGAACAACTTCAGATACTGTATCTGCAAACGTGCCTTCGAGGTGGTGGAGGGCGCCGTCACCCTGGGAGGGGTGAAGATCGCCCTGCACAACAACCCCCGCTTCACCGTGGTCAGCTCCGGCGAGCGCGCGGTCTACCTGCTTCCCGACCAGCAGGACAAGCGCCTGCTGAGCGTCTCCAAGCTGTTCCTGGTCTGGTTCCCCCAGCACGACTCCTTCAGGGTCAGCAGCACCTGCAGAGGCACGCTGCTCAACAACAAGAGAGACTCTCCTTCCTCGGTCAGAGAGTCCGACTTTAAGAGGTTGGTGGCGGACAGTTTGGGATACCTGTCGGCGCTCGAGCCGCCTGAGATCTGCTGCTGTTCCCCGGTGTCGGCACGTGGCGGAGGAGGCCTGCTGCTGCTGCTCAGCTCGGGCTGGGTGAGCCTGCTGCAGCGGGACGGGACGCTGCGTCACGTGTACAAGCTGGCGGACAACTGCACGCCGGCCAGCCGCGGCGGGACGCACTGCGGCCTCCGTGCGTACCGCAACACCCTGGCGCTGACCGTGGGCCGCACCCTGTACCTGGTGGACCTGGCGCGCGGCCGAGAGCTGCAGAAGATCTCCCTGAAGAGAGAGGGGCTGCTGTACGAGGACGGGACCGACGCGCCGCAGCAGGAGCTCCCTCGCCTGCTCTCGGAGACGGGGTTGTTCGCCGTGATGCAGCGCGACACGGACCCTCCCCGGCCGCCGAGGGCCTCTCCTCCTCCTCTGTGCGACGCGCCGGAAGGCCTCGTGCTCCGGCCTCCCGGAGCCCACCTGCTGCCGGAGGCCGAAAGCCTCCTCCGCCCCGGGGCTCTCCTGCTGGAGGCCGTCTTCGAGGAGGCGTGTAAGTACTACCAGCAGCGCAGCCTGAGCAGCACCCAGCTCACCGTGGACAAGCTGAAGAAAGGAGGCATGTTCCAGGCTCCCATCTCCCTGGCCTCCATCGTCAGGGACTACCTGGGCGGGGAAGGCGGGCTGAAGGGGGCGGCGGAGCTTTCGTCCCAACAGGGAGGAGGATGCAGAGGAGGCTCTGGGCCGGGTGAGAAGGGTCCAGACAAGCTGCTGGGGTCCCTGGAGGCCGAGCTGAAGGCCCTGGTGTCTCTGGAGGAGGTGAAGGGGAGCTTGGTGAGGGGCGGCCAGAAGGAGGTGGAGGCGGTGCGCGACAGCCTGGTGGAGCAGGAGGTGACGCGGCTGCTGTCGTCTGGCGAGCTGGACCGAGAGGCGGTGCTCCACCTCAACTCCATCTTCAGCCTCTTCCCCTGCCAGGTAAATTCTCCTTCTACAACACTTCCACACTGTGTGTGGAATTCATTACTACCTCCCTTAAAACATGTAGCTCGCTGGCATCCCTCAAAACTTCCCTAAAAAACTCCCCTTGTTTCCCCTACCATGTACATATAGTGTTTTTATAACTGCGATGATTTTTGAAAGGTTTTGTTTGCTTGCTATTCGTTATGTCCATGAATTGAATACCAAGGCCTTCCGACGTAAACAAATCAGGTCGACCAAAGTACATCATGAGAAAACAGTAAAAACAAGAGGACTTAAAACGTAAAAGGACTTATTTGGGATGCTCCTTTTAGGCAGGGTGTTTAACTGTACTTGTACTGTACTACAATGTTTTATTGAATTGACTATACTTGTACTGTTCTCCATTTCTTGTCTAATAAAATATTCAATCAATCAAAGGCGTGGAGCGCCGCCAAGGCCGCCCTGCAGCTGCGCTGCAACGGGGAGGACACCCTGTCCAGCTGGGCCCCGCAGGACGTCTGGAAGACCATCCTCAGCCCCGTCCCGGCCCCCAGCAGCAGCAGCAGCAGCGCTTCGGCTGGCCTCCCTTATGCCAACGGCCAGCCCAAACACAAGCTGGGCCACAGAGCCTCCGGTCCCGTCCCCAAACCCAACCTGCCAGGCTCGGGCTCCAACTTCCCCGCCGCTGCTAACAGCACGGCGGCGCTGCCCGTGTTCGAGCTCCTGTGTCACTCCATCTTCCACTTCCAGCCCAGCTGGCTGCCCAGGTAGGAGTGGGCGATATGGAAAATTATAATATGACGATATTCATCGAAGCTGTATCACGATACACAATCTTATCAAGATAGCTTTTCATTAAGTTTTAAGTTACAACCACATCACCTACAACAAAAAACTAAAATAAAAAAGGAGACCAGACCATTTAGACCAGTGGTCCTCAAAGTGGGATCCAGGGACTCTCTGCGTTCCTTTTGAGAGGCCTAAATTGACCCTTACAAGTATGTAACTCTGACATGATACCAAATACGGGTCCATTTGGTTCCATTTGTATACTGTCAGAATTAAAGGACCAGGTCACCTCTGGGACGACCAGATCTTATTTTATTGGCACACAACAATAAAATAAGATCTGGTTGTCCCAGAGGTGACCTGTTCCTTTAAGGTGAGACCTTGACATTGTAACGTTTGAGAACCACTGATTTAGACCCAAATGCAGGTTTAAATTGAATTCTGCAATGAATCTCTGCATTAACAATTCAACAGCATTTTCATTGTATCACGATATATATACAATATCTGTGAAAAGGCTGGTATGGTCTCAAGGATATTTGTCACCCTATCTATCTACGCCCAGGTTCCTGGAGCTGGCCCAGCAGCAGCAGGGCTCGGCGGGCCTGGGTCTGAGCCTGGCCTCGTCCTCCTGGGGGTACCCTGGAGGAGGGAGGGCAGGGGAGCAAGGCCAGGGCAGCAGCCTGCCGCTCTACAAGCGGGCCCTGGCCGTCCTGCCCGGGGGGCCCGGGGGGCCCCACAGGGACCACCAGGTCCTGCCCGGGCCCGGGGGGCCCCACAGGGACCACCAGGTCCAGGACCTGGAGGTGGAGCTGCTGCTGGTGAGCGGGCGTCCCAACGCCATCCTCCAGGCCCTACGCGTCCTCATGGGACGCCAGCAGTGGGAGCGCGTCACCCAGGTACTGCTTTTTACTTTACTGGAGTAGGGCTGTCACGATTGTGACATTTTACATGACGATTAATTGTCACTCAAATGATTGCGATTAACGATTTAATTGTGTTTTTGTCGTTGACTATTACATTTCTGTTTTCTTGTAAGCTTTGAAGTTGCACATGGCAGATATGACACATAACCCAAATATACAAAGAAATGGCTGACATATTTGACAACTTTATACTTAAAAAAGAACATTGATAGTGGAAATAGTCGATCTACAAGCTCACAACGCGTCGCATTGCGACGCGTTGTGAGCTTGTAGATCGGCTATTTCCTCTATTTTTGAAAATGTTTGAAAATATTTGAACATTTTTCAACATGTAAACGATTATGACGATTATGACAAAATAATTGCGATTAGACAATTACTGTATGTAATAATTATGACAGGCCTATACCCAGGTACTGGTTTTTACTTTACTTGAGTGTTTCCAAAAGTATGTTTGCAAATACCTTTCACTTCTACTCCACTACATATCAGAGGCAAATAAAGGTACTTTTACTCCACTACATTTATTTGGAAACTTTAGTTACTTCAGATATACATTATAATATTATAAAACATACATGAACCACTTTAGCCCTATTTTATACATAGGATATTTAAAAATAGCAGATCTACCAGCTCACAACACGTCGCAATTTGAAGCATTGTGACTCTTGTATATGTGCTTTTTTCAAACATTTTCATTTTTTACTTAGATCTACAAGCTCACAACGCGTTGCGACGTGAAGCACTGAGCTTGTATGTCTGCTATTTTCAAACATTTTGTACTTGTTGGTGCTTTAAGTACAACTTGATGCCAATACTTTTGTACTTAAAAGGACCACTTCACCTCTGGGACAATCTTATTGATCTTATTTTATTGTTGTTTGGGACACGATCAACACAATCCTGAGTTATTTTTTGTGTTCAATCTGTGTGTTAGATATTTTAGTATTTCAGCATGCAACTGGTCATATGATGCATTTTGCATCATATGACCAGACTTTTACTTGTGAGTACTTCTACATCGCCGTATCGATACTTCTATTCAGGTACAAAATGTGAGTTAACTCCCCCTCCCCCCTCCCCCCCAGGTGGCCCAGCGGTTCTGCGCTCAGAGCCCGCTGCTCAACAAGGAGATCTTCACGGTGCTGCTGTGCGAGGTGGCCCAGCACCGGGACCTGGACCCATACCTGGAGCTGCTGTGGACGCTGTGTCCCGAGGACGTCACGGTCACCGCCATCCTCAACCTGGTGCTGAAGAACATCCCCTCGCACACCTCTCCTCCTCCCCCCGCTGGCTCCTCCTCCTCCCTGCTCTCCTCGCCCTCCCCGCCCCCCTTCGCCCATGCCGGGCCCGGGGACCCCCGGGGGCCCGGGGACCCCCAGCGCGGCCACCTGACGGTGGGCCTGCTGAAGCCGCTGCTGAGCCGTGTCCTCCAGAGAGAGACCAAGCCCAGCCAGAGGTACGCCGACATCCTGCAGTCGCCCTCCTTCCCTGCTGCTGCTTCTCCCCCCGCGGTGCCCGCCGCTCCCGCTCCCCTTCCTCGCCAGGCTGGTGGGGTGGCACCACAGGGGCCCGGCGGCGGCGTGGGCACAGGCTTGGCGGTCCAAGATCACCACCGCATGGGCGCGGAGCCGCACAGCCCCGCACAGGAGTGCTCTAAACGCAACGCCGTCCAAGCGGGCAGGGTGACAGTACCTATTAATCCAGTCTGACACACATTCACGCACACACACACACACACACACACACACACACACACACACACACACACACACACACCTACACACACACACACACACACACACACACACACAGCATCACATCCTTGCATGTTGAGGAAAAGAACATTGAATAGACTTTTTTTTTGTTAACACCGCGCTCTGACTTGACTGATGCGGTGTCCTCGTAGATCATCAAACATGTATAGGAAGTGGATCGCACACAATGGCAAGAGTTACTTTTCTTTTTTGCTTTATTGCATATTTCTTACGATGAGAAACTGACATTTTGGCTATCCAGCCATACGCTGAAGAAGGCTGGATAGAACATCGCCGAAACGTCTTATAGAAATATGCAATAAAGAAAAAAAGAATATTAACTCTTGCCACTGTGTGTGCGATCCATTTCCCATACATGTTTGAAGGAAAAGAACATTGTCATTGAACATTCCACGTGTTAACTGACTTTGAGTTTACAGTTCAAGTAGTGTTGTGTTTTAGTTTTATCTTATAGACAGCGAAAACGACAATCCAACAACGGGAGATTGAAGAAGCACCTTATTATAGGTGTCTGGAAATTGACAATCTAAAGGTTATTATTAATCAAGCACATGTGTTGGAAACAACAGAACAATTACTCAGTATTATTATGAAGTTCTATTGTATGAGACAACCATTTCTGGGGGCTGCAGCGGTCCTCAGATTGACTACTACAAGCTATTAAATGACTACTGAACCATTGTACATACCTATTGAAATCCATTTTAAGTCTGAATGTGTGTGTATATATATATAATATGATATTATTTAAGTATTAAGCCCAAACATGGTCTTGAAAGCCCATGGCACAGTTAATGCCTACATTTGCGTTGAATAACCTGGCCTTTATGAAAAGACCACTGATAGTAATATATACGATACGTTGATGTGTAGTAGAGGGCTTTATGCTTGTCTGCCTGCTAAATATTCTCTGCCATAATATAGTCATTTGTGTCTGCTGTCTGTAGCCAAATATGTATTCTAGGGCTGGGCAATAATATGGATATTCTTTTGATCAATAGAGGGTATGCGTGTGACATCACTGTTGCTGGAAGTTATGTGGGAACACGCCTACTGAGTGGCAAAAAAACAAATGTCTGCCATTGACAGCCCATACATCCAAACAGAAAAGTCCTATCTGATTGTTTTAAACAAAGTTAACTCACCAACATTGTGGCTGTACTGAAAGCTTGAATTATCCTCTATCTGCAAAGTTTTGTTTCATAAAAATCCACCTTAGGCATGTTATGAGCTACTTTGTCAAGACATTCTGTGCAGGTTTTTATTTTTCCAAGTGTCCGAGTTTGGAAGCACTCGCTTTCAACAACAAATTAGAAACATGTGGTATGCAGAGCCGTTGAGTGATTTACAACTAGCACTTCCAAACTCCAATGCTCCATGCTGCTCAATGTTTTGCTACTCAGTCTAGATTAGGGGGGCGGGTCCCAGTGGATGTGCATACCCTCTATATAGGAGACTAGATGACATACAGTATGGGACTTTGGCATATCATATCGTGATATGGTTTTAATAATCACCTAAGCCTTATTTTATACTTTTTATTATTTGATAAAGTTGAATAAATGAGCCAAAGATCAGCTCGGCTACAACTCGCAGTGTTGTCGTTGATATTGAGTTGTTTGGTCAAAAGATTTAATGATATTTGACGTTGTCCATGGCCCAGCCCTGATCTCTGCTCCCCCAGTTGTTGTTGAAGTGATTCGGGGGTTTTCATGCAATGAGCGGCCAGCCTGTCTGTATCGACTGTTGTCAGCACAAAGTGCGCTCCCTGTGTTTGAATGTTCCTCCTGTACACAGTATGAGTGTTGTTTAGGCAGGCTTTGGGGTGAAAGTCCATCATCCTCTGTCTGTTGTTTACCATCTGGTTTTTGATTTCCTCTTTCAACTGTAAAGCTCAAATATTAACCACATTGGATGGTGTATCAGTATTCAGTAGTGTACTTAATTTGAGTTCTTGCAGATACCGAATACCGATACTGTAAGTTACGTTTCTGTACAAGTGCTTAAATAGTGTGTGGCGCTCCAAAATGAAATAATTATGTTGCCATGCCTAGAGTGAGAGAAGGTGAAAACACTAGTGTTCATTAGTTGAACTAACACACACAAAACTGTGTCTTAGGACTTTTGATATGTTGTTACCAACATATTTATGAAACAAAATGGTATCTGCCGTGAGCAATATCAGACGAGTATAAGTAGAGCACAATAGGCCGGTATCGGGGCAAGTACCGATTCGGTATCAGGACATCCCTATCTTTTATGCTTCACTGTAAAAATCTGTCTTTCCGCACTCGCTTTCGTCTTCACCAACGCTCTTATCTTCTCTGTCTGTCTGTCTGTCTGACATCCATCTTGTCTCATTCTGAGCAGTCTTGTAGTCCCACCCATGGGGAAATTCCTTCCAAAATGCCTGATAAAAATGGCTCGTAGTTCTGTTCTAAATTACATTTGGGGGTGGGGGTAATTCTGTTAAGTCTCTCATGATGGGCATGGCGCGGGTCTAAATCACACGTGTACACACACACACACACACACACACACAGAGCACCACAGAGCATAAGGTCTTGTCTTGCTGCCTGCCAGTGAGAGTAATGTCATTAGGAGATGTTAGGGCCTCTTGTCTTGTGTCTTCTCCGTCTTGGGAGCTTCATTCTCCATGCTCCTTAACAGGGATGGGACGATAAAGCGATATTATCGTTTATCGTGATAAAAAACACTCACGATAATCGTATCGTGGAGATTTAATTTATCGTGATATCGTCCTCTGTCATGCACTGGGGTCAATTCACCTTAATTTTATTTGCTGAGCTGCATATCCGGTACCACTTAAACCCTCTATAATTGGTAAAAGGTATTTATAATATACATACTTGATACAGTCTTTTTTTCACTCTATCAAATGTTTCGCCCCAGGATAATGGATTTTAATTATCGCGATATCGTAAATCGCGATTTCTTTGGTCACAATAATCGTGATATGAAATGTTCATATCGTCACATCCCTGCTCTATAACTGTGAATGCGCTGCTAACAGAGCCACCAATCAGTGTTCTTCTCGTGTCCTTCCTGCCGCGCACGTCAAGCCTTTCTGAAACGGATCTCGCTGTCTTCTAGTCTTATGATCAAAATGCTACGTTGTGTTATTATGAGTGCTGTAAGCCCAGTGGTTCTCAACCTGTGGGTCGTGGTCCACATGAGGGGGGGGGGGGGGGGGGCAGATGACGGTCAAATGCCAATTCAAGGACTTTTAAAGGATTCACAAGGGTTCATATTTTTATTAGAGAAAAGACGAGATGAGTGTTAAAATGTTTTCCTTTACTGCTTTCTGTCGTTTTAGCACGTTTAGTGTATTTTGATTTCAGTGGGTACAAGTGGCTAAATGTGTATTTTTAGACACAATAAGCCGTCGACTTCTTTATTGCTATTTACAGTAACACTACTAGCCTCCATAAGTCTCATCTGACCATGAAAGATTGTGGTGCGTCTTGGAAATGGGCTTATTGTGTGTAAAAAGAGATGTTTAGCCACTTGCACGCATGCCCCCTCCCACTGAAATCAAAATCATTAAAATCTCTTAGATAGAAAGGAGTAAATGAAAACATTTTAACACATCTTTCATTTTCTTTAATTGCAAACCCTTGTTGTAAAAAAATACCTTTTTTATACAGACAAAAAGAACATTACTGCATCAAAAGTAATAAACAAACTGGTCAAACATTGACCAAATTGTCAAATAATAAAAGAAAGAGGCAGAAAGTTGTGAAAATAGCCGCACTGTGAGACGACGTGAGCTTGTAGATCTGCTATTTTCACAATATGTATCTGTGGAACCGAGTCACATTAAATGTAATGCCCCGACTCTCCTCTACTCCAAACTCCTAAGTGCTTGTCAGGGTGAGTGGGTGGGGGGTCCCCAGTTCACATATGATGATGATTTCGGGGGTCACAGCCTGAGCAGGTTGAGAACCACTGCTGTAAAACAAGTTCAAGTGTCTTTTCTCTCCAGGCTGCCTTCTACCAACGGTGCAATTTTTTAATCAAACATTTTTTTTATTATTATTATTATTATATTTTTTGAGTTATGGACTACTTCTGAAACAGTCTATTTTGTATCAAGAGTTTTCTTCTTTTTGTTTCTTCTTTTTTTACGAGTACTGTATACAGTAAATGGTGGTATTCAGTTGGTTGGGTGATGATGATGGGAGGGACTGGGGTAAAAAAAGCAAGTCACGGTCCTACTCTAAAATGCCAGGGAACAATCCTTGTGCCTTGGGCAGCAGCAGCAGCAGCAGCAGCAGCGCGCTGCTCCTCATTTACAGCCCAGTGTCACATTTCTCCTCTGTTCCTCAGATGGAATGGCACACATAAAAGCCTTCAGCAGAGAGCTGTGACGTCACGTGTTTACACTGCTCTAGGAACAGCGGTTCTCAACCTTCACGGGCCGCAAATAATCATATTTTAACCCATTTAGGGCCTAGGATTATTGACTGCTTTAACTATTGAAAAATAGCAGATATACAAGCTCACAGCGCGGCACCGAGTGCCGCGCTGCGAGCTTGTAGATCTGCTATTTTTAAAAAATCATGATTTTTTTTTTTTTGCAAGTCTTTGAATATATCTACTTAAAAGCGAACATTTGTAACTAAATATTTACTTCTGGGTGGTCCCTGGAACGACATATTTTGAGATGGGGGTCCGCGGCCAAATACCTGTAATTTTGGGGGTCCTTGACATGAAAAAGTTTGAGAACCACTGATTCAGAGGAAGGATTTAGAAGTCGGGTCAAAGATCGGGTCAAAGATATTCAAAGATATTGCACACATTTTCACGATTTTTCAAAATAGCAGATCTACAAGCTCGCAGCGCGGCACTCGGTGCCGCGCTGTGAGCTTGTATATCTGCTATTTTTCAATAGTTAAAGCATAAACTAATGGTTAAAGTGGTTCAAATCTAACGCGATTCAACTACATTTAGTTTGACTCAATCTTTACCTTTTTTTGGGGGTTGTGGGGGTCCTTGCTTCATCTCTCAACTAAGGGGTCCTTGGCCTGAAAACGTTGAAGACCCCTGCTGTAGAGGTTCCTAAAACCTTTCTTTTTGCACGAGACTCAAGAGGAATTTGATAGCTCACCATAATCTACTATTTTCAGTTCATAACAGTTTTTTTTCTGTTACATTGATGTTTTTTTTTTTTTTGTTTTTTTTTTTTTTTATTCGTGAAATTATTTAGATTTTTCATTTTTATTTTTTCCTTTGGCATTTCTGACAATCTTTTGAAATTATAATAGAAAAGAAATAAAGAAAGGAATATTAACCCGTGACCCAGAAAAACAGGGGGTCCACGACCCACAAATGGGTCCCGACCTAGTGTTTGGAAAACACTGCTGTAGGGTACAGTATTCACGGTGTGCATCGCCATAAGTAGTTTACTGTGCAGAGTACAGTCATTATTAATCTTGAACCATCATAGTTATGAGCTTACTGTTGGTGAGCCCGACTTGCTTCCATTTGCTGATTATGAAATGCATTCCAAGTTTATGTACTTGAACACACACACACACACACACTTAGTCTTATTACTAAGTCTTGTACAGTAGACCAGTTTCAACTGAAATTACATTTATTTGGGAACTCCCTGATTTCACAATAGTGTACAGGCCAGAATACCTTTGTTAATTTGTTTATTTTTTTTTGGACAAAGGAACCTCCTGTATACACCTTGTGGTGATGGCACTCTTTTCAAGAACATATCCATCATGTATCAAACATTTGACTATTTATGAATGCATTCCGTCTTATTAAAGTGAAGGTTAAACTTCTGTGCCGTCTGTTTACAATTTCTAGTATGTATGTTTTTAGTTTGCCATCAATATCTTCATGGCCAGAATCAGTGTTGTTTTTGACAGCAAATTTTGATTTAGTTTTAGTCATAGTCTTTTGAATAAAATGTCTTTTAGTTTTAGTCATAATTTAGTCACCTGAAAAGTATTAGTTTTAGTCTAATTTTAGTCGACTAAATATCATAAGATTTTAGTTGACTAAATCTACAGTTGATTTAGTCAACTGAAATAAATTTTGACAGGCCTTGATGGCATCGTAATGACTGATTTTACACTTGGTTGCGTGCTGAAAATAGCCGATCTACAAGCTCACAACGCGTCGCGCTACGACGCGTTGTGAGCTTGTAGATCTGCTATTTTCAGCACGCAAAACCTGAGAGCAACCAAATATAAAATTACTCTCTTCTCCACTAGTCCCTCCCTAACGTTTTAGTCTAGTTTTTATTTTGTTGACGAAATTGTCAATATATCTTAGTCTTAGTTTTAGTCATCACAGATTACTTTTTATTTAGTTTTCGTCAGTGAAAAAAATGCAGTCGACAAACATTTTTCGTCATAGTTTTAGTCGACAAAATCAACACTGGCCAGAATCAGAAGTCAAAAGCAACGGTGTTCTCGAATGGTGCTCTGTTGCATGTTATACTCTGTGTTCTGGTTGTTCTGGTTTGTTGAGCTCTGTCAGCACATTTCAGTACAGTTATAGGGATAGATTCTGACACCTCGTTTGTACACAACTGCAATCGTGAAACGGCCTACTACACAAAATAGGCACTTTACGAGCTCACACGATAAACATTGTGAGCTTGATGAGCTATTTAATAATTTTTTAAAGGTTTCCCGCAAATTTCTCAACATCTTCTCCTGTAATTACACCAATCTGAGGTTAAACCCAAAAGAAAAATGCAATAGTAGTAATGGTTCAAGGATTTTTATGATCCTTAGGGTCATCCAAAAAAAAACATTTTAAAAGTTTCCCCATTATATTCTTAGTGGATCAAGGTGAATTCAGGGGATTCAAGTTTGTCTCCCTTCACTTACTATACAGGGGGAAAAAAAAGAAATGGTAAATGGTGCATTTATATAGCGCTTTTATCCAAAGCGCTATACAGAGCTTGTGCCTTACATTCACCCATTCACGCACACATTCATACACCGGTGGCGGAGGAAACCATGCAAGGCACTAACCTGCTCACCGGGGGCAACTAGGGGTTCTAGTCTTGCCCAAGGACCCCTCGACATTTACTCAGGGGGAGCCCTGATTCGAACTGGGAACCCTTCGTGCTCTAATAACTTGCTCTAATAACGGTATCTCTACCCCTGAGCTATGCCGCCGTCCGTTTTTAGCCAGAGGAATGTTTTGTGCAAAACAAAATGCTTGCAATGGATTCAGAATCATGAAAAAACACTAGTTAGACCCCTCACATGCCATTTAAAGATTTTCTGGGGGTATTTTGTTTTCTCTAGTAAGTGAATGGACCCAAACTTAAACACCCTGAATGTACCTTGATCCACTAAGAATATAATGATGACGCTCAGTACCACATAGCACATACCATAAGGATCTTAAAAAAAAAAAAAAATGAATGATTACTATTGCAATTTCTTTTGGGTCAGGCCCTTTTTTAGCTTAGATTGAACTCCAGGCAGGAATAATCCCACAGTACTGGAGAACTCTACGCACCTGTGTCACCTCAAGACCTCAGGAGGGACCCACCCAATACCTCCCCAGAGGAGCCTCTTGTTGGGGAAAAAAACTAATAGAGCAGGAGAGGGGAGTTTAGCCTTGGTCAGGAGGAGGAGATGGGCAGTGATTTGGCCACCACTGCCGACCCGGCCATCAGGAGGGTGTTGTGGTTTGTGGGTCGAAACACCTTACGATCGATGGTTACCACCTGAAGACATCAAATTTTCCTGGCCAAGGCTACATTCACCAAACGTGAATGGAGGAGAAGCATCGTTAGATGTAATTATAATCGGCCTACCAGGACAATGATGTGGTACTAAACTATATTTTGCATAATTTCTCAGGTGCTACTGTAGGCATACTGTACACCACATCTCATTTAAGAATATACAGTATAGTTATACACCACATCTCATTTAAGAATATACAGTATAGTTATACTGAGCTGCTCCACTCAAAACATGTAAGCTGTTTTGACAAGCCTATTGATTGGGAAATAATACAATATCATATAAAATACAATGTCAATGCTATGTACAGTAGGAATAGTGAATATTTGGCAATATGCCATTGACCCTTTATTTTTTACATGAGTTTTGAGTTAACCCCATTTGAATATAGCAGAGAAAGATTTTTTTTTTACATTTGAATACAACAATGCATTGACTTTTAAAAGAAAATCTACACTAGCTACTTTACTTAAGTTGAACTTTTGAATAATCAACTTGTAAGATAGAGTTCTTGGTTCAAAGGATGGACATCCCCATGGCACATATTAAAATGTATGACACATTATGGTTCAGTTCAAGCCCTTCATTCAACCTTTATTAGCGGAATCAGGTCCATAAAACAGGGTACAAAACATAAAAGTACCATGACAGGCAATAAAAATCATTACGAAAATGTAAAATAAATAGAACATAACTTAAAAACACAGGCATTTTAGCCAGTGTACCCTTAGTCTGGATGTATAGCGTGAACTGCTCATAAGGGGGCTTGAAAGGGCCACAATGATGCCCTTAGTAGATACATCCAACCGTTGCATGAATTTGAACATCAAGTTTCTTAAAAGTGCTTTAAAAGTCCTCACTCCAGCAGTGATAAACATCTGACTAGCACTGCCCCCTCTGGGTTTTTAAGGAGTATTCTCATAGCATCATTATATGCAACTTGCAACCTATGCATACTAGATTTCTTATAAGATGACCAATTGACCATAGGTGAGCAGTATTATAGAGCAGTGTGCAATGTCTTAAACAATGACACTTGAGCATACAACTTTCTACACTGTCTGTATCATCATCAGTCATTTGATCAGTAACAAAGTGACCAAGGTATTTGATTCTATTCCAGACCTCAAGATTATCGTCTGATAATTTAAATACAGGAAAGTTAAGACACTTGTAAATGGTAAATGGTGCATTTATATAGCGCTTTTGATCCAAAGCGCTTTACAGAGATCGTGCATTACATTCACCCATTCACGCACACATTCATACACTGGTGGAAACCATGCAAGGCACCAACCAGCTCACCGGAAGCAATGTGGGGTTCAGAGTCTTGCCCAAGGACCCTCCGACATTAACTCAGGGGGAGCCCGGATTCGAACTGGGAACCTTTTGGGAACCCTTCGTGCTCTAATAACGGTTTCTCTACCCCTGAGCTATGCCGCCCCACTTGTCCTCCTTTAGTTCTACTTATTAAAACATCACTTTTGCTGGCATTGTATTTTATGTCATGTTGCACAGTAGCCTACACATACATTCTACATGTACTTATGTTCTATGTTCTCTGGGAATTAACCAAACTATGTTTAGACATTTCAAGGCACACAATAAGTACATAACATGTCAGAAGAGAGAGAGAGAGGAGCACTCGTCAAACACAGTTCCATCAAATACTTGTCTTGGGTGCACGCACGGCTCAGGGAACGAATGAACTTTTAGAAAGGAGATGCCAGCACTCACTTTAGAATGAAATCTTGGATTTTTGAGCGGTGGTAAACCGCTCCATAGAGTGGCTGTGCGTGTGTCTGTAGCCTTTTTCCTCAGCGTTTTGCCATAGCAAAACGTGTGTGTGTGTGTAACCCTAACCCTAGCCTGTACATCCTAGACTCAAACCCTCGTCTGAAGACGTTATGCAAGCACGACCACCGCTCACTTCACATTGGGTGTGATTTTTTATTTAATGTTGCCCCAGCAGCACAGCAGCAAACAATGGACGTTTCGACCCGTCTGGGTCTTCCTCAGGGTAGCCTCGGAAACCCAGACTTTTATTTTGGTGATAGGATCCTTAGCGTGAATCCCAGATAGGGCTGTCACGATATGACATTTTACATGACGATTAAATGTCACTCAAATAATTGGCGATTAACGATTTAATTGTGTTTTTGTTGTTGATAATTACATTTCTGTTTGGCTTGTAGGCTTTGAAGTTGCACATGGCAGAGATGACACATAAACCTAAATATACAAAGAAATTACTGACACACAGTACAACTTGCTACTTAAAGAATAACATTGATAGTGGAAATAGCCGATCTACAAGCTCACAACGCGTCGCATCGCGACGCGTTGTGAGCTTGTAGATCTGCTATTTCCGCTATTTTTTACTTTAAAAAAATCTATGAACATTTTTCAAGATGGAAACGATTATGACGATTATGAAAAATATTCGCGATTATGTCAAATAATCGCGATTAGACGATTATGTAATAATTGTGACAGCCCTAATCCCAGACACACGCTGGCATCTCCTTTCTAAAAACACAATAAGTAGGCCTACTTCACAAACACTTGAACTCACTTCAGTGATCATAGGCAGGGCCTGCTGAGCCTCTCAGGGAGGGTGTTGTTGTTGTTGATGCTGCTGCCAAACAGCAGTGAGGGAACAGAGGCAGTTTATATACCAGGCAGGGGCGTCACACCAAATTCTGGGCCCTGGGTACAAGGATTCACTGCGGGCCCCCCCATGAATGTTAACTATTGAAAAATAGCAGATATACAAGCTCACAGCGCGGCACCGAGTGCCGCGCTGCGAGCTTGTAGATCTGCTATTTTTTGAAAAATCGTGAAAATGTGTGCCAAGAAACCTATGTTTCCATGTCAGTGATGCTCAAACTTTTTCATGTGAAGGACCCCCCATCTCAAAATATTTAGTTCCGGGGACCCCCCCAGAAGCCAAATTTGAGTTACAAATATTCACTTAAAAAATACATATATTCAAAGATTTGCGCACATTTTCACGACTTTTCAAAAATAGCAGATCTACAAGCTCGCAGCGCGGCACTCGGTGCCGCGCTGTGAGCTTGTATATCTGCTATTTTTCAATAGATAAAGTTACTAGGGCCCCTCCACCTTGGGCCCTGGTAACTCAGTCCCACTCTCCTACCCCTTGTGACGCCCCTGATGCCAGGCCATGTGACGAGTGGTGAGGCCAGGTGTGATGATTGAGAGCAGAGGAGGGGGAGGGTTTCTGATTAGATGACTTTGTTTTATCCACAACTTTCCAGCGTCCCATCGTGCATTGCGCAGAAGGCGAGCGGCATTTCCGGCGCCGCAGCCAAGAGTGATCTACAAGCTCACAGCGGTTGCATCTGTGACGCGACGTGAGCTTGTATGTCTGCTGTTAAGCGGAAGTGTCTTGCAAATGATGCTCCAGTAAATTCTCGCGGAAACAGTATTTTAAGAGCATGTACTTTTGTACACTTAAAGGGGTAGGTATAAGTTCACCCCAAAATCAATTTTTTCCCCCTATTGATTACTCACGCCTTGGAGACTCAATAATATATTTTGTTTTTTGTCGCGTTCCTAAGACAATCATTTGATTACAATAAATGTACCCCATTGATTCCGGATCCAGAATCAAGGGGGTAGATTTACCATAATTTGAGTAATGTTTGACCAGGATCTATACAGTACTTTGAATCAAGTATACTGGGGTTGAGTACTTAGTCCACCACTGGACACAGCTAATGGAATGTCCCCTCTGTCACACGAACAGAGAAATGACCCACGGTGTGTGTGTGTGTGTGTGTGTGTGTGTGTGTGTGTGTGTGTGTGTGTGTGTGTGTGTGTGTGTGTGTGTGTGTGTGTGTGTGTGTGCGTGTGCATGTGTTGTAGTTCTCACAGCAAACAGGCAGGTTCCACAGGGGGCTGTGAGGTTGTACTCACAGGGGGTGGAACAGGGTGGAAGTGGAACTATATTAACAGGTCGCAGTAGGAGGGAGTGAGCAGCGATGTACCCAGACTGACTGCAGAACAACCTCAGAACAGGGGTCTTCAACATGTTCAGGCCCAGGACCCCTTAGTTGAGAGAGAGATGAAGCAGGGACCCCCACAACCTGTTCAGAGATTCCATAGTTTTCCATAGTGTGTTTTGGATCCATGTCAATTTGTGTTTTCAGATATTTTAATCATTTAAAGTGTCAATACTAAATGAACTGAAGGGAACTGAACCTCAACTTTTAGGTGATAAGTTATCATCTAAAAGTGAGATAACAAGTGGAAGCCATCATAGTCACAGTGAAGTCCTATCACCGCGGCGTGACCTGTCTGTCGCTCGCGCTGCTTGCGCCTCTGTGCATCTGAAACCAGGGGGCCACACTGATTGGTCTAGATCGACCAATCAGTGAACGGGGTGATGGGGAGATGTCTGAAGGTAAAAACAGAGGAGCAATGTCGGGGCTCGCGGTGATAGCCCTTCACCTCGGCTAATGACGTAATGTTGTAGTTTTCTGACTTTAAAAGACTACACCGCGGTGATGGCTTATCACCCCAGACTGTACTCTGATAGGGCCATATGTCTGCTCTTTTCCCCCTCTACACCAAACCTCTTTGCGGAAAATAGCTCATAATATGGACATTAGGCTAGGGTTCAAGTGGTTAATATAAGAATAACCTCGTCCACCAGGCTTTCTGAGGGAAAGCCTGGTAATCGTTAACAACGGGCGGTTTGATCCGGTCTAGGCTGAAACCACAAGCCGAAGAAGCGGCGTCGCTTTGTTTTGGGTTCCCTCCGTTTGTTTCCCCAATCCCTATTAAAATGCTCGAGTAACCTAGTGTAGTCTTGCCAGTCGCTACGAGTTGTAATAAAAGATGCATATCCCAAACACATTTTTCAAAAGCAAAACTACGCCGCATCAAGGAGTTTATTAGGTAGGTCCTAAAAGTATGTCCTTGAGCCCAGGGGAATTATTTTGGGTTAAAACTGAATCCGGTTTGATAGTTCCGGCAAATTGTAGTCCTTTGAGTACTACAACATGACGTAAAGTGGTTTCCTCTCCCGACCGGATCAAACCTCGAAAAGTGAAGTGATCCCAGACCCAGACTAATATAAGAAAAGAATAAACATTTTTCTTTGAATCTTTGAAGGACCCCCTAGGGTCCCGGACCCCCTGTTGAAGACCCTTGCCTTAGAATTCTCCCCAGGAAAAGGGCAGGACAAGTGCTGTGGTCTGCAGAAGCAACCACCACCACCACCAACAGGGTCACATTCCATCCTGATACCTGGCCTAACCCCCTGTCCCCATTATTCCATCCTGATACCTGGCCTAACCCCCTGTCCCCATTATTCCATCCTGATACCTGGCCTAACCCCCGTCCCCATTATTCCATCCTGATACCTGGCCTAACCCCCTGTCCCCATTATTCCATCCCGATACCTGGCCTAACCCCCTGTCCCCATTATTCCATCCTGATACCTGGCCTAACCCCCTGTCCCCATTATTCCATCCTGATACCTGGCCTAACCCCCTGTCCCCATTATTCCATCCTGACACCTGGCCTAACCCCCTGTCCCCATTATTCCATCCCGATACCTGGCCTAACCCACTGTCCCCATTATTCCATCCCGATACCTGGCCTAACCCCCTGTCCCCATTATTCTCCACTCATGTGACTGTCTATACTCTCTCTTTCTCTCCCTCTCTCCTTCTCTTCTCCCCTCTCTCTCTTCCCTCTCCTCCTCTCTCGCTTCAATTCGATTCAATTCAAAGGGCTTTATTGGCAAGAGAAAACACACGCACGTTCTGTGATGCTGTCGAGTTTGATGCTCAGAAGAATCCTGCAGCCTCTCGTATTACAGGACTCTGAGACTTAGCGGCGTGCTAACGCTATCGATCCCTCTCTGCTCTATATATAGAGACAGCATCCTGTAAACAATATAATCAATCTAAATGGCTGACACGGTTCAGGTGCTGATCGACAGACTGTCTCTGAACTGCTGACGCTGGTCTATATACTGCAGGGGTCTTCAACAGGGGGTCCGGGGACCACTAGGGGGTCCTCAGAGTCACTACAGGGAGGGCCACCACATCTCTGTGTGATAGGATCATTCTTTTAAATGAACAACTTGAACCCTCGCATCCCTATTCTGCAGAGGAGAACTTTAGCCAAAAATAGCAGATCTACAAGCTTGTAGATCAGCTATTTTTGGCTAATAGGTTTGGGGGTAAAGGTAAAAAAAAGATCAGACCAAGTAGGCTACAGACTAGTGAAAGGTGAAATTGACTAAGTATCGACAATTTAAGTGGTTAAATGTCTGAAAAAACACATTAACATGAATCCAACATGATGACAGTGCTGTCAAACAGGTCTGAGACACCATTTTATACAATATGTAGTATATCTCCCTCTCAGCTAAGGCCTAAGGGGTCCTTGGCCTGAAAGCGTTGAAGACCCCTGTAATACTGAACGGAAAGACTACATATTAGGAACGTACAGGTCTGCAACTCCAAATGGGAAGGAGAGAGAGAGAGAAGCGTACACATGGAACCAAATGGACTGAGACAATGATTATTTTGTAGAGGACCATTAATAGTTAACAAGGTTACAGGATTAGCTATCCCATTTCACTGAGTGTGCCAACATTGAATTTAGCTTGAGATTAAGGGAGGACTTTGACACTTTTCAACCCATCTTCATATAATAGGTCCTCACTAATTGTGGGCTCGCCTAAAGGCGAGCACACGTATGTTATCTTCATTATTTATTTCTATACTAGTCAGTATCCTCAAAACTTTGGCGCGCTTCATCTCTTAAACGCTTACACCTTTCAACACCATTCAAATTTTTATGTGTTCAGCTTACTGAGGACAAGTGTGCGTGTATTTTTCTTTTTGAAATGTTTTGTAGTATAATTATAAAAAAATAAAAATGTTTAACTTTAAGCACCCAATGCATTTCCAATGGGTTTAGTGAGGAAAGGGACCCATGTTTATATTAAGGCGCTGTGGCTGCAATATTCACACTTCAGATATGCTATTTATATCAATGCGTTCACACAGGTCTGCTCTCTGATTTGATCCAAATATCTAAGCTGTGTGATGTATAAAACTATAGTTATAGTTAAAACTATAAATAAATGTCCCTCTCCACTCTACTGATTACACAGCTGTGATCAAGAATCAAGTCCGGGCGATGGGATGTAAATCCCATAGCCATATATCCTAGAGCCCGCAGGGACAGTCAGCCATATTAGTGGTTGTTGTTGGTTGTCAGGGAGATATCAAAACCAATGCATTTCCAAGTCAGATCCACAAACACAATAAAAGCCATGCTCCACTCCTCAGTCTGGAGTGGCCACATAGAAGAACGCCTTGGTTATAGACATAGTGGAGGACAGATGTGATCTGGGATTGTTAGCCTACAGTATATGCACTCAATATACTCCACTACAGTTGGAGTCCATTTGACAGTTGCTGGTTCCCAAACACAGAATCAAAAATGTAGATCTAGAACACATAGAATATGTACAGTACAGTAAGGTTCAGTAGAGTACAGTAAAAGTACAGTAAGGTTCAGTAGAGTACAGTAAAGTACAGTAAGGTACAGAAAGGTACAGTACAGAAAGGTACAGTAGAGTACAGTACAGTAAGGTACAGTAAAGTACAATACAGTACAGTAAGGTACAGTAGAGTACAGTAAAATACAGTAGAGTACAGTAAGGTACAGTAGAGTACAGTAAAGTACAGTATAGTAAGGTACAGTAGAGTACAGTACAGTAAGGTACAGTACGGCACAGTAGAGTACAGTATAGTACAGTAAGGTACAGTAGAGTACAGTAAAGTACAGTACAGTAAGGTACAGTACAGTAAGGTACAGTAGAGTACAGTAAAGTACAGTAAGGTACAGTACAGTAGAGTAGAGTAAAGTACAGTACAGTAAGGTACAGTAAGTTACAGTAGAGTACAGTAAAGTACAGTAAGGTACAGCAGAGTACAGTAAAGTACAGTACTGTAAGGTACAGTACAGTACAGTAGTGTACAGTAAAGTACAGTAAAGTACAGTAACGTACAGCACAGTAAGGTACAGCAAGATACAGTAGTGTACAGTAAAGTACAGTACAGTAAAGTACAATACAGTACAGTAAGGTACAGTAGAGTACAGTAAAGTACAGTAGAGTACAGTAAGGTACAGTAGAGTACAGTAAAGTACAGTATAGTAAGGTACAGTAGAGTACAGTACAGTAAGTTACAGTACGGCATAGTAGAGTACAGTACAGTATAGTACAGTAAGGTACAGTAGAGTACAGTTAAGTACAGTACAGTAAGGTACAGTACAGTAAGGTACAGTACAGTACAGTAAGGTACAGTAGAGTACAGTAAAGTACAGTACAGTAAGGTACAGTAGAGTACAGTAAAGTACAGTAAGTTACAGTAGAGTACAGTAAAGTACAGTAAGGTAAAGTACAGTAGAGTACAGTAAAGTACAGTAAGTTACAGTACAGTACAGTACAGTACAGTACAGTAAGGTGCAGTACAGTATAGTAAGGTACAGTACAATACTGTAGGGTACTGTACCTTACAGTACCTTAAAGTATCCTATTTGTTGGGTTGGAATCGAGCCCACACTGTTTCGAAGGAACAGTATTTCTAGTGTTGATAATAAAATTGCACCATTTTTTTCTACTCGGTCCAAGTCTCTTAGTTAGGAGAGTTGTGGGAAGTTCAGAAATCCATCGTCTTGTGACATCATCATTTTCCCCCAAAAAATGTAATCAATATTTTTGAAAAAAATATTTCGATTTGTATTATCGCGAGAACAATGGCTTCCACTTTAACATTGCAACTTTTCAGGAGTAGAAAGCCTGCATTTTCTATTAGCTTGGATTCCCAATCGATGATGTCACAAGACGATGGGTTTCTGACCTGCCCACAACCCTCCAATGAGAAAAAAAAAAAAGAAAAGCTATTTTTTAGTGAGGACCAATTATATGAAGATAGGTTGAAAAGTGGTGAAGTACTCCTTTAACTATACTTTAAACTAAGGAAGGCCTAGTCTAAAACAAGTAACAATTTTAGAGTCATTTTAGTTTTGGCCAAGTTCTTTGCTGGCGCAATTAAATTACCAAAGAAATATGGTAAATATCCTGACCACGATACTGACATGAATATAGAGGGTACGCGCATGCTTAAAGGAGTAGTTCACCACTTTTCAACCTGTCTTCATATAATAGGTCCTCACTAATGTTCATAATAAAATATCACATTGTTTTTCTATTCAGTCTGGGTCTCATAGGAGAGCTGTCAAATCCTTCCTACCGGTGACATCATCGTTTGACAACAATTTTTTTAATAATATTTTTGAAAAAAAAAAAAGGAATAGAAAGCCTGCAGTTTCTATTAGCTTGCATTTCCCATTGATGATGTCACCGGTAGGAAGGATTTGACCCACCCACAGCTCTCCTATGAGACCCAAACTGAGTAGAAAAAAATTGTGATATTTTATCATGAACATTAGTGAGGACCTATTATATGAAGATAGGTTGAAAAGTGGTGGAGTGCCCCTTTAAAGTGAATGGCAAATTGAGTGACAAAGTGAGTTTAACGCTGTTTAACGTGGTGTAACGCAATCAGATAGGACTTTTGTGTTTGGATGTATGGGCAGTCAAGGCCGGAAAGTATTTTTTTCTTTTTTGCCACTCAGTAGGCGTTCCCACATAACTTCCGGGTATGATGATGATGTCACGCGCATACCCTCCATTTACATGATACTGACCATGATTTCGAACTGATACTGAAATCATATTGACCATGATACTGACCCCATACTGGCCATGATACTGACCCCATACTGGCCATGATACTGACCCCATACTGGCCATGATACTGACCCCATACTGGCCATGATACCGACATGTTCATGGGCTGTGTAGAGAAGATACAAAAACGTCTCAAGGCTCAAAGGTAGAAAAACAAACAACAGTCATAAAGTCTAAACCAATCAGTAGCAAATTTTTATTCACAGTGCGCTGGACAACACCTTGCAGAAATGTAGGACACAAATGCACCTTGGGTAAAAAGACCATATAAAGTGCTTTGTAACACAGAGACAAACAACTGCTAAACCTGAAGTACAAAATAGTTACTATAAATACTAATCATTTTTTGATCAAGATCTCTAATTATTACAAAAATATCTTTGGAAAAAAAAATATATGAACAAAAACAAAAATCATATAGCTGCTTTGCTTGCAAACAGTAGTGACACATCAAGACATTAAACACAAAATGTTCCCGAGAGGAAAGTGTATTTCTTTCATTAATTAACATACTGTAATGTGCCTGAATTTCCTAGTAGAACTATATAGGCCAGGGTTCCCCAATTAGTTTTCCCCAAGGGCCGATTTATGTCTAGGGTACCAAGCCGAGGGCCACAACATTGCAGGGGACGACGGTGGCGTTCCCACTACTCCAGTGACAGTTTTCGTCGTTGTCGGGTAAAAATCTTGTATGTCCGAAACCGTTCGTTTTTAATTTATCATTTTAAAAATGATTTAAACTAGTGAAAACAGCCGATCTACAAGCACACAACGCCTCGCGGTGCGAGGCGTTGTGTGCTTGTAGATCTGCTGTTTTCACTACTTTGGTGCGACAGCCTTGTATGATTTGCAAAAGAATGTACACATTTGGGGATACGAGATTTCCACCCGACAACGACGATATACTAGTGTCGTTGCTGCTCTTATACCACCATTATTACTGGGGTTGGGCCAGACAGCAGCCCATTGGGGAACCCTGATATATGCTTATTTTATAGACCGAAAACAAGGTAGTTTCAGATCAGCTATTTTTGGCACACTCCGCCTGTATACTTCCGCCAAGTGAGATCGAGACTGGATACTTTGTGCTTTACATTGGCACGGCTGCTTGTTTAAACCAGTGGTTCTCAACCTGTGGGTCAGGACTCCAGGGGGTCACCAAATTATTTTGGGGGGGTCCCCAGATGAGTTTAAGTGTATAGAGGGTATATGCACATTTCTAAAGTGACAATTTAAGGACTTTTTAATACCTCTAAAATGACAAATTAAACATTGGCCAAATTGTCAAATATGAGAGGCAGAAATTGTGAAAATAGCCGATCTACATGTGAGCATGTAGATCGGTTATTTTCACAATAAAACCGTGTTAAACAAAATGTAATGCCTCAACTCTCAGTGCTCGTCAGGGTGGGGGGGTCCCCAGTTAAAATATGATTATTTTGGGGGTCGTGGCCTGAAAAGGTTGAGAACCACTGGTTTAAACCACAGTCGTGAATGGACAGAAGCTGGCATATTACAGATGCCACTTGGCACGAATACACATCACTATGTTTGTTTGTTCAGCACTGGACATCAACTATACGGCTAGCGATGGCACTGTGTATCAGTATGGGCAACGTGCATGCCATGCCTTTCACACACGCAACATTTCGCAAACCTCCATCGTGTTCATTGGCTAAGATGTCCTCGCTTTGGCTGGGTGGGAGTGAAGTGTCCAGGGGGTCATCAATATGTCCATACGCAGACAAATGTGTCCATAGCAAAGACTTGGCAAGGACAGTTTCGATTTTTATCCCGCGATTTTGTAACACATTTTTCACCCGGTGCCAATGACCAAGCTGTAATCCTGGGCGTTACACTCCCTCTGCCAACCTGGGGAGAGCCCTGAACTGAGCTCATGCTTCCTTCAGTACACGAGGAGTGAGCAGGCCGCTTCTTATCACCTGACAGGGGGGAGTTTCCCCAGTTGGACGTAGCGCGTGGAAGGAACACGTTATTCCAACCGGTTCATTTCCCCTCCATCAGGCTCCCCGGCTGGCCAGGGGGAGGCAGTATAGAGACCAGGATTACTGCATGTTTATTGTCCACTCATTTTGGATGTTCGTGGCCAAAATGGAACTTTGACAACAATGTCCACTACCAGCCAGCATGGCGATGACCCCTGGAGGTGACTGTTTACGTAGCTTGCTAGCCTTAAAGTGATCCCTGGCTAATACGACAAATATGCCTTAATACATTATAATTGTCCTCTATAACTGCAAAGTAAAATTAAAAACACCTTAAATATTGTATTTCTTCTAGAAATAGCTAATCTTTCACTCAACAGGGGAAATGCCAGTCGCAAGTTGATGATGTCATAAATGTCATGTGTGATCTATCCCTATGGAATTTATGGCATGCATGTGAAAATAAAAACGAACTTAATATTTCCTATGGTTAATATGAGCATCAAATCAATATTTCAAATGTGTTTTTTGCACATGCATGCCGTAAATTCCATAGGGATAGATCACACATAATATTTATGACATCATCAACTTGCGACAGGCATTTCCCCTATTGAGTGAAAGATTCGTTATTTCTAGGAGAAATAAAATAACTAAGGTCTTTTTAATTTTACATTGTAGTTATAGAGGACTATTGTAATGTATTAAGGCATATTTGTCGTATTAGCCAGGGATCCCTTTAATGCGCACATCATTGTCAACTTCAAGTGCTATGTGCGACTGGGAGACACAGGAGATAACCTATTGTTTTCTGTTCAGCGACCGTGGCTTGCCAACTAGTCGACGCGCGACTAGGTCACCCGCTGCTCGGTGTGGCCTATTATAGCGGCTCACACTTGTTGTCAAGTGATGTAAAAATCGCAGTGAACAACAACAACAGAAGGTTTGCGAAATGAGCCGGTGCAAAAGGCACATTGTACACGCGTGTAAACCATTCTACCCAACGCCGCAACGGTTTGAAATATAAACATTGGCTCAGTATTAAATACAATAAATTGATACATGAATATTTATTAAAATAACGAATTGCAAATTTGAAACATGGACATGCTGGGCCCCTGATTCAGCCCGGGAAAAAGAGTTGGGGAGGCCCTCTTTTCTTTGTTATATTTCGTCGTTGTCGGGTGGAAACCTTGTATGTCCAAAACCGTTTGTTTTGTATTTATCATTTTAAAAATTATTTAAACTAGTGAAAACAGCCGATCTACAAGCACACAACGCCTCGCACCGCGAGGCGTTGTGTGCTTGTAGATCTGCTGTTTTCACTACTTTTGTGCAACAGCCTTGTATGATGAAGCAGGGCTTTGCTTTGCGAAAAAAAATCTAAATTTGAAACTTGGAGATGCGAGGTTTCTGCCCGACACTGACGATTTACTTTGTTGGCCGCCCAGCCCCCAAAATGGAACGAAGGCCGACATTTTATTTTTACTTTTTTCCTAATGAACCGGCCGTTCGGGAGTTGTCCCGCTTTTCCCAATGGCCAGCACGTCCCTGATTTGAAATGATGGGGAGAAAAAAGAACATCCCTGCAGATTCCCTTATTCAGAGATTTAAATATTTGTACAACGCAGTAGCCTAGAAATGTTCCCCACTTCGGGTGAGGACCACAGTTGCGCCCGATTTATATTTGGTTTCGCACTGGCGTATCGCACCGAAGACGGCTGATCTACAAGCTCAGAACGCGCTTGCACTGCGACGCGTTGTGAGCTTGTAGATCGGCTACTTTCAACGCTAGACACAACAAGCACACACAACCAAGTATAAAACAGGTCTTTAGAGCGATACATGTGCCAAACTGACCCTTAGCCGTTCATTCTCCAGTCCTTTCGAGGTGAAGGTAATGCATGTTTGCAGTAGAAATGAACCGTGTGCTTTTACTTTGAAGTGGCGTCTGATATTAAGTAGTCTCTTATTATTAAGCGCTGCATCAAACGTACTCCAGTCGGTCCACACACGATTCTCAGAAGGGTTTCATCTGGGCCCGAGGGATGTGCTTCATCTCAGAAGGGTTTCATCTGGGCCCGAGGGATGTGGTTCATGGCTATGTGGTTACTGGAGAGAGAGAGAGAGAGAGAGAGAGAGAGAGAGAGAGAGAGAGAGTAACAGTCAGATGATTGAGGAGGCGTCACATTCTTGTCTGTTTCCCACTGTGTCTGCCTTGCCCTCTGCTGCTAGAGGTGTGTGTAGGCCTCTAATCGCAATCATTTGACATAATGGCAATTATTTTGCATAATCGTTTCCATGTTGAAAAATTTTCAAACATTTTCAAAAAAAGAGTGGAAATGGCAGAACTACAAGTTCACAATGCATCATCAAAGTTCTTTTTAAAGTATTAAGTCCTCAAATAATTATGTCTGTCAATTCTTTGTATATTTAGGTCATGTGTCATATCTGCCATGTGCAACTTCAAAGCCTAAAAGCCAAACAGAAATGTAATTGTCAACGACAAAAACACAATGAAATCGCTAATCGCAATTATTGACAATTAATCGTCATGTAAAATGTCATAATCGTGACAGCCCTATGTGTGTGTGTGTGTGTGTGTGTGTGTGTGTGTGTGTGTGTGTGTGTGTGTGTGTGTGTGTGTGTGTGTGTGCGCGTCCGTGCGTGTGTCAGTGTGGATTTTGTCGACTAAACCTATGACGAAAAATGACCATCGACTACCTGCGACGTGTTGTGAACTTGTAGATCGGCTATTCTCAGCATGATGCAACCAAGTGTGAAATCAGCCTTTACGACACCATCGCGGCCCGACAAAATACATTTCAGTCAACTAAATCAACTGTAGATTTAGTCGACTAAAACGTTATGATATTAAGTAGACTAAAACTAGACTAAAACTAAAACCTTTCAGATGAATAATATATGACTACCACTAAATAGAATGTTATTGAAAAGACCATGACTAAATCAAAATCTGCTGTTAAAATCAATACTGTGTGTAAAGGGCTTTGCAGATAGTTGCGATTTTTCGCACGAAAAAGAATTACCTCATGCACAACTGCTCCAAATTTGCCGTGCAGCAAGTGGCTGCGGCAGTGTGTTTCTTTTCCTGATCAAACCCAGTTCGATTCGTGCGTCTTTTCGCATGCGGTAAAAATTCATTGACTCCTTTTATGACTCCTTTTCGGATCCGCAGTGCGGACTCCGCAAAGCATTGCACACCAGAATCCAATGTGTTTTAATCATACAGCAAAGGGGAAAACGGGCCTGTACTGTGCAAAGCCCTTACGTAGGGCTACTACTCACTCATAGACATCAGACTCATCCATCCTCCGGTAGTACTTGGCCAGTTTGATGGAACAGATGATGCTGGGGATGAAGAAGATCAGACACCAGCCCAGACTGAACCAGAAAGCGTTCTGTGGAGACAAGAGGTCAAACCAGAGGATTGTACACTGTCAGTGGTTCTCAACCTGTGGGTGGACCAATGGGGTCTGCAAATTATTTTGGGAGGGTCCCCACTCCCAGATGATTAACTTAATTTGCAACATTGTTTTCTCACTCAACAGTAAACAAAGTTTAAGTCTGTAGAGGGTATCTGCACATTTCTAAAGTGACAATAAATTAAATGACTTTTTAATACCTCTAGAATGACAAATTAAACATTGGCCAAATAGTCAAATATTAGAGGCAGAAATTGTGAAAATAGCAGATCTACATGTTAATCTAGAGAGGACCTCCTCTCCCTCTCTCCAGAGACTCCACCTCGTTGGCACAGACATAAAACACACTAGCCTAGGTAAGAGCCCTGAGGTACTCCTCTCTCACCAGAGACTCCAGCACGTTGTACCTACGTTGTATCTAACTCTAATTAACTCTAGTTAACTGTGATGACTCACCGATAGTGTCCGAAGCTCACCCAGCACGCACTAGGGCATTCACCAAATATTCGAATATCAAAGTCACTATTCGACGTTGTTCACCGAAGTAGAATATTCTTTTTTTTTTTTTTTTTTTTTTTTGTTTTCTCTTTAAAAAATATATAGTTTATAAAGCTTGGCTAGATAGGAAGTCATAAGAATGAGTTGTCAATGCCCCTGGTGGATGAATTTGTTAATGCTCTATACCAGGGGTTCTCAAACCTTTTTAGGCTGTGACCCCCAAAATAAACATATTTGAACTGAGGACCCCCACCCTGACAAGCACTTGGAATTGTAGGTATTAATGTGACTCGGTTCCGCAGATAAATATTGTGAAAATAGCAGATCTACATGCTCACAACGCCTCGCAACGCGAAGCGTTGTGAGCATGTAGATCTGCTATTTTCACAATGTTCGCCTCTTGCTTACTAAATATTTGATAGTTTGGCCAGTCCTGTCGAATATTCGACTATTCGAATACTTTGAGGTCGAATAATTCGAATACTAGAAATCACTATTCGTGAAGCCCTAGTAAGAGCCCTGAGGTACTCCTCTCTCACCAGAGACTCCACCACGTTGGCACAGACGATGGTCTCTGCAGAGTCCACAGCTCCAGCCACCGGCCCACAGCGACCCACCTGCTGCGTTATCTGCATGTCCACGCACACACACACACACACACACACACACACACACACACACACACACACACACACACACACACACACACACACACACACACACGGTCGCAAAAATGTACTTAAAGGGATCCCTGGCTAATACGACAAATATGCCTTAATACATTATAATTGTCCTCTATAACTACAATGTAAAATTAAAAACACCTTTTTATTTTATTTCTTCTAGAAATAGCTAATCTTTCACTTAACAGGGGAAATGCCTGTCGCAAGTTGATGATGTCATAAATGTCAAGCGTAATCTATCCCTATGGAATTTATGACATGCATGTGCAAATAAAAACAAACATAATACTTCCTATGGTTAATATGAGCATCAAATCAATATTTTAAATGTGTTTGTGTTTTTCTTTTTGTCATAAATGACAAAGGGAAAGATCACACATGACATTTATGACATCATCAACTTGCGACAGGCATTTCCCCATTGAGTGAAAGATTAGCTATTTCTAGAAGAAATAAAATATTTAAGGTGTTTTTAATTTTACATTGTAGTTATAGAGGACAATTATAATGTTTTAAGGCATATTTGTCGTATTAGTCAGGGATCCTTTTAAAGTACCAAAAGTACAAAGTGCTCATTATGCAGAATGTCCCATTGCACACGTTTTCAAATGGCAGAAATGTAAAGGCTATGAGGGTAATGCAAGTAACTAGAGCTGTCAAATAATCTTTGTGGAGTAAAAGTACAATATTAGCCTCTGAGATGTAGTGAAGTAAAAGTATAATTAATAATCATTTTCTAGCCTTGATTTTAACCAAATACTTTTCCAGAACTTTGTGAATCTCCTCCCAGACAAAAGCTTTCAAATTAACCATTTAAAAAAAAAAACATAATAATAATAAAATGCTAAATCTAGCAAACCCACTTTAAAGAAAAAATCAAACAACAATGAAATGCTAAGTAAACGATAACAATCTGCAAAGGTTTGAAGTGATGTCTGTTTACCGTCATGTTGGCCCAGTCAGCGTAGGCAGTGAAGTAACCCAACTGACACTCTACGAACTGTCTGCTTTCCTATGGAGGGAGAGAGAGAGAGAGACAGAGAGAGAGAGACACAGAGACACAGAGAGAGAGAGAGAGAGAGAGAGAGAGAGAGAGAGAGAGAGAGAGACAGAGAGACAGAGAGACAGAGAGAGACAGAGAGAGAGAGAGAGAGAGAGAGAGAGACAGAGAGAGAGAGAGAGAGTTACACAGATATAGCGTACATTCCACGCATTCCTTCCCTACTTTACAGCTGATAGTCATGAGAATCTGTGGAATTCTGGGTAAATCCTCAGAGAGTGAACTGTGAATAATGTGTGATAGTATTGTGATATGTGCTGTGAAATAGACACGCACACACGCACGCACGCACGCACGCACGCACGCACGCACGCACGCACGCACGCACGCACGCACACACACACACACACACACACACACACACACACACACACACACACACACACACACACACACACACACACACACACACACACACACACACACACACACACACACACACACACACACACACACACACACACACACACACACACACACACACACACGATGCTGTAATATAGCTCAATGTTCTTTCAGATTGACTGACTGACGATATTGCTTCTCATGGTAGCCTATATAATCAGCACTGACTGTAATACTCCTAATAAAAACTAGTGAAGAATGCTTATCTGCCATTTTCTCTACTTTTGTCCGACGCTCTTGTATTATGGGCCTTAATTTAAAAAAAATAACATAAAAGCTGAAATATATGGATATGGAAATATGGAGAATACAAGGTTTCTAATGAACCTCGTGTCTTAGGACTTAGGACACTACACTAAGTTTGCTAGTATTTCCCCTCCGCACCTAAATCTCTTTCGGCAAAAACAGCTGATCAACAAGCTCAGCTTATAGATCCGCTATTTCCGGCCAAGTGTTCACCTCAGAATGAGGGCGCTAGGGTTCGTTAGCCTCGTGACCTAACCAGGGCGATTCTCTTTTTCATTTTCCAAGGGTTTCATGTGGTTAAGGATCAAGTGGCGGTCATGTGACTGGCGGTCATGTGACTGGCAGTCATGTGACTGGTGGTCATGTGACTCTACTCACAGCCTTAATGATGGGCGTTGTGTTGGAGTTGAGGAAGTCCTGAGCCGCTCCCACGCGACTCAGCGTCTCGCTGACCGTTCCCTGGAACCAGCCAGACAACACAGGGTTAATGGGCCAGCAAGCAGTGGCGTCAGTTCAGCAAAAGCTAAGGAATGGCAACATGACGCAAGGCGTGCGTGCAAGACACCAGTCATGTTGCCATACCTTAGCAACAGGCATGATGAATTTATTTTAAGAAGTACATTTTATTTTTTACCCCCGTAGCCAAGTTATGACAGTTGACATACTTTGCCATACCCAATTGACAACTCTGCGAGCAAGAGAGAGAAATGATGACCAGTGGTGGAAAAAGTACTGTCCCACAGGCCCAAAAGCTCAACGATTAAGGTTGAACCTGTGATGTTCTGCCGCACTTTTTATTTCCGTTTTATCTATTAGTTTGGTCATTAAGGTCCACAGAATGAGAGGCCTGCTCTGCCGGAAACATAGAGAAAAAAAAGTTATGGCCATTTGTATATTTACTGTCCCATTGACTCCACTACACAGGAAAATAAATATATATACAAAAAGAAGAAATCTGCTTTAAGTAGCATGTGAGGGGTCAAATGGGTTTTCATGATTCTGAATCCATTGCAAGCATTTGTTTTGCACGAAAAACATTCCTTGGGCTAGAAAACAGACAAACAAAGCTGTCTTTTTACAGTTTTGTTGGTCCGTTTTCTAGCCCAAGGAATGTACATTGGAACATAGATTAAAAAATCACATTTCTGTTGAATATGGTGCAAAGCCTGACCAAATCACAGAGCAGAGAGCATCTTTCTGGCGAGTGAGAAAACCCAAACAAGGGACTCTTAATTTGGTGCTAGGGTGACAAAATGAAGAGCAAAAAACTAAAAAACGACCAAGGCAGTCTTGTGCATGCATGGCAATAGTTACATTAGTACGAAGCACACAATAGAGACACCAGACCAGGTTGAAAGCTGGTTAAAACATGTGGACAATGAGGTGTAAATAATGATTGAAATATGACATTTCTGTAGATTCTTCATAGAGACTATTGTTAACGATCGTGCAAAAAGATTATAATTTGCAATTAGCTCATATAATTGCAACCAGGCAGGTAGCGTACTGTCTACTCACGTTGATTCGTCCCAAAACAGATCGAAGTTTCTCCGCCGTGGAGTTGAGTTTCTCCTGTCAACAAACATCACAGTTATATAGTTTCGTTTTTTTCTTAGTTTCTTTGACAGGGGGAAATGAAGAATGTCAGGGAAAAGCCAGAGGTTGTGACGTGTACAGGACAGTTACATACTCTACGGCAGGGGTGCCCAAAAGGTAGATCGTGATCACAAAGGCTGTACAGGTTAGGGCTGTCACAATTATTACATAATCGTCTAATCGCAATTATTTGAGGTAATCGCAATTATTTTGCATAATCGTCATAATCGTTTCCATGTTGAGAAATGTTAATATAGTTTCAAACACTTTAAAAAAAGTAGTGGAAATAGCAGATCTACAAGCTCACAACACGTCGCATCGCGACGCGTTGTGAGCTTGTAGATCGGCTATTTCCACTATCAATGTTCTTTTTAAAGTAAAAACTTGAAATGTCAGTAATTTCTCTGTATATTTAGGTTATGTGTCACATCTGCCATGTGCAACTTCAAAGCCTAAAAGCCAAACAGAAATGTAATTATCAACGACAAATACACAATTAAATCGTTAATCGCCAATTATCTGAGTGACAATTAATCGTCATGTAAAATGTCATATTGTGACAGCCCTAGTACAGGTAGACCATATGTTATATTATAACATGCCCTAATATAACACAAATAATTATAAACAGAAATCACAAAACCCCTCATGTTGGCATCTGTCACTTGAATTAAGGTGACTTGACTTGCCTGTCAGCTCCCTTCACTGCTTCCTAAAGTAGGCAAACCCCCACAATGCAATGCTTTGGTTTCAAGTCAGCAGCATTACAAAGAACCCAAAAACCTATCACTTCCATTTCCCATTTCAAATGCGTTTTGTCTTATATGTAACGCCAGTGCCGCTACTGTTCCAAAGCCCCCCAGGTATTTTTTTTTTTTTTTGGGGTGGGTAGATCATGTTGAGCTGGTCATTTTTAAAAGGTTCTCTCCAGTCAAAAAGGTGTGGGCACTCCTGATGTACGGGTTATGAAGAAGAGGTCTGACCATTTAACCACTTTACAATTTAGCAGACACTATTAATCCAGAGCGATTTACAATAAGCCAGGACAGCACAAGGCAAGATAGAAACAGTAATCTAAAATAGTAATCAAATCTAACTAACTCAACGTAGCCATTGGGCTACCATGTTCAGTGGTCAGAGCGTGTTTATTTGGTGTTCTGGCTTGGATCAGTGGATCGTTTATTTTATTTGATATTAACATTAAATTATCGTTAAAGGACCATTTCACCTCTGGGACAACCAGATCTTATTTAATTGTTTTTTGGGACACGATCAACACAATCCTGAGTTATTTTTTGTGTTCAATCTGTGTTTTTAGATATTTTAGTATTTCAGCATGCTACAAAGCATCATAATTATGATGCATTTTGTATCATATGATGCTTTGTAGCATGCTGAAATACTAAAATATCTAAAAACACAGATTGAACCCAGAGGTGAAATGGTCCTTTAAAATCTTGCAGTTGTTTGCCAATTAGTTGGGGGCAGAGACGTTTAAACAAACAGAGTTCCGCCACCTCCGTTAACTTCATGGGGCGAGTCCAATGGTGGCTTGGGTGGAGCTTCTAACGTGACCTAAGTTTTACAAAATGCACTGGAATCAATGACAGCAGCTGCTCAAGTTATGAACAAACATCGAGCCGGCTGTATCTCGAGAATTGTTTGGCAAGCTGTTAATGACTGACAGTCTCATGATAACAGACTACATGCCTTTCATTGCCTTACTTTCACCTGCCACTCAGTGGTGCTATTGTGCATGCTACCAATGTTATGACACATACAGTGATTAGCCAGTGACTAGAAAACAGCCCAGCTTTTAATGATCTAAAACCACTTTATTTTACATTGTTCTTTTTGCAATAGTATAAAGTAAATATTACAGAGACTTTAGTTGTCACTGTACAATACTTTAAAACAGTTTCATGTATATATACCTAAAATTGCAGATATTTGCACCGCTGCCATTGAAGATAATCGCCCGCTTGTCACTCTGGAGTTAGTCAAATGCCAAATGCTCCCGGCATACAGTCTGGCAAACCGGAATAGAAATGATGAGTGCGAGATAAAGCGGATGTGACGCAACCGCTCCCTTGGTGCAGTAGCAATAACAAGTCCTACTGGAAGCATTATGTCTCCTTTCTTTATTTTTTGGGGCATTATTTCGTCTTTCTCTGGTGTTGTTGGTGTTACTTCCATGTTGTTTTCAAACGTTTTCTTAAACTATACACTCATAACAAGAATAGGCCACTCGAATGACTTTGTCAGAGCTATTGTGTTTCTGTTATGTTTCCAGTGGGACTACGGTTCAGTGCAGCACTGGCTACTTCCGATACTCGCCGTTCGGGAGCTGCCGTTCCAGACTCTATAGCATTCGGAGATTGTGGAAGAGTTGTCTGGCTACGCGAGACTACTCTGGAGTCGACACATGGATCACGTGACCAGTTCATTTACTGAGCCCTCAGTGGCAGGACTCTCTGTTTAAATGGCTCTGGTTGGGGGCCCACAGCTTGAGAACCACTGAGACGTTGACCTACAGTAACAACAACTCACCAGCTGTGGGAAGATGGTCGTCTCCATGCTGCTCTGGATCTGTCTCAGCTCGGCAGCCTCGCTCCTCAGCTCTGACTTCACTGTGAGATCAGTCTGGTCAGGGAGAGAGAGAGAGAGAGAGAGAGAGAGAGAGAGAGAGAGAGAGAGAGAGAGAGAGAGAGAGAGGCCAGAGGTTGGTCCAAGGGTCAACCAAAGGGTGTGAGGTGATAATTGCAACACAAATGAATGGTTGCTGTTACTGTCCATTCGTTACTCACTTGAAGGTTGGCGAGCTCATCCAGTTTATCCGCCGTGGCGTTCAGGTTGATGCTGGTGATGTTTGTGATCTGAAGAACACAGAACGGAAAACAAATGTAACCAAATGGACCCGCACACTATGGTGGTTGGCCTCATGGATGAACATATCAGGCCTGTTCAGCCATATATGGAATGACAACTTTCCATCATCAATATAGGATAGGGGTGTAACGATACATTTGAACAACGATTCGATACGCATCACAATACATGGTTGACGATACGATACATGGACGATATTGGTTCATTCATGATGATACGATACAATTCCATTCAATGATTTAAAAAATCAATATAGTAACTATTTAGCAAAGACATTCAATCTGTGTCAATAGAGCAGGTTTTTAATTATTATGGATATAAATAAGTAAACACTGTGATTCTCTAGCAAATACATGGACATTATATTTCAACACATATGGACAAACCTGCACCTTGACATGAACACAGAGATTACACACATTTATCGATAGATCCATCGTAGCTATATGGAATGGAAAAGTAATTAGACACCTCTTTTTCATTTTCCCTCTTAAAATTGCTAAATACAATACACCAATACTTAGTTTCCATAAAATCGATTATTTGCATTGCAAAACGATTTGATACCGATTATTTGCATTGTAAAAGATACAATACGATATACAGAGCCAAACTGTACAATATTTTGCCTCGGCTTCGCATATTGGTATAGTATAGTAGAACATTACAAAATTAAAAACTTCGTTACACCCCTAACATAGGATAAACTTTTTCTTGCCTAAATGTTTTTTTTTTTACTTTTCTTTTCAATGGGGTCCTTGAAATTAAAAGGTTTAAGGACCCCTGCCCATACCCGGAGGGTGCCCCCCCCCCCTGTACCCACCTGCTGATCAACAGCATGGAAGTCCACGTCTCCAGCCATGCCAGGCAGGCTGCGGAGCTGATCCTGGACCTCAGGGCTCAGCAGGACCACCGGAGACAAGGTGATGTTGGCACCGTCAAACATCCTCCAGATCTCCTCTGTGTACTGAGAGAGAGAGAGGTCAGAGGTCAAACATCCTCCAGATCTCCTCTGTGTACTGTGGTGGCAGAAATGTATACGACTGTCAGTATATTGTCATACATTCAAAGCTTTATGTCAATACTATTGGTTATTTGGTTATTTACCAATACTACACTGTTAACCATGACGATGGTTAGAACTCCTATGACATTTCCATTAGAAGGATTTTGCCCACTCTGCAGATCTATTTACAGCTCACAATAGTAGGCAAGCCATGTTCACACCTGTTTGTAGCTTAATGTCAGGATAACTGTTTCTGAGTAGAGCCAAAAGATAAGATAAGATATAAGCAAGGCAAGGCAACTTTATTTATAGAGCACCTTTCGTACAACAAGGCAATTCAAAGTGCGTTACAGAATAAAAACAGATACATTCAAAGTTCATCAAATGCAATTTAAAAATACAATACATACATTTAAAACGAGAAAAGAGTATATAATTCATAAATCATGGGCTAGAGTAAGCACTATTACATGAATATGTTTTTAAATTGGACTTAAAAACAGCTATGGTTGGGGATTGTCTGATGTAAAGTGGAATATTGTTCCAGGTGTGTGGTGCATAGTGGTGAAAGGCTGCTTCTCCATGTTTTGTTCTAACAGTATGAACAATAAGCAGACCAGCCCCAGATGACCTAAGTGTTCTAGTGGGTTCGTATGGCTTCAACATGTCTAGGATGTAGCTGGGCCCAGAGCCACAGAGACATTTATAGACAAGTAACAATTCCATTCTCTGGAAGACTGGAAGCCAATGTAGGGATTTTAAAACTGGTGTAACATGGTCATATTTTCTAGTATTTTTCAGGACTCTAGCAGCAACATTTGCAGTGCGTATACTTCAAAGATTGTGGGGAAAAGATTTAAAGGTAGGGTAAGTGATTTCATTGAAATGGGTCTATGTTCTGATAGTACTAGTTACTAGAGTGTTTGGTCCATTAATTCAGCATTATCTCCTGTGAGGAGAAAAAATCACACTCGTGTGAACTGAGCGGTGGTGTGTGTGTGTGTGTGTGTGTGTGTGTGTGTGTGTGTGTGTGTGTGTGTGTGTGTGTGTGTGTGTGTGTGTGTGTGTGTGTGTGTGTGTGTGTGTGTGTGTGTGTGCCCCCTGTGTGTGTGTGTGTGTGTGTGTGTGTGTGCCCCCTGTGTGTGTTTGTGTGTGAGTGTGCCTGGCCTATGCCTGGCCTATCCTGAACAACAGCGCCCCTCCCTTAACATGTGTGGTCAGAAAAGGTTACTGCAGGCTACATACCCGGAGACAGACAGACAGACAGACAGACAAACAGACAGACAGACCCACACACACAGCCACGTATAGGAGCGTTGTGACCACCGCTCAAAAAGCTGTTTCAGTTTTGGTGGAGCTCCTCCACCAACACTGTTGGGTGACAAGTCAGGATAGAGCGGGGCCTTACTCCAATCATGATCGAGTGGGGTGGCCTTACGCGCACCAAGGCCTGCCCCCACTTGATCATGATTGGACGAAGGCCCCCGCCTGTCACCTACATGAAAACTGAAACGTAAGTGAAATCACTTGCCCTACCTTTAACTAATTATTTTATTATGGGAGTTCCTTGCACAAGTGTTTTTCAAATGGGGGTCCATGGCCAAATACATACAGTATGAATCTGGAGTGTGCTAAGAAGTGATAAGAACATGCTAACAACATGAGCTGAGGTGTTTTACCTGTGAGACGTTGAGCACGTGGTTCAGGTCTACCAGCTCGTACACATGCAGCGTCGACCACAGAGGCTTGTTCTGTTCACAATCACTGTTCAACACAAACACAGGACAACCACATCACACATATTAGACTTGGTAACACGCTGGTGTTGCCAATCTAAGGCCAAACCCACCAATGCAACTAGTCGCAACTCATTGCAACAAAACTGTTTTATGCAACTCCTTGCAACTGGCATTGAAGATAATGGTTGCATGTTATTTGTTGCAATAGTTGCATGTTGCAAGGAGTTGCGTGTGTGTGTGTGCGTGCATGTGTGTGTGTGCATGTCCAAGGGGGTTCCAGTACATACGTGTAAACCTCAGTGAGTGACAGGTTGCTTTTCAGCCCCAGCGCGGGGCCCAGGTCCAGTCCAGGAATCAGACCCGGAGTTTCCATGAACTGCAGACAAACAGAGAGAAGAAAACATACTCAAATGTTTTACCGAAGTAAAAGTATCAATACTGCAATGTGGAAATACTCTGTTAAAGTAAAGTAAGTAAAAGTCTGGATTTAAAAATGTACTTGAGTAAGATGATTATTAGACGGCCTTTGCTATCGCGTCATGGTCTAATCACCCTTTCTTTCTCTACAATGACTGTCTCGTCGTCAATTATCACTTGCATAATCGCAATTATGGCCATGAGTCATATACTGTATGACGTGTGAATTCACTCAAATAGCATGATGGGATGACAGCCCTGCACAACATATGAGCAGTGGCGGAATAATACTGCAATGTAGATATACTAATACTCTAGTCCAAGGGTCTTCAACGTTTTCAGGCCAAGTTTACAGTTTACAGTTTAGGCATTTAGCAGACGCTTTTAATCCAAAGCGACTTACAATAAACAGATAAAACATCACAATAATAAACAGGATAATATGTCAATACATCAACAGCGAACTGTACTGTCATGAACTGGACCTTTTCCTAACTTATAATACATTCTTCAATCAATCAATCAATCAATCAATCAATCAATCATGTGGGTGTGGCCACATAAAACATAATTTTAACACTTTCTGTAGACCTTTTTTGGAACAAATCTTCCTCCAAGTATAATCATAATACCTGATGATCATGTTGTAGAGGGGAAAAAATCACAGCACCCCATCTTTAAGTACAGTACTTGGGTCCATGTACTTTAAACACCAGTGTGAGTGTCTTACCTTTAGCAAATCTCCGCAGTGCCAGGGCTTACAGAGCAGCGTGTAAATGGTAAATGGTGCATGTATATAGCGCCTTTATCCAATGGGCTTTACAGAGATTGTGCATTACATTCACCCATTCACACACACACACACATTCATTACATTCACCCATTCACACACACATTCATTACATTCACCCATTCACACACACATTCACACACCGATGGCAGAGGAAACCATGCAAGGCACCAACCTGCTCACCGGGAGCAACTAGGGGTTCAGAGTCTTGCTCAAGGATCTTCCACACTAACTCTGGGGGAGCCCAGGATCGAACTGGGAACCCTTCGGGAACCCTATGTGTTCTAATGGCGGTTTCTCTACCCCTGAGCTACTGCCGCCCCCGTGTGTAGTAGTGTGTTACCTTTAGCAGCTCTCCGTTGCTCCAGAGCTTACAGAGTGTAGTGTAGTGTAGGGTATCTTACCTGTAGCAGCTCTCCACTGGTACAGGGCTTACAGAGTATAGTGTAGTGTAGTGTAGGGTATCTTACCTTTAGCAGCTCTCCACTGCTCCAGGGCTTACAGAGTGTAGTGTAGGGTATCTTACCTTTAGCAGCTCTCTGTTGCTCCAGGGCTTACAGAGTGTAGTGTAGTGTAGGGTATCTTACCTTTAGCAGCTCTCTGTTGCTCCAGGGCTTACAGAGTGTAGTGTAGTGTAGGGTATCTTACCTTTAGCAGCTCTCCACTGCTCCAGGGCTTACAGAGTGTAGTGTAGTGTAGGGTATCTTACCTTTAGCAGCTCTCCACTGCTCCAGGGCTTACAGAGTGTAGTGTAGTGTAGGGTATCTTACCTTTAGCAGCTCTCCACTGGTCCAGGGCTTACAGAGTGTAGTGTAGTGTAGGGTATCTTACCTTTAGCAGCTCTCTGTTGCTCCAGGGCTTACAGAGTGTAGTGTAGTGTAGGGTATCTTACCTTTAGCAGCTCTCCACTGCTCCAGGGCTTACAGAGTGTAGTGTAGTGTAGGGTATCTTACCTTTAGCAGCTCTCTGTTGCTCCAGGGCTTACAGAGTGTAGTGTAGTGTAGGGTATCTTACCTTTAGCAGCTCTCCACTGCTCCAGGGCTTACAGAGTGTAGTGTAGTGTAGGGTATCTTACCTTTAGCAGCTCTCTGTTGCTCCAGGGCTTACAGAGTGTAGTGTAGTGTAGGGTATCTTACCTTTAGCAGCTCTCCGTTGCTCCAGGGCTTACAGAGTGTAGTGTAGTGTAGGGTATCTTACCTTTAGCAGCTCTCCGTTGTTCCAGGGCTTACAGAGTGTAGTGTAGTGTAGGGTATCTTACCTTTAGCAGCTCTCCACTGCTCCAGGGCTTACAGAGTGTAGTGTAGTGTAGGGTATCTTACCTTTAGCAGCTCTCCGTTGCTCCAGGGCTTACAGAGTGTAGTGTAGTGTAGGGTATCTTACCTTTAGCAGCTCTCCGTTGCTCCAGGGCTTACAGAGTGTAGTGTAGTGTAGGGTATCTTACCTTTAGCAGCTCTCCGTTGTTCCAGGGCTTACAGAGTGTAGTGTAGTGTAGGGTATCTTACCTTTAGCAGCTCTCCACTGCTCCAGGGCTTACAGAGTGTAGTGTAGTGTAGGGTATCTTACCTTTAGCAGCTCTCCGTTGCTCCAGGGCTTACAGAGTGTAGTGTAGTGTAGGGTATCTTACCTTTAGCAGCTCTCCGTTGCTCCAGGGCTTACAGAGTGTAGTGTAGTGTAGGGTATCTTACCTTTAGCAGCTCTCCGTTGTTCCAGGGCTTACAGAGTGTAGTGTAGTGTAGGGTATCTTACCTTTAGCAGCTCTCCACTGCTCCAGGGCTTACAGAGTGTAGTGTAGTGTAGGGTATCTTACCTTTAGCAGCTCTCCGTTGCTCCAGGGCTTACAGAGTGTAGTGTAGTGTAGGGTATCTTACCTTTAGCAGCTCTCCACTGCTCCAGGGCTTACAGAGTGTAGTGTAGTGTAGGGTATCTTACCTTTAGCAGCTCTCCGTTGCTCCAGGGCTTACAGAGTGTAGTGTAGTGTAGGGTATCTTACCTTTAGCAGCTCTCCAATGGTCCAGGACTTACAGAGTGTAGTGTAGGGTATCTTACCTTTAGCAGCTCTCCACTGGTCCAGGTCTTACAGGGTGTAGTGTAGTGTAGGGTATCTTACCTTTAGCAGCTCTCTGTTGCTCCAGGGCTTACAGAGTGTAGTGTAGTGTAGGGTATCTTACCTTTAGCAGCTCTCCGTTGCTCCAGGGCTTACAGAGTGTAGTGTAGTGTAGGGTATCTTACCTTTAGCAGCTCTCCACTGGTCCAGGGCTTACAGAGTGTAGTGTAGTGTAGGGTATCTTACCTTTAGCAGCTCTCCGTTGCTCCAGGGCTTACAGAGTGTAGTGTAGTGTAGGGTATCTTACCTTTAGCAGCTCTCCACTGGTCCAGGGCTTACAGAGTGTAGTGTAGTGTAGGGTATCTTACCTTTAGCAGCTCTCCGTTGTTCCAGGGCTTACAGAGTGTAGTGTAGTGTAGGGTATCTTACCTTTAGCAGCTCTCCACTGGTCCAGGGCTTACAGAGTGTAGTGTAGGGTAGGGTATCTTACCTTTAGCAGCTCTCCGTTGCTCCAGGGCTTACAGGGTGTAGTGTAGTGTAGGGTATCTTACCTTTAGCAGCTCTCCACTGGTCCAGGGCTTACAGAGTGTAGTGTAGTGTAGGGTATCTTACCTTTAGCAGCTCTCCACTGCTCCAGGGCTTACAGAGTGTAGTGTAGTGTAGGGTATCTTACCTTTAGCAGCTCTCCACTGCTCCAGGGCTTACAGAGTGTAGTGTAGTGTAGGGTATCTTACCTTTAGCAGCTCTCCACTGGTCCAGGGCTTACAGAGTGTAGTGTAGTGTAGGGTATCTTACCTTTAGCAGCTCTCCGTTGCTCCAGGGCTTACAGAGTGTAGTGTAGTGTAGGGTATCTTACCTTTAGTAGCTCTCCACTGCTCCAGGGCTTACAGAGTGTAGTGTAGTGTAGGGTATCTTACCTTTAGCAGCTCTCCGTTGCTCCAGGGCTTACAGAGTGTAGTGTAGTGTAGGGTATCTTACCTTTAGCAGCTCTCTGTTGCTCCAGGGCTTACAGAGTGTAGTGTAGTGTAGGGTATCTTACCTTTAGCAGCTCTCCGTTGCTCCAGGGCTTACAGAGTGTAGTGTAGTGTAGGGTATCTTACCTTTAGTAGCTCTCCACTGCTCCAGGGCTTACAGAGTGTAGTGTAGTGTAGGGTATCTTACCTTTAGCAGCTCTCCACTGCTCCAGGGCTTACAGAGTGTAGTGTAGTGTAGGGTATCTTACCTTTAGCAGCTCTCCACTGGTACAGGGCTTACAGAGTGTAGTGTAGTGTAGGGTATCTTACCTTTAGCAGCTCTCCGTTGCTCCAGGGCTTACAGAGTGTAGTGTAGTGTAGGGTATCTTACCTTTAGCAGCTCTCTGTTGTCCCAGGGCTTACAGAGTGTAGTGTAGTGTAGGGTATCTTACCTTTAGCAGCTCTCCACTGGTACAGGGCTTACAGAGTGTAGTGTAGTGTAGGGTATCTTACCTTTAGCAGCTCTCCGTTGCTCCAGGGCTTACAGAGTGTAGTGTAGTGTAGGGTATCTTACCTTTAGCAGCTCTCCGTTGTCCCAGGGCTTACAGAGTGTAGTGTAGTGTAGGGTATCTTACCTTTAGCAGCTCTCCGTTGCTCCAGGGCTTACAGATCAGGGTGAAGACGTTCCCTCCCACCAGGAACAGAACCAACACCACGATCATGAAGAGCCAGGAGAACAGGAAGCTGAAGCCTGCACCCCTGCATTCACATCCAGGTCACAGTTCAAACGGTAGAACGGATTTCACATTTCAACCAAAGATAGTTGATATAGCAAGATACACAATCCCTAATTGGAGCCACTAGAGGTGAAATGGTACACAAATCCTACAAAATCTAAAAAAAAAGTCTCTAAAGTGGGCGACAGCGTCTAACGGCAAATCTCGCGAATGTCTTGTTTAGCCTCCATATTTTCTGTTTACTAAACAGCTGAAGATATGTGGAAAAAGCCCTGTCACCAAACAAACACTTTAAAACTAATGATTACTATGGGATTATAGATATATTGATTAAAGGTCATACACCATGCATTTAAAAAGTATTTATGTCATATTGTTTATGTCCCAAAAACGTTTTTCAAAAGGTTTGAGGCTAAATTACCACTCCTGAATAGAGAGCCTCTCATTTTTGAATGGCTCTCAGAGCAGTACCACCTTTGGCCTGAAAGAGCTCAAATGACTCTTTCTCAAAAAATAATTTTGAAAAATAAAATGACGCTGATGTCGATGACGTCAGCAACGGCAGCAAATCTGGACAGCGTGTTTTGAGAACCTGTGGGATGCTTTTAACCTCCGCCTTCCCAAAACCAGAGAAAGACACAACGGTCAGAAATGGGACTTTGTGAGGACAGAAGGTGCTAGTGGGACCCCAAAAAAAGGTTTTAAAATAGGAAAAGTGAAATTTCATGGTGTATCACCTTTAACACTTCTTTAAGGGTTAGGGTTTGAAGAAACTAAAGTGAAATTATAAAAGAAATATCTATCTGGTGGACATGCTATAAAAGGACTCACATCATGAGGAAGGTTCCAGCACAGTCTGCGGTGCAGGATCGGTCTGTGGGGTCTGCTTTGGGCTCCAGTCCACAGGGTCCCACCAGCAGACCCAGAACGTTGCACACCACCACCAGCAGCACCGCGCAGCACACCGCTACACCCACCGCCCACCTGCACACACACACACACACACACACACACACACACACACACACACACACACACACACACACACACACACACACACACACACACACACACACAAATTTATTTCGGTTCGGTTCGGGGATTCACAAAATCTCCGAATCAATGATGCTACCCGCCCGTTTAGCCCAGTCAACCTTTTTATCCGTTGATTTCTTTATTACTATTTACAGTAGCACTACCAGCCCCCATAAGTCACATCTGCCCATGAAAGATTGCGGAGCATCTTGGTAAAAGGCTTGTTGTGTCTAAAAATACATATTTAGCCGCTTGTACGCATGCCCCCTCCCACTGAAATCAAAATCATTAAAATGGCTAAAACGATAGAAAGCAGTAAATGAAAACATTTTAACACTCATCTTTTATTTTCTCTAATTACAATCTAAAAATGTCCTTTAAAGCTAAGTGTTACCAGCTGACCTGATGTGCTCTGCTCTCTCCACATCGGGAGTATAAACGGTCAGGTGATGCTGCACCTGGACCAGCCAATCAGAGGCGTCGCTCAGCACCGAGACGGGGAAGTCACTGGTTACCGTGGCGATCTGCGCTCTGATGTCCGCCAGCTGCTTCTTCGACTCTGACACACAAACAACAAAACAAACACTCAAGCTCTGTTTCACAAAATCACATCTAGCGTGATGTGAGCGGTGCTATTCATCAGTTAGTTGTCCCATTCACATTCTTTGGCATGCACCTACAGTATAAGTAGTCTTTTGTTTTTGAGCTACAGATGTCATTCAAGAAGGACATATAGAGTCTGCACACTGGTTAAGCTCCATAAGTTTATTGTAATAGATCTTCATCAGGACATGATGGAAAACATTGACCAGCAATAAACTTATGGAGCTTAACCAGTGTGCAGACTCTATATGTCCTTCTTGATGATTCTGCTTGTCTGGCACCTGGGCCACGGATGTGCGTGCACTACTTTCTTCACAGATGTCATTCAAACCTCAACGTGTTCAGCTTTACAAAGTTATCATTGTTTGTGCAAAGATGTGGGCCAGATGTAGACAAGATGCTTGACGTGAAGCTTGGCCTACAATGTTTCCCTGGGGGAACAATAAACCCTAACCCTTTGAGCGCTTGGTGCGATATACGCCAGATGTAGGCCACGCTTTGCGACACAGCTTGGCCAATGTGACCCTGGTTGTACAATAACGTTTGAGTGCTTTGTGCAACAATGTAGGCTAGATGTAGGCCAGATGTAGACCAAGCTCTGTGTCCCGGACAAAGCCAGATAATGGAGCTTAGCTCCTTCCAGGAACACAGCTCCAAAATAGTGAAAGAAGCTCCTGCTATTTGTGCTACTTTTGAAACTAGTGTTGAGAAGGTAGTTCTGTACTCACCCTGAACCATCTCTCTGGTTTCATTGGTGACTCTCTGTGGAATGCTGTCCAAGTAGTCCTCTCCCTGGAACATAAGCACAGCTTTCTGATCAGGCTTGACAATTATTGGCCATGTTCACAAATATGCGCTTTCTCCAAACATGTTAAATAACTTCCATCCTATATTGAATATTGGCTACTGGCTACTTTAAACCATTTTATTTTTAGTTTTTTATACTTGGCTATTCAAAAATAGCAGATCTACAAGCTCATAGCGCGACTGAAAATGTGTGCAAATCCTTGAATATAGTCTCTAGGTCGTCCTCAGACGAGCCCTCCATCGTCGCTTCCAGTCGCCCCGGTTCTCCATACATCCGGCCAGCTCGTTGGTGGTTTGCGCTCCTGCATCTTTCTGGAGTCCACATATGTAAGTGTGGGACGTCCTCGTGACCGGTGCCCATGTGTTGGCTCCCACAGAACCAGTTCACTGGCTGGCAGCTCCTGATGTCTTTGGCAGTGTCCTGCGAGTCTCATTCTCCTGGCTGCTATTTTATCGCTCACCCTTGGTATTCCCTCATACAGGATCTCGTTGTTAACATGTGTACTCTTGCTGATGTTAAGTACTGCACGCAACATTCTAGTGTAGCACCCATCTAGTAGAGACTTCTGCAGGGTTGGCTTCAGGGTCAAGCATTCACTGCCATATAGGAGAACAGACTCTACCGCTGCATAGAAGAAGCTGAGTTTGGTTTGTCGGGGGAGGTTGGAGTTCCATACACTGTTCATGCCGTTCAGGGCCCTCCATGCAAGTGCCTTCCTCACTTTAAGATCTTGCTCTGTTTAGTTGACCCATGAGCCCAGGTACTTGAAGTCCTTGACCGCCTTCAGAGCAGTGCCCCCTGTTGTTGTGAGAGGTGGCGTTCCGCTAAGTTATAGGTGATCACCTCAGTTGTCTAAGGCCAACCTTGGCACACTCTGACTCCACTCTGTTCAGGAGTGCCTGTGCCTGCTCCACGTTGCCGGACAGCAGGCTGATGTCGTCCGCATGGTGTGTCAGGACTACTGTGGGGTCTTGTCTCTATATATTATTTAAACGCTCAAATACCTGGAACGCGCCCGAGTCGCGTTAGATTTTAACCACTTTAAAATTACAGGTATTTGGCCGCGGACCCCCATCTCAAAATATGTTGTTCCAGGGACCACCCAGAAGCAAATATTTGAGTTACAAATGTTCGCTTTTAAATAGAAATATTCAAAGACTTGCAAAGAAATATCATGATTTTTCAAAAATAGCAGATCTACAAGCTCGCAGCGCGGCACTCGGTGCCGCGCTGTGAGCTTGTATATCTGCTATTTTTCAATTGTTAAAGCGGTCAATAATCCTAGGCCTAAATGGGTTAAAAGCGAACATTTGTAACTAAAATCTTTGCTTCTGGAGGGGGGGGGGGGGGGGGGGGGGGGTCCCTGGAAAACAATATTTTGATATGGAGGACCTCGGTCAAATAAAATATAATTCTAGGGTCCCTTAACATTAAAAACTTTGAGCTCCACAGATGTAGAAACGTAGGTTCTTCAGGAAACCATTAGGATTTAGGAGACATTTGTAGGTACTTTTCAGGTCTTAAAGGGGTTTAATGAGCCCAACCTGCTGGAGCTGAGAGTTCAGGTCTTAAAGGGGTTTAATGAGCCCAACCTGCTGGAGCTGAGAGTGCAGGTCCGCCTCCATCACCTCATCCACTGCAGACTGGAACCCACTGAGGTTGGGGATCTGTGGGGGAAAATAATCATTGTGATACCATGCAATAACAGCAGGGGGAAGCAAAGATGTCCGTGTACACCATTATTCATTCCATTTCATTCATCAAGAATGGAGAAGAGAAGAGAAGAGAAGAGAAGAGGAGAGGAGAGGAGAGGAGAGGAGAGGAGAGGAGAGGAGAGGAGAGGAGAGAAGAGAAGAGAAGAGAAGAGAAGAGAAGAGAAGAGAAGAGAAGAGAAGAGAAGAGAAGAGAAGAGAAGAGGGGAGGGGATGGGAGGAGAGGGGAGGGGAGGGGAGGGGAAGAGTATGACATATGTGACCCAGCATAGCAGAGGGGCAGTCATTTCGGAAAGCACAGCTTTTTTTTTTTAATGTGATAAAGCCACAAAAGCATTTCATAAATATCAGGCTACATTTCACTTAAACGCCAGAGCTTAACTCTGCATGTAAATAAGACTTTTTTAAATGAATGTGAAGAGAAACCTCACATTTTGCAGGTTACATTTCATCTAAAAGGCTGAATTTCTCAGATCTAGTATTTTTGCATGGCATAACTCTATAAGCCATATCTACAAAACTGTTGGGTCAATCTTCACAACCAAATGAAATGAAAAAATGAAAATGAAAAAAATGTCAATGACTAGCCCTCAGCTGTGTTCGGACACATATGTCATCACAGCTCATGACAGTGGCAGTTCTATGTCATCACTGTTGTTTCCTGTTGCTCAACTCTTTCACAAAGATCAGGTGCTGTTTCACCCTTTCAACTACTCCCTGGAACACTTCAGTATTAATCACCAAAAGTGTTTCTTCAGAATACAACCTTTCCATTCGACAAGCAAGATCCAACTCGTTCAGTTTGCAAAGTGGATCAAATCATCACCAGTCTGAAGCTTGGCGATAGCCTGGTAAACCAGCCTCCTCCGGAAATCTACAAGTAAAATGCAGATTTCCGGAGGAGGCTGGTTTACGAGACTAGCTTGGCGATATAGTCGCACCAAAATTAGCAGACCCACAAGCTCACAATATGTTTCATATGCAATGCGTTTTGAACTTGTAGGTATGCTATTTTAGCCAGTTCTGACACAGCCTTAGATTAAAACTCTCACAGATGTTTACATCATTGAGTGTAATTCCGGCTTTCACCGGATGGGCCCCCTCACTATCGCCCATGGGGAACTTCCTATCAATGAAATAAATCTACATGAGTCTTAATCTAAGGACAGTTCTGACAATGTTTGACACATTTCACCTGTATTAATAACATGCCCAAAACAAGGACACCAGGTTGAAAGAGCTCAAATGACTCTCTGCAGTAAGTTGTTGTTCTTACATTGACGGAGGTGTCCAGGGTGACTCTCTGCAGCACAGGGTGCAGCTGCATGCAACCTATGTTCTTATACATCCTATGTTCTAATGCTTCCTATGTTCTTATACATCCTATGTTCTTATGCTTCCTATGTTCTTATGCATCCTATGTCCTTATACATCCTATGTCCTTATACATCCTATGTCCTTATACATCCTATGTCCTTATACATCCTATGTTCTTATGCATCCTATGTCCTTATACATCCTATGTTCTTATGCATCCTATGTTCTAATGCATCCTATGTTCTAATGCATCCTATGTTCTTATGCATCCTATGTTCTAATGCATCCTATGTTCTAATGCATCCTATGTTCTAATGTATCCTATGTTCTAATGCATCCTATGTTCTAATGCATCCTATGTTCTTATACATCCTATGTTCTTATACATCCTATGTTCTTATACATCCTATGTTCGTATGCATCCTATGTTCATCCTATGTTCTTATGCATCCTATGTTCTAATGCATCCTATGTTCTTATGCATCCTATGTTCTTATACATCCTATGTTCTAATGCATCCTATGTTCTTATACATCCTATGTTCTTATACATCCTATGTTCTTATGCATCCTATGTTCTTATACATCCTATGTTCTAATGCATCCTATGTTCTAATGCATCCTATGTTCTTATACATCCTATGGTCTTATACATCCTATGTTCTAATGCATCCTATGTTCTTATGCATCCTACATGTATGTTCTTATGCATCCTATGTTCTTATGCATCCTATGTTCTTATACATCCTATGTTCTTATACATCCTATGTTCTTATGCATCCTATGTTCTTATGCATCCTATGTTCTTATGCATCCTATGTTCTTATACATTATGTTCTAATGCATCCTATGTTCTTATACATCCTATGTTCTTAAGCATCCTTTATCCTTACATTGACCGAGGTGTCCAGGGTGACTCTCTGCAGCTCAGGGAGCATGCATCCTATGCAGCCAGGCTTGTTGATGGTCTGGTTGAGACGCTTTTTCACCAGGCTGAGGTTGTTCTGCAGACGCTCTGCACTGGACTCCAACTGCACCAGAGAGGAGTTCAGCTCAGTCAGGAGAGAGTCGGTGCTGACTGCCTCTGTAGCAACAAGCAGGGGTGGATGCATTATTACTTTAACCATTACCTTATCAGGGTTCCCACACATTTTTACCAATTAATTTCCAAAACTTTTCCAGAATATTTAACCCAATTTCCAGGACTATATAACAATAATTCGGCTCAATAACAGGTCGCTTACTCCTATGTGCAATGCCCAAAGACAGGTAGTGTATGCCAGTGGTTCTCAACCTTTTCAGGCCGTGACCCCCGAAATAATCATGTTTTAACTGGGGACCCGGCACCCTGACGAGCACTAAGAGTTGAGGAATTTTGCATAACACGGTTCTATTGTGAAAATAGCAGATCTACATGCTCACAACGCCTCGCGTTGCGAGGCGTTGTGAGCATGTAGATCTGCTATTTTCACAATTTCTGCCTCTAATATTTGACAATTTGGCCCATGTTTAATTTGTCATTTCAGAGGTATTAACAAAATCAATAACCAAAGACAATCCATAGCTATTTTTTAAATTCCAAAACTTTTCCAGTACTGGAAAAATATTTTTCTAATTTCAAAATATTTCCAGGAATTTCATGACCGTGGGAACCCTGTCTTATGCTTTAACTATTGAAAGATCTACAAGCTCACAGCGTGGCACTACGAGCTTGTAGATCTGCTATTTTTTGAAAAATTGTGAAAACTTGTGCAAGTCTTTGAATATGTTTGATCCGAATCTGTGTCTTCTAAATCCCTCTAAGGTTTTTTGAAAAACGCATGTTTCTATGTCAGTGGTTCTCAAACTTTTTCATGTCAAGGACCCCCTAGAATTATATTATATTTGGCCACGGACCCCCATTTAAAAATATTTCGTTCCAGGGGACCCCACCAGAAGCAAAATTTGAGTAAGAAATGTTTGTTTTAAAAATACATAACATTCAAAGATTTCCATACATGTTCACGACTTAGCGGATCTACAAGCTCGCAGCATGGCACTCGGTGCCGCTCTGTGAGCTTGTAGTAGAGGAAGAATGTCCCAAGTTTTCAAATGTATACAAATCTTTTGAAAAGAGCAGATCTACAAGCTCACAGTGAGTGTTGCAGGGAGACAGGACTGTGTACCTTGGGCCAGGATTCTGACCGAGTCCAGCGCTGGGGTCAAAGGTCCTTCTATGCTTCTCCGGATCTCTGCGCCCAGCTGGGGGCCGATAGCTGACACACACACACACACACACACACACACACACACACACACACACACACACACACACACACACACACACACACACACACACACACACACACACACACACACACACACACACACACACACACACACACACACACACACACAGTTAAATGACAGGCAGTGGAATATTACAGAATTACAGCATTTATAAGCACATTATTTATTAACTCACTGTTCAGGTTGTGGGTGACCTCGTCCACTGTCTTGTAGCTTTCGTTGATCACATGGTCTATTTGCTGGGAATAGGTGAAGGGGGGAGGGGCGGGGGGGCAACATAAGTAATTAATTACACTTTTGCATTTAACTGACGCTCTTATCCAAACTAAGCAACGTACAAAATTGGAAGCTCGTCTGAGGACGACGAGAGAGAGAGATATTATGTCTATTAGGGGTGCAAATCGAATCGTATAATTGTGGGCTCGCCTATAAGGCGAGCACACTCTAGATGTTGTCATTATTTATTGTGGGCTCGCCTGTAAACAGGCGAGCACACTTTAGATATTGTCATTATTTCTATACTAGTCATACTAGTCAGTGCAAGTATCAAAAAACTTCGGTTCCTTTCTACTCCTACATACTTAGTGAGAAAATGAAAATAAAAACATCAATGTGTTCAGCTTACAGTGGTGAAGTGTGCTATTACTTTTTACAGCAATCGGCCAAATGGTGGCGCTGTAGGAAGCCTTCGAAAGTGCGATCTTTGAACAGGTATAGCTCATGCTGTGTTTGAGGTACAGCCATGAAACCTGTATACACTTATGCGTCTCCTCATGCCGAACAACTTTTACCCTCTAACTTTTGACCTCTGACCTTTAGGTCTCCCACAATTCGGAATTATATGAAAAACAGTAAAAATCTATCTCCTCCTGGGATTTTCGCGTCAAGTGCACAAAACATTTTTCACATGAACTTTGGACCAATACGGTCAGATTGATCAACCAGATTTTTTTTAAAGTGAAACATAATTTTTTAATAATTCCATAAATATTGCGGTTTTATGCAAATAATTCTTCGGCCTCTAAATCATACATGCAAAGTTACACGTTCATGGCATTTGGCAAAGATGTGGAGGGTTAGTCAAAGTATCACTGAAACCAATTTTATTCCAATCGGCCAAAGGGGGGGCGCTATACGAAGCGTCTGAAAATTCAAACTTCAAACGGGCATAAGTCATGACTCGTTTCGTTTGAAGACATGCAACTTGTTACACGCGTGCTTTGACTCAAGCGGAGGACATCTGTGTCGTTGTTAAGTAAGCTCCACCCTTCGATTTTCCGCCATATTGAGCAGTTTGTAAAACGCGTAAACCCGCTTTTATTCTGGAATTTTCGCTCCACGTGCACAAAACTTTTTTTACGTGAACTTTGGACCGATATCTAAAGATCTGTCAGATCGGATTTCTTTAAAATTGAAACATGCTTTTTTAAATAAATTCCATGAATATTGCATTTTTATGCAAATTATTCTTCTGCCTCTAAATCATACATGCAAAGTCACATTTTCATGACAAAATAGTGTAGAGGGTTAGTTCAAATATCACTGAAACCAATCTTACCCCAAATGGCCAAAGGGGGGCACTATATAATTTTGAGCAGTTTGTAAAACGCTTAAACCCGTTTTTATTCTAGGATTTTTTTTGCAATTTGCATGAAACATTCTACACGCAATCTAAGGACCTTTATCTAACATGCCTATGAAGTGCACACAAAAAAAATATAAAATAATAATAATAAATATAGCTGCAAGCAGCGATAAAGTGGCCAAAGCCAAAAACACCTCAAATCATGAACACATGCAGCCTGGGATGTGCGTGAAATCTTGCAAGCACATTCCCAATAGGTCAAGGAACAGATACCAACCTTTTCACATTGGCCTGTTATAGCGCCACCAGCGGGTCAACTTTTGCACAACACATTTTTGGAACAAAATGGACCAAACTTTGACGTCAGTAACGTCAAAGAGAGCACTGCCTGCGATCTTGACATTTTGTGCTTTTATAGCCATTGTTTTCTGGCTTGAAGCGAGCCCACAATTGTTTCGAAGGAACAATATTTTTCTAGTTTATTTATTTGTTTATCTATCATACTGTAGACGGGAACTTCGGTTCCTTTCTACTCCTACATACTTAGTGAGAAAATGAAAAAAAAAACATCAATGTGTTCAGTTTACAGTGGCGAAGTGTGCTATTATTTTCTATAGCAATCGGCCAAATGGTGGCGCTGTAAGAAGCCTTCGAAAGTGCGAACTTTGAACAGGTATAGCTCATGCTGTGTTTGAGTCACAGTCATGAAACCTGTATACATGTATGCGTCTCCTCATGCCGAACAACTTTTACCCTCTGACTTTTGACCTCTGACCTTTAGGTCTCCCACAATTCGGAATTATATGAAAAACAGTAAAAATCTATCTCCTCCTGGGATTTTCGCGTCAAGTGCACAAAACCTTTTTCACATGAACTTTGGACCAATACGGTCAAACTAGTCTCGGCGGATTTCTTTTAAAGTGAAATATAATTTTTTAATAATTCAATCCATATTGCGGTTTTATGCAAATTATTCTTCGGCCTCTAAATCATACATGCAAAGTTACACGTTCATGGCATTTGGCAAAGATGTGGAGGGTTAGTCAAAGTATCACTGAAACCAATTTTATTCCAATCGGCCAAAGGGGGGCGCTATACGAAGCGTTTGAAAATTCAAACTTCAAACGGGCATAAGTCATGACTCGTTTCGTTTGAAGACATGCAACTTGTTACACGCGTGCTTTGACTCAAGCGGAAGACATCTGTGTCGTTGTTAAGTAAGCTCCGCCCTTTGATTTTCCGCCATTTTGAGCAGTTTGAAAAACTCGTAAACCCACTTTTATTCTGGACTTTTCGTTCCACGTGCACAAAACTTTTTTTACGTGAACTTTGGACCGATATCTAACGATCTGTCAGATCGGATTTCTTTAAAATTGAAACATGCTTTTTTAAATAAATTCAATGAATATTGCAGTTTTATGCAAATTATTCTTCTGCCTCTAAATCATACATGCAAAGTAACATGTTCATGGCATTTGGCAAAGATGTAGAGTGTTAGTCCAAATATCACTAAAACCAATCTTACCCCAATTGGCCAAAGGGGGGCGCTATATAATTTTGAGCAGTTTGTGAAATGCTTAACCCGTTAGGATTTTTTTTTTGCAATTTGCATGAAACATTCTACACACAATCTAGGGACCTTTATCTAATATGCCTATGAAGTGCACACACACAAAAAAAAATAATAATAATGAATATAGCTGCAAGCAGCGATAAAGTGGCCAAAGCCAAAAACACCTCAAATCATGAACACAGCCTGCAATGTGCGTGAAATCTTGCAAGCACATTCCCAATAGGTCAAGGAACAGATACCACCCTTCTTACATTGGCCTGTTATAGCGCCACCAGCGGGTCAACTTTTGCACAACACATTTTTGGAACAAAATGGACCAATCTTTGACGTCAGTAACGTCAAAGAGAGCACTGCCTGCGATCTTGACATTTTGTACTTTTATAGCCATTGTTTTCTGGCTTGAAGCGAGCCCACAATTGTTTCGAAGGAACAATATTTTTCTAGTTTTATTTTGTATCGTATCGAATCGGCAGTGCAAAGAATCGATTGTATCGATACTACCTACTTGTGCATTGTATTTAGCATTTTTAAGAAGAAAAATTAAAAGGAGGGGTTTAATTACTTTTCCATTCCATATAGCTACACTGGTCTATCGATACATGTGTGTAATCTCTGGGTTCATGTCAAGGTGCAGGTTTGTCAATATACAATGTCCATGTATTTGGCAGATAATCACTGTGTTACTTATTTATATCCATAATAATACATGTTTCCCTTAAAAACCTGCACTATCCACACCTTTCACACAGATTTAATTTCTTTGCTAAATAGTTACTATATCGATTTTAAATCATTGAATCGAATCGTATCGTATCACCATGAATGAACCAATATCGTCCATGTATCGTATCGTCAACCATGTATCGTGATATGTATCGAATAGCTATTAAAATGTATTGTTACGTTGTCTATGGCTGACCTATGATGACTTCTCATTTTTGTGACATCACATTGTGACAAAAGACTTGTCTTTTAGTTATACTGGATCTCTTCTCCACTAGTCCCTCCCTAACATTTTAGTCTAGTTTTTATTTGTTAAAAAAAGAAATTGTCAATATATTTAGTCTTAGTTTTAGTCATCATGGCTTAGTTTTTATTTGGTTTGAGATAACGCGAACACAAACATGAAAATTATGCAACAAACAAACATCATGTCAAGTGACTTTATCTAATCACACCTGACAGCTTTAGCAAACATAAAGACAAATGGAACAGAACCTCTCTTTCTCTCTCTCTCTCTCTCTCTCTCTCTCTCTCTCTCTCTCTCTCTCTCTCTCTCTCTCTCTCTCTCTCTCTCTCTCTCTCTCTCTCCCCAGCTGTATGTTTGAGATAAGTGTGTTGACACAGCGGAAGCACAAGTCAAGTGCATGACAAATGGAGGGTCACTTTGAAACGTCACACAAAAGCCACTCACAAACAGCAGGATAAAATAGCACACGGACAGGGTACTTAATGTGACTAATCCTATACAGACACTAACAGCGTTGTTTATAGAACCGCATAAAACAAGACAAATAGCCTAATCCTGCTGCGATCATCTAACGGGTGGCTGTGGCTTAGTGGTCAGAGAGCCTGTCTGGTGATCAGAAGGCTGCCGCTTCGCCAATGTAGCCTGGCGGGTTCGAGTCCTTTATACTGCATGATCTCTCCCCATCTCTCTCTCTCTGTTTCCTGTCTTTCTCTACTGTAAAACTCTAAATAAAGCCCACAAAGTGACCCAAATATGTATATATAAAAACAAAACCTTAAAGTCACACGCCTAAACCACCCGCAGCTGCCGAGCCGTTCTCGTGACATTTAACCCAACAAAGGCCTTGTTTGTGGGGCCATTATTTGTGTTAGAGAGAAGTAACAGCAACAAAGCAGAAATACTCCCTCAAATAAAGTTTTGAGGGAGGGCGAGGTCTTCTGGCGCCCCCGAACTGGGGTCGCGTCCAGCTAACCTTAACCCTAACCTGAGTAAAACTAACTAGCGGACGCTGGTGAAAGCTAACCTGGTGAAATGCTAACCTCCGTCCCCTCATGGGGACGCGACTCTGGGTCGGGGACACAAGCAGAGATGATTGCTCTTGCTGAAGGTTTTTACGGTGCACAGCTCAATAATAACATGATGAAACAATGAAGGAGCAGCCAGCACACAATGAATATCCTTTTCACATGTGTTATTATTTACAGAGGACAACGGACGCGTCTCGACCTGTTGGTCTTCCTCAGCGTTGTCCTCTGTCCACGAGAGTAAATCAACCACGTGTAAAGGATATTCCTTCTGCACTGGCCATTATTTGTGTTTCCTGTTTGTGTTATAGTGTTTCCTCCATGAGAGAGCGTGGTGTTTCTGAGGTGTCGGCAGTTTTAATTTTATGAGCAATTTTTTTGACATTTAGCCAACCTCATCCTGTTTTTATTTAGTTTTAGTTTTTAGTTTTAGTCGACTAAAAGTCGAGCATTTTAGTCTTTATCTTAGTCCAAGACAACGTCATTTTAGTTAGTCAAGTTTTAGTTTAGACAAAAACTGTTGACGTTTTAGTCTAGTTTTAGTCAGGATTATTTTACCCCTTTACATTTTTTTTACAGCAAATAATAATAGAACATATCCATCTAATCTAAAATGTATTCACATAGCATTTGCTCTCATCCTTTTGATGAGAAACACAATTTTAAGGAATACAGTACAATACGGTATAAGCTAGACCACACCTGGTTATAGAATCAATGATTCTAGTTCAACCAACCCAGTACAGTAGGCTATTTACTGGTGCTTACCTGTGGTACAGCAGTGAGGTAGGTGTGGAGGTTGTTTAAGGTGCCGTTGAGTTGCGTCGTGCCGTGGTCCACGCTAGCGTGGAAGGTCTCGTTGCTCCGGAACATACAGACGTTTCCCGCTCTGTGGACGTTTACAGGAGGGAGACACATATGACGGGGTTTAGACAGTTCATGGATTGGACACCTCAGGTTAGACAGCTCATGGGTACCTGCACCTTCACTTCCACACAGCCAAGCTGCCATAGAAAACAGAGCAATATTGGCACACGCACGCACGCACGCACGCACGCACGCACGCACGCACGCACGCACGCACGCTCGCACACACACACACACACACACACACACACACACACACACACACACACACACACATACACACACACACACACACACACACACACACACACACACACACACACACACACACACACATACACACACTTGTCTTTCGCTATCATCAAACATTAAAAAGAATGACCTTCCATAGCCAGGTAGACAATCGCACACACCAGATACATTTTTATAAATTGTTGAGGACCATACCACTGTTACTGGGCTACATGTCATGGACAACCTTTCCCCCAAAAATGTACTTGTTTGTTTACATTTTGGCATATCGTTCAACTGGTATCGTTAAAAGCCATCTTAATGCTACAATTCCAGTTGGACATGTTGCAGCACTTGTAAGGACTTGTAAAGATCCTTAAAAGTAGGGATACGCAGCACTTGTAAGCTCTCGCTGTGTGTGATACACTCTTATGAGATATCACTGTGTGTGATACACTCTTATGAGATATCATATCTGTATCATATCTGTGTGTGATAGACTCTTATGAGATATCATATCTGCACTAAAACCTTTTTTCCAGAGCGCTGTCAAGTGGCTGCGGTGTCGCGGTGCGAAGCAGTGTCGCTTGAGTTGTGACTGCCGCTCTGAGAAATCAGTCTACATCTGATTCTGAACTAGTATTCATATGCAGGTGTGTGCATTTTAATGGCTTGTATATTGGTGTAAAGCGCCATTTCCCACTGGGCACCATCACTATAAAGATTACTATAAGTATATCTTTCACTATTGTATTTTCTTTTTTATAATTAGTGTCAACACTGCTATCCGTTTGGCTGGAACGATTTTAAAAGTAATATTTTGTATAGTTGCAGTTAGTTATAGTGCTCAGAGAGTGAATGGCACTTAATACAGTAACTTAATGAATGTTATAATAAAATAAACAGGGTAGTGACTTTCCAAAGTATACCTAGCAACTTTAAGTTAATAATATTGTAGAACATAGATTAGGGCTGTCACGATTATGACATTTTACATGACGATTAATTGTCACTCAAATAATTGCGATTAACGATTTAATTGTGTATTTGTCGTGGACAATTACATTTCTGTTTGGCTTGTAGGCTTTGAAGTTGCACATGGTAAATATGACACATAACCTAAATATTAGGGCTGGGATGCGATTAAACATTTTAATCTAATTAATTACAGGCTCTGTGATTAATTAATCGCAATTAATCGCATTGTAATCGCACATCGATATTTGACCTGAGAAGTATTTATTTTCAAGTAAAACACATTTTGTTGTACGAGTGAATCAACGAGTGAGTTTTTTAAATCTATATTTCGCATCCACTGGGCCAAGCAAAGCTCTCTGATCGGCTACTTTTCCCTTTGCGTTTGGTATCTCTTCTTGGTTGGTGCATCGCTATGATCGGTATGCCCGAAACTGAAGGTTCTGTGGTGCAAAAACTAAGTGCGATTAAAATGCGTTAATTTTTTAAATCGCGTTAATTTTCTGTAATTAATTAATCGCAATTAATCAGTTAAAGTCCCAGCCTTACTAAATATACAAAGAAATTACTGATATTTGACAACTTTAATACTTAAATAACATTGATCAAAAGATCTACAAGCTCACAATGTGTCGCATCGCGACACGTTGTGAGCTTGTAGAGCTGCTATTTCCACTACTTTTTTTGAAAGTGTTTGAAACTATATGAACATTTCTCAACATGGAAACGATTATGACGATTATGCAAAATAACTGCGATTACCTAAAATAATCGTGATTAAACGATTATTATGTAATAATTGTGGCAGCCATAACAATAACATAGATGCTGTTCAAAACGTACAGGATGATGAGAGTGGTGAGGAAGGCGCTCCAGTACAGCGTTCTCCTCCAACAGTCGGTGCTGTCGCTCTGCTTCTGGTACATCTTTCCCCCGCAGTTCCCACAGCACCGGCAGCAGGCTAGCAGGAAGCCCACCAGAGGCATCAGCACGATGTAGACCACCCCTATGGCCGCACACACCAGGAAGCCCACCTCGTACACCAAGGACTGGACACACGCACAGACACACACACACACACACACACACACACACACACACACACACACACAGACACAGACACACACACAGACACACACACACACACACACACACACACACACACACACACACACACACACACACACACACACACACACACACACACACACACACACACACACACACACGAGTAGAAGCACACACAAGTAAACACAGGCAGATACCAAAACTAAGTGGGGTTATTTTCAGGGATGCAAATATCATAATGCAAATATAATTTTGGGGATCTGGCAGTACAGATGCTACGATTCTCAATGAGGAGTGACAAGGCAGGAAGAGATCAGACATTAGAGCAGGGGTTCCCAAACTGTTTTGTCTCAGGGCACCCCATAAATATTTTTTTAATCCGAGGCACCCCTACATTATAATTTTCACTCCCAGCACCTTTTATTTATAGCATATCGTCGCTGTCGGGTGGAAACCTTGTATGTCCAAAACCGTTCGTTTTGGATTTATCAATCATCTATAAAATGTACTAAACTAGTGAAAACAGCAGATCTACAAGCACACAACGCCGTTGTGTGCTTGTAGATCGGCTGTTTTCACTAGTTTTGTGCGACGGTCTTGTATGATGAAGCAGGGCAAAAGAAAGTACACATTTAAAACTGGGAGATACGAGGTTTCTGCCTGACAGTGACAATATTTTAGTGATTATGTTGCGAGGAAAACGTTGAGATAATAGCCATTTTGGTTAGAACTAAATAATATTTTTTCAAGTGTCCAAATAAATTCCAAATAATATCAAATGATCTTGCGGCACCCCTGGACTGTTGTCACGGCACCCCAGGGTGCCCCGTCACCCACTTTGAAAACCCCTGCATAAGAGGATCAGCCCAGGTTAGAAAGGTTTGGTGGGGATAAAGCACGACAAAGTGAGGTTGAGGTTGGTTTGGACATGTGTTGATTTCGTTGAATAAAACTACTACGAAAATCGTCGACTACCTTTTCTCACGGACGAAAACTAAATAAAAACTAAGCTATGATGACTAAAACTAAGATGAAATATATTGACAATTTCGTCAACAAATAAAAACTAGATCAAAATGTTAGGGAGGGAAAGTAACTTTGTTCTCTGATATATGACTATCAGATCTACAAGTTCACAACGTGTCGCACTCTTGAATACAACTTCATTCTATTCAAAAGACTATGGCTAAAACTAAATCAAAAAGATGAGAAGAGGAAGAACAAAGAGCAGGGTTATGGATGCAGGGAGAGAGAGGACATTCAGGAGTCACCATGAAAGAGCAGGGTTATGGATGCAGGGAGAGAGAGAGAGGACATTCAGGAGTCACCATGAAAGGTTTGTGGATGCAGGGAGAGAGAGGACATTCAGGAGTCACCATGAAAGGTTTATGGATGCAGGGAGAGAGAGGACATTCAGGAGTCACCATGAAAGGTTTATGGATGCAGGGAGAGAGCGAGAGGACATTCAGGAGTCACCATGAAAGCAGCAGAAAACACAACCAGTTGGATCCAGATGATCCTCTGCAGCCATGCAGGAGGAAGAAGAAGAAGAAGAAGAAGAAGAAGAAAAGAGTGCAGATATCTCATAAGAGTTCATCACACATAGCGAGACTAGACTGGCTATGAAATGGATTCACTTTTAATGTGGTCTGACACTCTGTATCCTGCTGGCTGTAAGACTCGATTATTTGCATTGCAAAATGATTCAATATCATTATTTGTATTGCAAAACGATTCGAGGCGATAAAAAGTCAAACCATATTTAGCTGTTTACATATCAATACAGTAGATAGTTGAACATTAAAATCGATTATTCGATGCAGTTACTACATCATTACACCTCTAGTAGATGTACAGTACATAGACAGATGCACTACATTAACCACTTAAGCCCTATATAAATGATTACCGTATGTTGTACAACAAATTGTAATACTGTGAGCTTGTGGTTTCACTACTTTCATTATTTCTTTTGAAAAATGTCCTCAAATAATAACAGGCCCCAAATTAGGGACGACCAGGTTGTTAAGGTGCTTAAGCTTCCTCGGGTTACTGGCCCCGGGCTGTTAGAGTTTTAGTAACGCTAGAAGACATATTGAAAGCTTATACAAAGGTTGATGTATGGAGAATACAGCCAGATCTCTCAGGTTACTGCTGGGGTGGGGGGAGTGTCTGTCACGTCTAAAAGAGACACAACAAGTTCCCACGCTGCACACACTGCCTCCTCCTGGACAAAGACATATTGTTCTTACTGTGGGGGGTGGGGTTGGAAAAAGGGCCTTTCTGTATGGAGTTTGCATGTTCTCCCCGTGTCCCCTAGGGTAGGTGCCCTCACAAAAAAACATGTAGTAATCCTGGTCTCTATACTGCCTCCCCCTCCTGGCCAGCCGCGCTACGTGCAACAGGGGAAACTCCCCCCTGTCAGGTGAAAAGAAGCAGCTTGGACTCTTCATGCATAGAAGGAAGCATGAGGTCAGTCCGTTGCTCTCCCCAGGTTGGCAGAGGGAGTGTAGCGGCCAGGATTGCAATAGATGATTGACACCGGGTGAAAAATGGGTTGAAAAATGGTGGGATAAAAAATTTAAGAAATATTGTTCTTACTGCTCTGATGGTGTCTTTATCTGCCATTGCGTGTTGTTCAATATCCTCCACAAACGTCACGATCAGGTCTGGAGGAAAAGGAAAGAAGAACAACAATGTTAACTTCTTTATTTGTATTTATTTTACTCGTGTATATACCTTTCTTCTGATGTTATACTGTTTGTGATTTGTCTTTTGTAATAGTGAGGGACGTTTGGTGTTTTTGTGAAGTAGGCTATCTATCTGTCGGTCTTGTGCTTTAGTACTGTTGTTTAATGTTTTTAAATGTGCTATACAAATAAAGGTGACTTGACTTGACACAGTGGTAGAAAAAAGTACACACGTTTTACTGTGGTTACTTTTAAGTAAAAGTATCAGTACTGCAATGTAGAAATACTCTGTTACAAGTAAAATACGTGAATTTAAAAAAGTGCTACAGTATTGGTAACAAAATGTACTTTAAAGTTATACCATGTAACTTTTTTTATAAAACAAATCTTAAAATTGTCCTAACTGTTACATCGCTAAAGTTTTAGAACACCCACTCCGTTATTTTCAGCTTCTGAAGCCTTCTCTTTATATGTTTTCTGTTCTTAGCAATGACAGGGGCGGGATTTCCCGGCAAAATGACGTAATCTGCATCATCTGTATACGTTGTGTATACGTTGGCCAATCACATCGCAGATCATACACACATGATACACTACCGGCCAATAACCGACTCTTCAGGAAGTAGCTTCCCTCAGCAACCAGTGTTTACGATGGTGAAGGATTCTTAACCTCTTATTCCCCAAATCCTGCTCAGAAAATTACGTTCTACCACTCCATGGATTCGTATCGGTTGCGGTGGTTTGCGGCGCCGCTCCGGAGGTCCGCGGCGGTGGTCCGCGGTGACTCCGGGCGAAAAACGGACGAAAAAAGCAATACCGCGACTGACCACTAGTTTAGCAACTTACACAGTATAGCTTTAAGTACCAAAAGTAGAAAGTACTCGTTATACAGAATGTCCCATTTCAAATGTTCTTTTTTTTTCAAATGCATAAAATGTATAAAAATTAAAAATCTTTTAATAGAAGATCTACAAAAGTGGGTAATCTATATTTTGTAATAATCCAAATCTTCAAAGTAACTAGTAACTAATGTTTTCAAATAATTGAAGTGGAGTAAAAGTACAATATTTGAAATACTCAAGTAAAGTAAAAATACCTAGTAAAGATTGTACTTAAGTACAGTACTTGAGTAAATGTACTTAGTTACTTTACACCACTGCATTCACATTGGTGTAAAAGTAACACAATACACAATGCTGCTGTTGATTAATGAGCTTTGTGTCCTCAGAGACCACAACCTCAAAGTCTCTGTTGTGTCTCTGTTTTGTGCGCTGAGCTGAGCTTGGGGTTTCGAGCCCCTGGTGTGGTTGCTACAATGCTACATCCACCCGACCACGTCACGTTGCGTCCCAGGCTATGTACAAATGTGTTGCAATCGTTGCAAAGAGGTGGTGCCATAGTTTTGTACTTTTTTTGTGTTGTATGTGTCTGTTGAGTTAACTTAATGAACTGGTAGGCGTGGCCACATGAAAACATAATTTTAACTCTTTCTGTACACTCTTTTGAAAGAAATCTTCCTCCTAGTATAATCATAATACCTGATAATCATGTTTTAGGGGAGAAAATCATGTCACCCCATCTTTAAAACGGTCAACTCTACATGTATTGTTATGTTACAGTGCGTACAGTATAAAGTCTGGGCCCTGACTCGTGGCCTACATCTGGCCTACATCTGGCCTATATGTGGCCTAGATATGGCCTACATCTGGCCTACATCTTGGCACATAGCATTCAAAGTATGTTGTACGCCGACTCGCCCAGGGTCTCATTGGCCAGGCTTGGCGGGACGCCTAATGAAATTAGCTCATAAATAGCACCACTCACTTCACTCTAGATGTGATCTTTTTACACTAAATGTATTTTATACTTCATTGTAGAATGGTGTTGGCCAAAAATACATAAAAGACATTTTTCCCAATTAATTTATCGATTATTATTATACATAATCATTCAAATCAATCAGTTTGATGTCTGTTTAGTACATTTATTTACAATCGTCTGGTTTTAGGCAGACCGCAGGAGGAACGCAGCAGTAGTAGGAGGAAGAAGAAGCAAAATAAAGGTTGAAATCCAGCCCTCTCCATGGTGTCCAGTAATAACCAGGCAACCAGAGATTAGACTCCCCTTCTATTGTTCCTCTGAAAGCTCAGTTGGTATGGATATTGTTCCCCACAACACAGACGCTGGTTGTGTGGAAGGGAAGGGGGAACTGCAGAGAGAGGAGAAGAGGTGTGCATGTCGTCAATGTTCAGGCTGGGGCGTCACACCAAATTCTGGGCCCTGGGTACAAGGATTCACTGCGGGGCCCCCCCATGAATGTTAACTATTGAAAAATAGCAGATATACAAGCTCACAGCGCGGCACTCGTGAGCTAGTAGATCTGCTATTTTTTTTTTTACGTGAAAATGTGTGCAAGAAACCTATGTTTCCATGTCAGTGATGCTCAAACTTTTTCATGTCAAGGACCCCCCAAAAAGATATGAATTTGGCCACGGACCCCCATCTCAAAATATTTAGTTCCAGGGACCCCCCCGGAAGCAAGATTTGAGTTACAAATGTTCGCTTAAAAAAATACATATTCAAAGATTTGCACACATTTTAACGACTTTTCAAAAATAGCAGATCTACAAGCTCGCTGTGAGCTTGTATATCTGCTATTTTTCAATAGCTAAAGTTACTAGGGCCCCTCCACCTTGGGCCCTAGTAACTCAGTCCCACTTTCCTACCCCTTGTGACGCCCCTGTGTTCAGGTGTTCTGAGTTACGGCTCTGTCTGGCAGGGACGTGCAGAGAACGTCAGAGAGGCAGGGGCTGAAATATCTGAAAGGGCATTATGGTGAAAATATTGAAAATAGAAGACCTCCAAGCTCACAAGGAGGAGGACAACGCCTCCCAGCGCGATGCGTTGTCCGGCTATCTTCGATGCTTGATACCACACTGAACTAAGCATAATCAAGTGAATACTGGAGATGTGGCGTAACGGCATGGATTTCTACACAGAGAGGGCAATTATTTCAACATAAGATGCTGCGTTCAAGTTCAGGAGAGTTTGGACAAGGCAGTTCTCTTGAATGCTGCCTTCAGGAATGGCATGGAAAGAGGACATTTGCATTTATTTCACCATAGATAAAAACTGCATTCATGGTCTGGAGAGGGCACTTTTTTACAGACGGGTAAAAGGGCAGGGGCTCAAGCCCCCTTTGATGTCTATGTGTGCACGTGCCTGGAGTTGAGGTTGTACTATATCTGGTTCCTCCTGTCGCTCTCAGCTCTGCAAAAAGCCCAGTCAGGAACAGAGCCATGTGGGTCACGTTCTACCACTTAGCCTCGCTAAAAGAACCTCTGGGAACTCAGATTGCTTAGCCTCGCTAACACAGGTCAGGTGGGCACTAGGGACACCTGGGCACCTCCATGTGAAAATTGGCTATTTTTGTCCAAAATTGTTAAAGATTTAAATATTTGAACAATGGTCTTAAGAAAAAGAAAGTATACATGATCATTACATGCTTAAACTTTTAAGGTGTAATATTTCTACAAGTCCAGTCATTTTGGGGCATAAACAAGAAGTTGCAGGATAAAATCAAGTCTGATAATGATGTACCGTGTGTGTTCACATCATGTTTACTTCACATTACTTAGACCTTTTTTTTTTTAAATCTATGTGTTAACATTTTGGACAAAACAGCCAATTTTGCACCGAGGTGCCCATATTTTAAAGTAATTATAGGCTACAGTGAACATGAACTGAAGCTCATTGTACAGTATTTACCCTAAGCCCTATTTGAAGATTTGCAAAAGTAGCCGAAAAGGTCACAACATCGTGACGTGTAGCTTTGTAGATCTGCTCTTTGAAGGTTTTTGAACATTTCTTGAAAACTACGAATCGGCCCCCAATATACAGTATCAGGCAGGCTGGCCCTAGTTGTGACCGAAGGTCGCAGTTGAGTATGAGATACGGCACATTTCCGTCTGTCTGGACGTCTGTCCGTGTATGCTTTTTTACGGTCTATGGGTTTTCCGTTCTGACATCATACTCTGACATCACTGTGATGTCAGGGGAACCACACTAACATAATAACTTGTATGCCCATATATGGAGATCCCTGATGTCTTCGATATTAAACCCATATCTAACAGGACTTTAAATGGGAATGCCCATATATGGAGGCCACATCGGCCACATACCGCACTAACAGAATCCATGTATGGCCAAGACAGATGGCCAAGACAGCCCATATCTGTGTGGCTGGTTCTACAGACAGGGATCTCCATATATGGGCATAAAATGGATTGTATGTATGATGTCAGATGTCATAGACAACATAGGACTTTCACATAACGAATAACTGAGTAAGAGTGTTTGGGCTCTCACAGCATATCTCCATGTACAGTACATGGATCTCCATATATGAGTATCAGGGGGTCTCCATATATGGGTAACTGGTCTGATATACGTGTGCATCACTGGCCAGATGGCCAAGACATGGTGCGACCTCACCCTGGTCGCTTGTCGCCCTTGTGTGTCTTACAAGAATATAAGAGAATAGGAGGAGTCACAACACATTGCATTTGGGAGTTTTTCTCCGTCATAAGCAGGAATTCACGAGGTGCGCTCTGTTCAAAGGTATGGAAACTTCAAACCGTACGCACAAACGTACGATAAGAACCACAAGCATTCAAAAGAAACTCATGCTCACCAGCTGGTGTTCAGTTAGGAGGGAGAGAGAACCAGCTGGCAAGCTCAGGTTGGTGAGCACAGTTTGTAAGCCCTGCTCTTAAGGGCAATCATCCAGTGTGTGCGTGCGTGCGCGTGCGTGTGTGCGTGTGTACGTGCGTGTGCGCGTGTGTGTGTGTGTGGGTGTGTCAGGGGGGATTAGAGTGAGAGAAAGAGAGCGGGAGAGAGAGAGAGAGAAAAGGTAAATGTGTGTTGAGCTTTGGACTGACTTGCATTGAGGAAGCTTAGCTTTCTGTGAGGATGAGGAGTTTACTGTGAGAGGACAGTCACTCAGCAGGGAGGTACAGCTGACTAGATAAAATAATCATATTTTAACTAGGGACCCCCCCCCCCCTCACCCTGACGAGCTCTAAGAGCTGAGGCATTACATTTTGTATAACACGGATTACACGTTTCTATTGTGAAAATAGCAGCTCTACATGCTCACAACGCCTCGCAACGCAAATGTTTAATTTGTGCGTGTGCGTGTGTGTGTGTGTGTGTGGAATAGTAGGATAATAGTAATCATGATAATCATAATAATTAAGTGTAAGCAGGTAATGTACAAGGATTAGTGATTAAGTACAAGAAACCAGAAGCTATTCTACAGCAGTGGTTCCCAAACCTTTCGGGTCAAGACCCAAAAGCGTGATTAGAAGTTTGCCCAGGACCCAAACAAATGAAAATAGCAGTAGTAGTCAAAGTGCACTAACATTTCCTGGGGCAAGCTGTCCAGATCACACATGTCACACGTGTATTCTTATTTTTTCACTCTCAAAAAGCGCCTGCAATGTAGTGCATCTGAAACTACGTTGCAGTGCACATCATGGGGTGATCACTGCTTGCCTCCTGTGAATTGTTTTATTTTCGTTGCTGAGTGAGGTCAGCAGACAAAGTGACGTGAGTGAGATGAAAAAAACCTGGGTGAAATGTGCCAATCTCAACAGGAAACAGGAAACATAAATGAACAGGTATTAACTAGCATGGGGAACATAAATGAACAGGTATTAACTAGCATGGGGAACATAATATCGTGTCACACAGAACAACGTCATCCTCATCATCCATACATTATCAACCTGACAGACACCCACAGATTCGGCCGGAGCGATAATTTGTCATCATCACACAAGCACCGAATGTCAAGGAAGAAAATGGTTTGGTGTGATTCAGTCATCTATAAATAATTATCAGTGACTCATCGATGCTTTCATCTGAGCAAAGGTTGACAGACTGTCTCTCTGTGTGTGTCACTGACACTGTGCGTGTGCGTGCACGTGCGTGTGCCTGCCTGCCTCCCTGCTTGACTCCCTGCCTACATGCTTGTGTGTGTTTGTGCACGTAATTGTGTGTGGCTTGTTCCATTGTTTGCTTATTAAAATGAGTATAGAACCTGGAGGCAGGATATTAAATGTGTTTTTGTGACACAATAGAAGCACTCACAAAGCCATCCCGGTAACAGAAGCATTGAAAAGGCTCAGACGATACTGTCTGGTCACGACAGAGTCATTCCCTACATGAGGAAACAGCAGCGGAACCAAACAACGTCGCCCTTGAAAGTTAAGCATTAACCGAGCAAAGTAGGTGCATTCCCACTCACTTACTGATTAGCCAAAGATGTCATGGAGTTTCTGTGGTATCGTCTGGGTAACTAATGTATACAGACCAATGGTTCTTCTCAACCTTTTGTTGGACCAGTGCCCACTTGAAAATCTCGAAAGTGTTAGAAGCCCAACCCAACCCATCTGACCATTTTCAAAGCATGTTTATTTTAATGGAGAAATCTCTGTATTTCGACGTCCCATTAGTCTGACTGACTAATGGTTAGGGTTAGGTTTTAAGGTTAGGTTTAGGCATAGTTTTACTGAGGTTAGGGTAAGGGTTAAGGTTAGGTTTAGGCATTGTAGCATTCACCAGGTTAACATTCACCAGGTTAGAATTCACCAGTGTCGGCAGGTTAGCATTCACCAGCGTCGGACTATCGAACGTCCTAAGAACGCTACGCTCCCTATTTTAAAGATCAATCGATCAATCGTGGTTCCGGCGTGGATCAATGGAACTAGCGTAGTACACTTTAAGTTCCAATTTATCACAAGTCATGATAATTCATCTATAATATCTTAGTGTTTAGTCAATTATTTGGGGGCATACTTGCAGTATCCTCCCGGGGCCCGAGCCACATGACTTGTCTTAAAGCCTGAGTCATGCCTCGCCTGGCGACTAAGTGTCGTGTAACGTGTGTGTCAGCCGACAATAAATAAATTCTCTTCACCTTGAGAGAAGTGTTGGAGCATTTCGTGACAGTCCATCGCTTGCCCTTGTACGTTAGGTAAATTTGTCACCACCACAGGAAGCCAGGTGGCCCGGCGGTGACCGAAAGCCATCACAGAGAAACTCTGAACTATCAAAACACTCAACAAAACCAACTACAAGCTGTAACAACACCAGCACATCTAAATAACGTGGTTGTATGAGATTCTAGATGGTACCCGGGCCGTGGGGAATTAACCACTTAAGTCATACAGTTTAACGATACTTTTAGTAGTGGCGACCCCTCTGATAGCTCTGTTGTCTGTTAGAACTGTGATTCCCAGGATTCAGTTTGAAACCAAACCACGGGAAATGAATGCTATGTAATATTTGGGAAAGCAACAATGTTGTCAGAAATGGTATGAATTAACTTCCATAAACACATAGATAAATGCCATAAATAGATTTCAGTTGTGAGATTTTTACACATTTGAAAACTTGAAATGGGTCTTCTGTAGCCTAGTAAACGACCAACTTCCGTTCTCCAGGAGGATTGGTTTCCGGAAGAGGGCGGGTACGAGGCTAGGTCTTCTGCATAATGAGTATTCTACTTTTGCTACTTTAAGAACATTTTCACACCAATACTTTTGTCATTTCACTCAAGTACATTTTGAATTCCAGACGTTTGCTTGTAACAGAGTATTTCTATACTGCAGTATTGATACTTTTACCCCCACTGATGAGAGCTCCATGCAGCTCTCACACTGACCTGAGGGGAAACTGTTGGGCTGCACCGTGTGGAGGAAGGACTGCACCGGAGCTGCCATGAAGCCTGCACCAGGATCCAGCAGCCCCGCGTCCAGGTGCTCATACTGGGGCTGCGTCAGGCCCAGCGGGGGGCCGGGGGCCGGGCAGGAGGAGGCCTGGGCAGCAGCCTGTCCCACCAGGCTGAGGACCACCACCATGATGATGATGAGTAACACCACCAGCCTGCACCATCTCTCAGTCCTCATGGTCCCTGGTCGCAGCATGACTCCGCCTGGAGAGTAGGGCTGTCACAGTTATTTAGCGAAGGAACTTAGTGACGAAGCCAGTTCGGGGGAGTGGTCTGGTCTGGAGGTTAAATTATACTTTATTGACAAGAATGGCAGCGGGAGAGCAGCAACAGCATAACATCTAAACAGCAGCAGGACATAGAAGGCAGCAGCACAATACATAAAGGCAGCAGCATACGATAGGCATCATAGGCATACTAACAGCAAGGGAGAGAAGTACAAGCATCCTATTAGTCAGGGAAAACTAGCAGAATATCTGTCAAATCTGGGAATAAATTCCTTACCAAACAATTTCTTCACCAATGTGTTCGTAAAGGTGTCTAGAAACATATCTAACAAAGATTGAAATTCAACATCCCTAGCAAAATGTTTGACAGCTAGGGTAATTCTGGGTCTCATTCACTTACTATACACTGTAGGCCTACTATAAGGGAAAAAATCACTCCCAAAAATATGCTTTAAGTGGGATGTGAGGGGTCTAACTAGGTGTTTTTAATTATTCTGAATCCATTGCAAGCACCTTGTGAAAAGTGATGACTCATCACTAAACCATCGTTTTTTCGCGTCTGATTTTGGCCCAATGAATGTTTTTTGTGCAAAACAAATGCTTGCAATGGATTCAGAATAATTAAAAACACCTAGTTAGTCCCCTAACATGCTACTTAAAGCATATTTTTGGGAGTGATTTTTTTCCCTCATACATCTCTGAACTCCTGTCTTATCCCCCCACCACCAGGACCCTCAGGTCAGCAGATAGGGGGACACTTGAGGTCCCGTTCTCCAACAAGGTACACAGGGGGGACCGCGCCTTTGCAGTCGCTGGCCCCACCTTGTGGAACAGCATTCCCGCCTCTGTTAGGTTTGCCCCTTCTGTTGAAGTTTTTAAAACTAGGCTTAAAACACTTTTATTTTCACAAGCCTTTGAATCCCCATGATGAACTTCTTCGATTAGAGGCCTTTTCTTTTCTTTTTCTCCCTTACTATTTTTAATGTTTTTAATGTAAACTACCATGGTTACGTTGTCAATTCTATTTTTATTTACATTTTTTGATTGTTTGTAATGATGCATTTTTAACCTGTGAAGCACTTTGGTACAATGAGAATTATTTTTAAATGTGCTATATAAATAAATTTGATTTGATTTGATTTGATTTACAGTGTATAGTAAGTGAATGAGACCCAGAATTACCCTAGCTGTCAAATATTTTGCTAGGGATGTTGAATTTCAATCTTTGTTAGATATGTTACTAGACACCTTTACCAACACATTGGCGAAGAAATTGTTTGGTAAGGAATTTATTCCCAGGGTTTTATTAAAATTCCCTGACTATATATAAACTAAGCAGAAGCATGGCTTTGGCTTTGGATTCTGCGCTCGGATCAATTCCCGCAGGCCCACGATCCCAAGAGCTACGCACATCATGGGCTTCAACTTCAGTTATGACATTAATTAATGACGATTAATTGTCACAGATATAATTGCGATTAATGATTTAATTGTGTATTTGTCGTTGTCAATTACATTTCCGTTTGGCTTGTAGGCTTATGACGGATATGACGCATAACCTAAATATACAAAGAAATTACTGACATATCTGACAACTTTATACTTAATTAAAAAAGAGCATTGATAGTGAAAATAGCCGATCTACAATCTTGTAGATCTGCTATTTCCATTTGCGATTATGTCAAATAATTGCGATAGTCCGGCCTTACCTGAGAGAGAGAGCTACGTGTAGACCGATCACCACATGGCCCTCGGTGGCTCTGGATTCATCTGGAAGTAGAAGAAGAGGAAGGACACAGATATGAGCAGAAGTGGATCAGGTGGTGCAGAGGGAAGCCCAGGGTTCCATTTCTATTCCCGGCTTTGTAAGTCCAAAATGCCAAAGACACAAACTGACTGCTCTCCATGAGCAGGCTGTAGGCTGGTGCCATGCATGTGTGGTGGTTTCTGCCATCTGCGTGTGCGTGTGCGTGTGTGTGTGTGTGTGTGTGTGTGTGTGCGTGCATGAATGGGTTGAATGTAGGCTACTGCACATTGTAAAGAAAGGCTTGGGATGAAAGACGTTATAGAAATGTAGACCGATTCTCTCTTTTCACACACACGCACACGCACACACACACACACACACACACACACACACACACACACACACACACACACACGATGCAGAGAAGAAAAGCCACACAAATATAACTGAGTCACAGCCACAAAGGATCTGGTTGTTTGCTGTCTAATGTTCTATACAAAATGTCAAGGGGGGAGGGGGGGGGACTAGCACTGTCTGTCTGACAAGGAGAAGAAGCGATTTATAAAGCAAAAGTCTTCATGTTTCCAGGCCAAGGACCCCTTAGTTGAGAGAGAGATGAAGCAGGGACCCCCACAACCTGTTCATAGATTCCATATAGTTTCATTGTTTATCAGCACAATCATCAGTGTATTTTGGATTCATGTCAATTTGTGTTTTCAGATATTTAACCACTTGAGTCAATACTTAATAAACTTGACCTTTCACTCTGTACTTAGTCTGCTCTTTTCCCCCTCTACACCAAACCTCTTTGCCGGAAATAGCCGATCTACAAGCTCACAGACCTGCTATTGTTGTCTAAGGTTCTCAGAATATGAAGACTATAGGGTTCAAGTGGTTAATATAAAAAAGGAGAAAAAAAGGTTTCTATCACACAAAGATTTGGAGGACCCCCTGTAGTAACTCTGAGGACCCCCTAGGGGTCCCGGACCCCCTGTTGAAGACCCTTGTTGTAAAGGCTAAAATGCCAGCGTATAGAGACAGACAACTTAGTTTTATAGTGTCAGTGCCCTTTAAATGTGCCTTTTCTTTCATGCTGTGTTTACCCAGAAATATTGACACAGCGCTCGCCGGTCTCTGTATCCTACTACCCTGGCCTAGCTGTCGTCTATGTAACACGTAAGGCAGTGCTTTGGACTTCTTCACTTCAGAAAGTCATAGCATAGCACAAACTTTGCTGTAATGATTAGCTTTTTGAGACACTCGTCCTCTGGACAAGAACATTTCACATCCACTTGTCCAGGCACAAAAATCACTTATAAATATATACATTTGCCATTTCACAGTCATTAATTTTTCTGTTTTTATTTGTATTTTATTTGTCAAAATAAATAAGACCCCCCCTTGGACCCCCTCCGCTCCACAGTCCACAGTCTGCATACAGCACAAAGCTTTTTATGTGACGCACCTAGCGTCACATAAAAAGTTAAACCAAGAGCCACTTATTCGGACATGTACATGTTTTAAAGAACTTGTCCATAAAGATTCAGTAGTTAGTTAGTTAGTTTATTTTGTGGTCATTTGTATAGTACAACTCGTTTTCCTTCATTTCATTCAATCATTTCATTCACATAAACAGACCAAAAAAAGGCACAAGCTGAAGCTAAAAGCTTATTGTGCTTACCCTTTGTGCCATTGAATTGATTTACACTAGAGGAAAATATAATGACAGCAAACAAACAAAACAAGGAAACATAAGGACAACAAAAAAACAAACAGGACAAGCCTATTCATTTCATGCCCTGTGAAATATAATCCTTGTTGATGTATATATCATGGCCTACATAATATTACACTGACATTGCAAACACTGCAGTCATCTCACATACCTGCATCTCTATAGTGTTTACAGGACTGTTAGCCAGTCAGCAAAGTGAAACCAGCACCCTGCCAGAGTGAAACAGATCACACCAGATTGTGGCTGAGTGAACCTTCGTTAAACTGTCAGATAGTTTCACATTCTCATGTGTTTCGTATCTCTAAGTCACTGTGGGAAATGTTAGAACTTCCCACAAGAGGGGGAATTATTGTGCTTTTTTAATTAGGTCACATTTACAGCAATGATAGAAGCAAATGTCTGCACTAAAGGTCTTCAACAGGGGGTCCGGCAAATCTTTGTGTGATAGAGAGCTTTTTTTTCTCCTTTTTTTATGTTAACCACTTCAGTTTCAGTTTATTTTTATTTATAGTGCAATCATCACTCCAAGGGGTCTCTGTGCGCTTCACAACAGTACAACAAGTGATTAAAAACAGTCATACAACAAAAACATCAATATATAGAAACAATGATACAACAAAAAACATTAGTAGCAAAACAACAAGACAATACAATAAATGTGCTAGCATGCATGGTGAAATAATAACCATGTGGCAGAGCACGGCTGCAAAAGTGTGCAGATCAACTCACATTGAGTACAACTAGGGAGAAGAACCATAATGCAGGGTAAAAAGATGGGTTTTCAGCCTAGATTTAAAAATCACACTCGTGTGAACTGAGCGGTGGTGTGTGTGTGTGTGACAGACAGACCCACACACACGGCCATGTATAGGAGCGTTGTGACCACCGCTCAAAAATGGCCAGAGTGTCGGCATCCCTGACAGCTCGGGGGAGAGCATGTGTGAATGCTCTGCCCCCAACAGTTATTTTATTATAACTTGTGACAGTCAGTAGACCAGCATCCTGGGAGCGCAGTGGTCTTCCAGGGATGTAAGGTTCTATTAAGTTGGACATGTAAGGTGGGGCAAGTCCGTTTAAGGCTTTATATTAAAGGAGCAGTACCTTGAAATCAGCTCTGGTCGGTATTGGAAGCCAGTGTAGTGCTATGAGTGTTGGTGTAATATGATCACATTTTCTTTCCCTAGCGTCCATATTCTGATAACTTTAGCCAAAAATAGCAGATCTACAAGCTCACAACACCTCACAGCGCGCGGCTAATTTCGGCAAAGAGCTTTGGTGTGGAGGGGAAAAAGAGCAGACTAAGTACAGAGTGAAAGGTCAAGTTTATTAAGTATTGACGGTTCAAGTGGTTAAATATCTGAAAACACATTGACATCAATTCAAAATACACAATGATTGTGCTGTCAAACGATTAAACTACCGGTATATGGAATCTATGAACAGGTTGTGGGGGTCCCTGCTTCATCTCTCTCTCAACTAAGGGGTCCTTGGCCTGAAAACGTTGAAGCCGAAAGGCTGCTGGGAGCTCAGGCTTCCGTCATAGAACCCATGTACTCTGTGCTATAATAAACCAGTGGTTCTCAAAACTTTTACATTTCAAGATCTTCCCCTTAACTCTGACAGTGTACTAAATGACGGGTTCATTTGGTTCCATGTGTACACTGTCAAGAGTTACAGACTTGTATGGGTCGATTTAGACCCCCCTAAAGGAACCCACAGAGTCCCTGGAATCCACTTAGAGAAACCACTGCAATAAACCGACCGGAACAACAGCATCTGCCAGCATCTCTCTTCAACCTCTTCTCAGCTCACAAGGCTAAGAACTATATTCACAGCAACTTTGTAATTAATTCAGTCTAATATCCTGTATACCACATCACCCAGGTTAAAATGTTAGGTGACAAATGAACCGAACTGGTCTGTATTCATGCATATAGACAAGACTGATAAACACACAACAAAAGTAAGATATTTACTTAGTGGGCTGCGGGGGAAACTAAACTGTCTGAGCAGCTCTGCTATACTTTCTCTCTCAGGTATATTTATAGTCAGGACAAGGTGACATTACAAAAAAAGAAAGAAAAAACAGCTCATGCAATAAAAAAGGGAAACGGTCAAGAAAGACCTGCAAGGCAAGGAACATTAGAAGGATAAACTGTAGTCTAGGTATAGAGAAAAAGACAGGGGAAAAACATGCCTTTACCTGTTTGTTTGTCCCAAACAGAGCAGTGACAGTTTATGTCTGTCTGTCTGTCTGTCTGTCTGTACGGCCCCAAGTCCAGCTGTGTGAGAGTGTGTCTGGTCTGGTCCTCGCAGGTGTGTGTGTGTGTGTGTGTGTGTGTGTGTGTGCGTGCGTGCGTGCGTGCACCTCTATAACCTGAAATGTATTCCTGTTGCTGACAAGTTGAAGTGAGACTGCTTCTGTGTTTGGTTTTTTAGTGGCAGTGAGAATGGGAGGGTCTAGACTATGAGAGAGAGGGAGGGAGAGAGAGAGAGAGAGAGAGAGAGAGAGAGAGAGAGAGAGAGAGAGAGAGAGAGAGAGAAAGGAGAGAGAGGGAGAGGGAGGGAGGGAGAAAGAGGGCCGGAGTGACGTGGGAAAATGGGAAGGTAAGCAAATAGCGGAGAGGAGGTGGTTTGTTTGGGAGAGACAAAAGCTGCCAAGCAAATCATTTTCCCAACTCTTGTTTGCGGTCGTATCTCGAGTGTGGTGTTAATTCCCATCAGAAGTGTTGCAATTCAAACACCGTCTTAAATCACTCCCACACGACACTCATTAGAGTGATTTAAGACCTAAATGGTGTTTGAATTGCAACACTTCTGATGGGAATAGCCGAGAGGCAGGACATTTTGTGAACACTAATGTTCTTTAAATGTTACATAATAGCAGGAAATAACCTTGTTTTTTACTTCTTCTTCTTTATACCGCCTCTCTTTTATCTTTTATCTCAATTTGTATTTGTTATTTCGTTTTTTATTTGTTTACTCTTCTTTTGTAAAGCGCTAAGCTCTAACCTTGTTTCAAAAGACACTATACAAATAATAATTAGTATTCATAATAATAATTATTTCTAGTAAGACACCTCAGAAGGCCTAAAGGGAGGGGTCAGGCCAATTCTTGGCCATCTGGCCAGTGATGTATATCAGACCAGTTACCCATATATGGAGACCCTTTCATGAACTATGTGATGTCAGAACATGCCCAAATATGGGCATTCGCAGAATATGCGCTTGATATTGATGACATCGGGACAGGGATCTCCGTATATGGGCATAAAACGGACAAGGACATAATTAATTTGCAAGTGTGACTTGTGCAGACATCAGCAATCTCCATTTATGGGCATAAAAGGGACATCAAGCCAGAGTGTGATGTCAAAGCTGCAAACCCATTCTGTTCTCATTAACTGAGAGTTATTCTGTTAAGTGTTAACTCTTAACATTCTGTTAAGAGTTCTCATTAAGCTGCAAACCCATTCTGTTAAGAGTGGTTCCCCTGACATCACAGTGACATCAGAGCATGATGTCAGAGCGACAAACCCATAGAAGGGTCTGTACGTCAAGTGTGACGTACAGACAGACAGAAAGACAGAGATACGCGGACAAGATGTGCCGGTTTTCATAGTAAACTTGCGACCTACGGTCACACATTATCATTGAAACATTCTTTGTTTTCATTTTGAATTTTCATGGCATACAGCTCATGAGTTTATTACAATATTACAAGAGACCACTCAAAACAAGGATTTATAATAGAGAAATGTCAACCTTCTGAAGTCAGTCAGTCAGTTATGATTTGGGATGCTATGGCATCTGCATGCTTTTACACAATATTCTACATTTCTTTCTGTATATCTGTATGATTTGGGAAATTAATTTTGTCACCAGTGTGGTGTCATGTTATGTCTTTTCACTAATAACAGTTAAAAAAAATAAAAAATAAAAGCTAAATGATGGTGCTGCACTTTCTTTTGTAATAACATTTTAATAAAAATCTAAAGAGCATATAAATGATTAATATAGTCGATACATTTGTGATTCTAATTACACAGTGTCTGTTATGTAATGTATTGTATAAATAATTGCAGTTACTTCCTTCCAAGAAATACCAAGTTTATGATTGACCCACTTTTCCTTCCAGTTGGTTCTAGTCATTACGCAGCATGCAGTGTGTGGTGAATGCATGATAAGAACACACCCACTTTAACTGGCAGTGTGTACCGTAGGCAATCATCATCAAACATATCTGCACTGCACTTTTAAAGAGGTCGAGTTGTGCCTAGCAACAAATTGCATGTACAGATTAGGGCATAACGAAAAAGTTGACAAGTCGACTCAGTCGACTTCATTACACAAGTCGACTCCCACCAGAAAAAGTCAAAAGTCGAAGTTGAAAAAAAAGTCTGCCAAAAGTCTGCCAACGCCTCGCGATGCGAGGCGTTGTGAGCATGTAGATCTGCTATTTTCACAATGTTTAATTTGCCATTTTAGAGGTATTAAAAAGTCCTTAAATTGGCACTTTAGAAATGTGCACTTAAACTTTATGTTGGTTTGTTAACAGTTGAGTGAGAAAACAATGTTAACATTAAGTTAATCTTCCGGGGACCCCCCAAAATAATTGGGGGGTCGTGTGATGTGATGACGCCATCAAACGATAAAGTCGACTTCAACTCAACTTTTTTACTGAGTCGAGTCGACTTGCAAAAATCACAAGTTGTTAATGCACTAGTACAGATCATTCAGGCCGGGTACACATTTTAGTGTATGGGAGGGGCTTACAGTACATGTACAGTATGTATCAACATATTTGTTTTTGTTGGCTAATTTCTGATTTGGGCCTAACTATAGGTTAGGCCTAAATGGGTTAAAACATAGAATATTGGGTAAAAAGAAATGCATGGCAGATGTCCTAGCACACCAAATCATAAATGACTGCAGAAACTTCCCACTGGACTTCAAGCAACTCTGACTTCAGAAGGTTGCCATTTCTCCATTATAAATCCGTGTTTTGACTGGTCTCGTGTAATATTGTAATATTTTGAAATAATGGACATTTGATATTGATGAGCTGTATGACATGAAAAATTTAACAAAAAATGTTTGGAATAATTCACTGAATATGCAATGTATCTGGAATATATGAAAGAAAGTTTCAAGAAATATAATTATGAAAGTTTCAAGAAATTGTACTTTTACACAATATTCAATTTTTAGATGGATATTTCGTCACTGTCTGGCCAAAACCTCTTAACTTCATTTTTGAGGTTTTAGATTTTTTTTTATTTTTTTTTTGGCATAAATCAGGGCTATTGAACACCCTTTACATCTGAGTGTTGGTTAAAATAATATTGAACCAATGAAAAGTAGTAAAAAGCCCTTCGGTCAAAACCTCCTAACTCCACTTGAGCTCATTTTCCCGAAAATGAACATTTTGGACTTTGCTGGTTTGGGCCCGACAGCAGAGATATGCACACAGGCCTCTTACAGGGTTAAACTCAAGTGCACGATATCATTTCCTGCGAGTGACACAGTAAATGAGGCGTTACCGACCGTGACAGTTTGAAACGCACACAGCAGGTGTACTGTACACTGTGTGCGTCTCAGGCTTAAGCAAATAGACATTTTGCATATTATGAGTTCATATTACAACGATGCATTTGCCTGTCAAAACTCAAGAGAGACAAATAAAGAGGAGTTTACCTTTGAAGAAGGTGACGCGTAGCTAGCGCTGGAGCAGCTCTTCAAGCACTCCTCTTCTCCTCCTGTTTGTTTGTTTGTTGTTAGTCTTGTCAGGTGGCCAGCGGGAGTTAATCTGCCGGTATCACAAGTTGCTCATCCCTGCTTTACCACAAGCAACCCACTTTCATCAATTACAGGCTGGTGCTTTAATCTGCTGCCTGGCTGTCACTGACCGCTGATCCTTGGCATGCAACGAACGGCCTTCTGGTCTGGAACACAGCTACACTCTGCTCACAACGACCTTCTGGTCTGGACGGCTCACTAGAACACAGCTACACTCTGGTCACAACGACCTTCTGGTCTGGACGGCTCTCTAGAACACAGCTACACTCTGGTCACAACGGCCTTCTGGTCTGGAACACAGCTACACTCTGCTCACAACGACCTTCTGGTCTGGACGGCTCACTAGAACACAGCTACACTCTGGTCACAACGACCTTCTGGTCTGGACGGCTCTCTAGAACACAGCTACACTCTGGTCTGGATGGATGGCTAGAACACCGCTACACTCTGCTCACAACGGCCTTCTGGTCTGGACGGCTCTCTAGAACACAGCTACACTCTGGTCACAACGGCCTTCTGGTCTGGATGGATGGCTAGAACACAGCTACACTCTGCTCACAATGGCCTTCTGGTCTGGACGGCTCTCTAGAACAGTGTTTCTCAAATGGGGGTACGTGTACCCCTAGGGGTACGCGGGGGTACTGCAGGGGGTAAGTGAGAAAAACTAGAAAATGTGAATCTGTATTTTACTGTTATGGTTAATGATAAAACATTGACAGAGATGGTGTGAACCTGCTCATCTGTACATTTCTAAACCAAATGACTTCAATATCCTGACTAGTAGTAACTATTATTTAATAGAAAGCAATGTTTATTTGCCATTATGCTGTTTTATTTTGAATGTAATGGTATTGGAACTGGACTTTTGTTGTAAATGTTGCTGTAGTCAGGGGAAGGGGGTACTTGGCTTCGGAAATCAGTGTAAGGGGGTACTGTAGCCAAAAAAGATTGAGAACCACTGCTCTAGAACACAGCTACACTCTGCTCACAACGGCCTTCTGGTCTGGACGGCTGGCTAGAACACAGCTACACTCTGGTCTGGACGGCTCTCTAGAACACAGCTACACTCTGCTCACAACGGCCTTCTGGTCTGGACGGCTCTCTAGAACACAGCTACACTCTGCTCACAACGGCCTTCTGGTCTGGAACACAGCTACACTCTGCTCACAACGGCCTTCTGGTCTGGACGGCTGGCTAGAACACAGCTACACTCTGGTCTGGACGGCTCTCTAGAACACAGCTACACTCTGCTCACAACGGCCTTCTGGTCTGGACGGCTCTCTAGAACACAGCTACACTCTGCTCACAACGGCCTTCTGGTCTGGACGGCTGGCTAGAACACAGCTACACTCTGGTCACAACGACCTTCTGGTCTGGACGGCTGGCTAGAACACAGCTACACTCTGGTCACAACGACCTTCTGGTCTGGACGGCTGGCTAGAACACAGCTACACTCTGGTCTGGACGGCTCTCTAGAACACAGCTACACTCTGCTCAAGAGTACCTGAGACAAAAAACAGTCCAAGTCCATATTTTTTAAAATTTCGGGAAAAAAAAAGAAAAAAAAAAAAATATATATATATATATATATATATTAATTTACCAGACAGTAAACCACAAACTAGTAGTTTTTAATCTGTAAAATTCTTAATGCAATGCCCCTCATTTTGTTCAAATAGATATTTTTGGCTTAACTCACATATATTAGGAATTATAAGACATAAGTATATCACAGTATATCTCCAACAGTTTGTGGAACAACAGTATAAGTCCGTACCAAGCAATATTCAGCAGACAAAGGGAGCAGATAACATTAAAACAGACAATTGAACAAAATGAGGGGGGAGTGCATTAGCAATTTAACAGATCAAAAACTACTAGTTTGTGGTTTCAAAAAATATCTATATTCAAAAATGTTAAAATATGGACTCGAGTGTTTTTGTCTCAGGTAACAGTAAAAACGTAACTGCTTCTTTACCTGCCTTGGAGTCCATGTATGTTTGTTGTTTCAGCTGCAGCACCACCATAGGAAAACCAACTGAAATGCCTTCTCCTGTCTCTGCAAACAAACAACTACAGCCCTGCATTAGTTGCCTTGCTACTTCAGGATGTGTTGAAATCTTTCTGGTTCAGACACACCGACTGTGAGCAGGGGCGTCACACCAAATTCTGGGCCCTGGGTACAAGGATTCACTGCGGGCCCCCCGTGAATGTCAACTATTGAAAAATAGCAGATATACAAGCTCACAGCGCGGCACCGAGTGCCGCGCTGCGAGCTTGTATTTCTGCTATTTTTGAAAAATCGTGAAAATGTGTGCAAGAAACCTATGTCAAGGACCCTCAAGATGATATGTATTTGGCCACGGACCCCGATCTCAAAATATTTAGTTCCAGGGACCCCCCAGAAGCAAAATTTGAGTTAGAAATGTTCGCTTAAAAAAATACATATATTCAAAGATTTTCACACATTTTCACAAAATAGCAGATCTACAAGCTCGCAGCGCGGCACTCTGTGCCGCGCTGTGAGCTTGTATATCTGCTATTTTTCAATAGATAAAGTTATTAGGCCCCCTCCACCTTGGGCCCTGGTAACTCAGTCCCACTTTCCTACCCCTTGTGACGCCCCTGACTGTGAGGATATGGTTCAGACACCGACCATAAGCCTGACTCTGTCCTCTGCTCCACTGTCACAGCTGTCTGTCTCAATATCAATCTCCTCCTGTTCAAAATAAAGTGTCTGTCAGCACTCAACTCCTGTCTACACCAGTGGTTCTCAACCTGCGGGTCGGGTCCCCCAAATTATTGTGATGATTAACTTAATGTGCCACACTGTTTTCTCTCTCGACAGTAAACAAATCAATCAACATAAACTGTAAGTGTATAGAGGGTTTATGCACATTTCTAAAGTGAAGATTTAAGGACTTTTTAAAACCTCTAAAATGGCAAATTAAACTTTGGCCAAATTGTCAAAATATTAGACACAGAAACTGTGAAAATAGCCAATCTACATTCTCACAACGTCTCGCAACACAAAGCGTTGTGAGCATGTAGATCGGCTATTTTCACAATAGAACCATGTACCGGTAATACAAAATGCAATGCCTGAACTCTTAGTACTCGTCAGGGTGGTGGTGTCCCCAGTTAAAATATGATTATTTTGGGGGTCGCAGCCTGAAAAGGTTGAGGATCGCCGGTCTACACCACATTCCTGAAGTTGGCTGTAGAGACTGTTACAGTGCATGACAGAAAAGGCATATAGGTTCTGCTTTTATGACTTCTGTCTCTCTGTTAAATTAAAGGAGAACGTAGCCATTTTCAACCTTATATTCATATAATTGATCCGCACTAACGCACATTATAAGAGGATACCATTTTGCCTCCATGTGTGCTAATGTAAAAACTTTTAAAAGCATGTATTGATGCAAGAAGTACAATGGCTTTCTCTTCCCTGGTCAACTCTCCAGAAAGAGAAGTGTGTCGTTTCTAATAGCTTGAAATCCCCGTCAGGTTTCTGAACTGTGCACCTCTGGGACACAGAGTGAGTAGAGTATGGCTGTGTGCCAACTTGTAATAAGCATTACCGAGTATGGCTGTGTGCCAACTTATAATAGCATTAGTGAGGACCAATTAGGAAGAAAAGGTTGACTAAGACACACCTCTGCCCTAGCCTCGCGTAGCCAGGCTGCAAAGAGAAAAGCCTGGTGACAATATCAGGCAGAGACTGTTCAACTTCCGCCGCGAGAATTTCACCGGCAGACTACAACGCATGACGTAACTTACGTTAAACACAGCACTTCCGCCACTTCCGCTAGAACCAACCGGAAGTCATATTGTGGCCAGGGTGCCTCTGCCCAGCACAGCACAAGCATTCTCAATATAGCATGTCTTGCTCTCAGTCTAAAGACGTTTTTGTGTGTGTCATATATAAAGTATACTGTGTGTGTTAGTTTCAACTACCACGTAAGACCTTTGGTTTGTATTGGAAATGGCTGTAGCTCACTTGCAACACTGAAATGAATCTGTGGTTCTCTGTAACACGTTTGGTTCCATTGTGAAAATAGCACATCTACATGCTCACAACGCCTCACAGCGCAAGGTGTTGTAGATCTCATATTTTCACAATTTCTGCCTTTAATATTTGACAATTTGGCAATATTTTAATGTATTAAAAGGGTCTTAAAAGTCCTTAAATTGTCACTTTAGAAATGTGCAGACACCCTCCATACACGTAAACGTTATGTTGGTTTCTTTAGCGTTGAGAGAGAAAACAATGTTGCACATTAAAGGGGCAGACCACCCATTTTCAATATTTTACTGTGTCATTAATATACCTTAGAGGAGTTGTGTGGAAATAGAAAAGAAGTCCCCCCCCCCCTTCTGTGTTGCCTAGAACTGGAGGATTGATTTTGGGGTTTGTATTGTAAAGTACAACTTGATGACATCACACATTGTACTTTATTAGCCCTATTCACGACCCGCCCACTCAGCATCCCCCGGGTGCTGAAGTCCCGTTTTGAAGGGGTAAATCCTACCATAGCCTATGGAGTTGGCACAGAAATCGCAAATTTAATGCAATTTCCGAATAGTAAAGTATAAAATACGGCTAGCATGATCAAGAACACAAGATACTTAACGGCACAATGCACTGTAATTTACTTTACTGTTAGAAATAATGATTTGTTGGCTTTAAGTCCAGTATAGTTTCCCCTTCTAAATTGAAGTCAGCACCCGGGGAAAACTGAGAAACGGAAGTAGGTGGGCGGGCCGTGAATAAGGCGAATACAAACCCCAAAATCAATCCTCCAGTTCTAGGCAACACAGAAGGGGGGGAACTTTTTTTCTATTTCCACACAACTCCTCTAAGGTATATTAATGACATATTTCAATATTGAAAATGGGTGGGTAATCCCCTTTAAGTTTATCGTCTGGGGACCCTGCAAAATAATTACCTTGAGAACCACGGAAATAAATTGCTACTTTTCCAGAAACCTCAATGTTCTCTTCAAATTAGAATCTCTAAACACCCATATGAATAAATAAACAAACATAATTAGCCTGTATGTATAATGGTTTTGCAGAGTTTATTTATTAAAAAAGATCAGATCCAGAGGTCTAAGGGGTTACAAATCGGGTGATTGCGTTTTGTTCATGCCCTGTTAAAATATGACATCTGTTTAGTAAAGAGCAATAATTGGCCGTCTAAGTGAAAATGTATCTTTATTAATAATACCATACATTAATTTCCAATGACAGAAATTAAGCAAAAAATATATATATAATATATCAAATCACCCCTGTATATGGGGGCGCCAGCTATCATGGGTTGAGTTGCCATTTTCATGTCTCTCAAATGATATACCCTATTATTCCCTAAATAGTGTCCCAGGTCGTCTAGGCGTCGGAGTGGATTTACAGACAGGCCTTTCTGCCAAAGATCAACAACAGCAGAGGGATTGTGTTGTTAGTGGGCTGCTCGGTCTTGTCTAGTCATTCTGCTCTGGGGGAGAGGGAGACCCCTGGTGGTGAGGTCTGTGAATCACTAGCATCTAGGTTGAATCACTCCAGACGCTGATGATGATTGTGTCTAAATGCTTATGTAACAATTTACAAGAAAAACACCCGTTCTTCTGACACATGGGTTCAGTCATATTACTGGACATTACTTTGCTGCATTCTTCACAGGCTTCCAGTATTATCACAAAACTCCACATGTAGGCATTTCCAGTCTTATTACTGGAGCTTCCCGGTGTGGCTAAAAAAATGTAGTTTCAGATCAGCTGGACTTCAGCAGTGATGACTCAGCAGTAGGGCATTCACCGAATATTTGAATATTCGAGTATTAAAGTCACTATTCGACGTTGTTCACCGAAGTCGAATATTCCCTTATTTTCATTTTTTTTTATTGTTTTGTCTTTAAAAATATATGTATTTCTTCATGGTTTATAAAGCTTGGCTAAATAGGAAGTCAGAAGAACCCTGACAAGCACTTGGAATTGTAGGTATTACATTTAATGTGACTCTGTGCCGCAGATAAATATTGTGAAAATAGCAGATCTGTTGCGAGGCGTTGTGAGCATGTAGATTGGCTATTTTCACAATGTTCGCCTCTTGCTTACTTACCGGTAATATTTGACAGTTTGACCAGTCCTGTCGAATATTTGACTATTCGAATACTTTGAGGTCGAATAATTTGAATACTAAAAATCACTATTCGCGAATGCCCTACTCAGCAGTTAAAATAGATAAACATGGCGACAATGTTAACTACTTGAAGCATATAACCAACCACAATAAGCCTTATACCTTTGTCATACGGGATGACGTGAGCTTATAGATCTGCCGTTTTTGTAAATTCTAAGGTTTTCAAATTTCTCGGCACAGATCCAACGTCCAAAACGGCTCTCACTAAAAGGAACGCCCCCCCCCCCCCCCCCCCCCTCCCCCACAGATGGCGTTATGCGACGGAGCAACCCTCTAAACTCCAACAGCATTATGGGTAATAGTACATAATGAGATGGGGCCCAAACAGAATCCAAAGTATATAGAAAAATAAATACAGTTTGGTTGAAATGAAGCCAAAATGCTCTTCTCAGTGATTGTACCCTTAAAAATCATGTTTAAAAAAGAAAAAGCTAACATTTCAAAGAGGCTTTTTTTTTTATCATCTCTTTACATTAGATTGGGGTTTCCATGGTTCTATAGGGAGGAATACACAGAATAACCTTTACAGAAAACTACCAGCTAAAATATACAAGCACGGACACACAAAAAAATAAACAGAAGCCAACAAAATGACACTTAATAGAAACCAAATAGCATATTGTAAATTATTATCTAAAGAATCTTACATTTATAGCTCCTTGGTCTGTAGCTTTCTAACTTGTGATTAAAAACATTGCTGGGAAACTTAAGTCAATACAAAAGTTTTTTTTTTCTTATTATTTTACAATGCTGTCAAAATTATCTTTTTTTTTTTGTTTGTTTGCGTTTCGAGTAACAAATTTGAGACGGTTTATCCGTTGACTTGTGTTTTCTATGCAGAGGACCCCCACCCCCAGATAAAACATGTTTTCTATGCAGAGGACCCCCACCCCCAGATAAAACATGTTTCCTATGCAGAGGACCCCCACCCCCAGATAAAACATGTTTTCTATGCAGAGGACCCCCACCCCCAGATAAAACATTTGAAGGCAAAAGCAAATAGTTCTGCAAAGACGAGACAAAAGACGCCAGCACATAATTTAGTGTGGAAACCGTTTTTTCTGGGGTCCTGCTTTGGACTGGAAAAGCACAATATGAACTCCATCGGACGACTGCGTCACTTGCCGAAAATATGCATCTTCCGGCAAGTAACACGGTCGCACTGCGGCCGGCTTTACCGTAAATGTCACTGTAATGTGCGTCTCGGGTTAGTCTCGCGTGGCCAGACGGTTTGACTCCCGCGATTTGCAAATGCTCCCGTCATACAGTCTGGGGCAACAGAAGTATTATGAGGAGTATGGAATAAAGCGGATGTGACGCATCTGGACTTTATGCGTTATGACTTCTTTCAATATTTATTGGGGACGTTATTTCGTCTTTCTCTGGTGTTGTTGGTGTTACTTCCATGATGTTTTCAAATGTTTTCTTAAACTATACACGCATAACAAGAATATGCCGCTCGAATGAGCGCGTTTCTGTTGTTTCCAATGGGACTACAGTTCATTAGAATGACTCTGTCTGTGCTAGTGTGTTTCTGTTATGTTTCCAATGGGACTACAGTTCATTAGAATGACTGTCTGTGATAGTGTGTTTCTGTTATGTTTCCAATGGGACTACAGTTCATTAGAATGACTCTGTCTGTGCTAGTGTGTTTCTGTTATGTTTCCAATGGGACTACAGTTCATTAGAATGACTCTGTCTGTGCTAGTGTGTTTCTGTTATGTTTCCAATGGGACTACAGTTCATTAGAATGACTGTCTGTGATAGTGTGTTTCTGTTATGTTTCCAATGGGACTACAGTTCATTAGAATGACTCTGTCTGTGCTAGTGTGTTTCTGTTATGTTTCCAATGGGACTACAGTTCATTAGAATGACTCTGTCTGTGATAGTGTGTTTCTGTTATGTTTCCAATGGGACTACAGTTCATTAGAATGACTCTGTCTGTGCTAGTGTGTTTCTGTTATGTTTCCAATGGGACTACAGTTCATTAGAATGACTCTGTCTGTGATAGTGTGTTTCTGTTATGTTTCCAATGGGACTACAGTTCATTAGAATGACTCTGTCTGTGATAGTGTGTTTCTGTTATGTTTCCAATGGGACTACAGTTCATTAGAATGACTCTGTCTGTGATAGTGTGTTTCTGTTATGTTTCCAATGGGACTACAGTTCATTAGAATGACTCTGTCTGTGATAGTGTGTTTCTGTTATGTTTCCAATGGGACTACAGTTCATTAGAATGACTCTGTCTGTGATAGTGTGTTTCTGTTATGTTTCCAATGGGACTACAGTTCATTAGAATGACTGTCTGTGATAGTGTGTTTCTGTTAATGTTTCCAATGGGAATACAGTTCCGTGCAGCAGTGACTACTTCCGATACTCCCCGTTCGGGAGCTGTCGTTCCAGACTCTAAATAGTGTTCGGAGATCGTGGAATAGTTGTCTGGCTACGCGAGACTAGTCTCGGTGTTGACGGGTTGATGACATCATCAAGCAGACTTGCATGAAAAGTTAAACCATCACAACAATAATAATAATGATCTAATAGCGATACTTATACATTTATATAGCATTTATACATGTCCCGTCACAGGTGTCAGGTTGTGTCGTACGACTTCTCACATTTAGTCATAATAATTAGAAAGAACAAAAATACACTGTCAAATTCATAAGAAAAATAGAGTTACAGTGGGAGGGGGGGGGGGGGGGGGGGGGGGAGAAAATACAGTGCAAAGAATATTCTGGGGTTGTTGTTTTTTTTTTGTTTGCTTGTCTCGTTTTTATTTTTAAGAAATCGATTTACAAAAATAAAAAAATTCAAAACAAAAAAAATCCAAAAAACGTAGAAAGAAAAAAAGAAAAATAATAATCACACTTTTTCTTGCAGCGTCTGGTTTTCTCTGGGTCCAGACGTGGTGCGCTGCGTACCCCTCCTCTCCAGTACCTCAATGTTTATGCTGGGTGGGTGGGTGTGTGTGTGTGTGTGTGTGTGTGTGTGTGTGTGTGTGTGTGTGTGTGTGTGTGTGTGTGTGTGTGTGTGTGTGTGTGTGTGTGTGTGTGTGTGTGTGTGTCAGCATGTCAGTGTGTGTATGCGTGCGTGTGTGTCATTGTAACGTGGGTGGGTGTGTTTAAGATTTAGCGTAGTGGTTCTCAACTCCGGTCCTCAAGCTCCGGCACTGTACAGGTTTTTGTTCCAACCAGGTCCTACAAAAACAACATAATTGAGGAGTTTTTAAAAAAACGTTGGCGTTGATAGAAATGTTTATTTCTAAAAGAGTAACACAGCAGTTTGGTAGGGGTTTTTTCTCTTTCTAAACAAGCCTGAAAAAAAAGTTAAAGAAATATAACTTGAAAGCATTGATTTTTTTTTTCCTTTTCTTTCTTTGCCTGTGACACTCTGAGCACAACAGAAACAAGAGGTGCGTTGTCAATGGAAACGCACAACGAGAGGTGCGTTGTCAATGGAAACGCACAACGAGAGGTGCGTTGTCAATGGAAACGCACAACAAGAGAAGGAGACCCGAGGTTGGAACAAAAGAACCCGCCGACCTGGTCGCCATGGCTACCACTTTGACTGACAGGATGCACACACACACACCACCCTCTGACACGTGTATCTAAACTGCATCTAGCATGAGGCTATGAGACCCAAATTCGGAGTGGCACATTTTTAACTCAGATCTTTGCTTATGGTGGTCCGTGGATCAAATAGAATATAGATGTGCCGATTGATCGCGATCTACCAATAATGCCTCTATCGGCTTTGATCGGTATCGGCTTTGCGGATCAGCTATTTTCACAATATTTATCTGTGGGACTGAATGTAACCTCAGCTTCAACTCATACAAGTTGAATTGGATACTAAAGGACCTCAGCCTGCAATCTCCTAATGTTTATACTTAATATACAATGTCAATGCTTTGTAAGAAGAATCATTAAATATATAAATGCTGCAATAAATAGAATAATTTATGGATTAGACGCTGAGATCAAGAATATCGGTATCGGCAAATACTGATTCTAGTTGATCGGTATTGGTCCAAAAATCGCAATCAGAGCATCTCTAAAATAGCTGTCATTTTGGGGGTCCTTGACAGGTGTGTGAAAACCCAGGGACCCCCAGAAGCAACGTTTTTTTTTTTAACAATATATTTATTGAGTTTTCTTCTTTTTTTTACAAACAGAAGCAACGATTCGAATAAAAAATGTTCACTCTGAATTGTGGTCTTGCCTCATGCTAGATGCAGAATAGATACACGCCCCTCTGACTCCAAACACTGTGTGCTAATGGGGAGAGAACACAACAACACTGCCATCTGGTGGCCAGGGCCAGTCTGCCACTGTTCCACTACTAACTGACAACCAGGAACCAAGGAGACCGGGGGGCCAAGGCTGAGCACCACTGAGCATGTGCGAGAGTGTTGAGGCGGGCAAGAAGCAGGGGTTTGTTGTTGTTCTGGTCCGTCTGGCTTCATATTTAAACGTTGACGACAAATAAAGAAGGCTTTTTTTCCCTCCCCGGGGGTTGGTTGGTCATTCGGCTATTAAGTAACCACCTTCCCTCCCGCCCTCCTAATAATAAAATAAACAATCAAAAGAACTGTCCTTAGTAGTTGGGCACACGACGCGTGCTCCGGAACCCCCCACCCCTCCCCCCCTCAGTGTCAGTCAGTGGGTTTGGGCTGGACGTCCAGGGTGGGGAGGGGGCTTTAAGTGCTGGGAGCTCGGAGCGTCTCTACATCTAGTGGTTCTCAACCCTCTCTGGAGCAGCAGGGCCCACTTGGAAAACCTTCACGGCCCACCCATTTCACCACTCCACGTGGCTGGCAGCAAGCCGTCACATGGGTGGGCCACACGCATTTTCAGACCATGCTTATTTTAATGATCGATCGATTGAGTTCCATGGCTTGGAACGAACGTAGCGTACGTTTAAGTTCCTTCATATCCTAAACAAAGTGGTGGAAAGTAACTATTAAGTGCTGTACTTGAGTACAATTTTGAGGTATTTGTACTTTACCGAAGTATTTCCAATTTCCAGTACTTTTACGTCTACTCCACTCGAATCTCAAGAGGCAAATATTGTACATACATTTTCATACATTGAAAACTTGTGAAAACGGGACATTCTGCACAGTACTTTCAGTACATTTTGAGGGCAATAATTTTTTACTTTTACTCAAGTACATTTTGAATTCCAGACTTTTACTTGTAACAGTGTTTCTACATCTACAGCATTGATACTTTTACTTAAAGTAGGACTGTCATCTAAAGAGGTACTGTCACTTTAAAAAGTAATCTTAAAATATTAGTTAATATGTTTATGATGTCATTGGGAGAATGCGCAATTATAAGCCAATCGAATTAATTGACTGTACTTAGACTACTTAAGGCCCTATCAGAGTACAGTCTGCGGTGACAAGTCACCACTGCGGTCACCTAAAAATGTATTACAAAGCCTAGGTGATAGCTAGAAAACTACACCGCGGTGGTGACTTGTCACCGCAGACTGTACTCTGATAGGGCCTTTACTGTACTGGTCAGCTGTTGTTGGGGGGCGGGGGGCAGATTACACTGTGACATGAGTTTCAGACAAGGGATGTCCACTTTTTTGCTGACCAAGTACAAGTACTTAATTTGAGTACTTGCTGATACCGAATACAGATACTGTAAGTTAAGTTTCTGTACAAGTGCTTAAATAGTGGGTGGCGCTCCAAAATAAAATGCTTTAAATAATTGTGTTGTCATGGCTAACTGTGTCTTAGGACTTTTGATATATTGTTACCAACATATATTTTGAAACAAAATGGTATCTGGCGCTGCCGTGAGCAATATCGGACGAGTACAGCAAAATAGGCCGGTATCGGGTACCGATACTGCGAGTACCGATACCGCATCCCTATTTCAGACTATTTCAGAGCGTTTTCAGAGAGACCACATGACCTACTGTTAGTACTGTATCATACCATTATAATTTCGGGGCGTGTCAGCGGGCCTTTAAGTAAAACATTCTAGTGCTTTTTCCACCACTGCTTAAAAGTTAGTTTGTCAGTTATTAAAGGTTTTCTTGGATCCCGCCGCGGCAGGGGGGATGAGAACCAGCGTATCTACTGGGAGGACTGGGAGTCATTCTTGCTCTCCTGGCTCGACGGGGCCTTGCTGTTCCAGGGCGAGTCAGAGTGACCGCCCCCGCCGCCGCCGCCGCCGCCCAGCGGCCCCGAGGGCGAGCTGTGGAAACTGTCCTCGTCCTCCAGGCCGTTCGGAGCCCCGTCGAACTGCGTGTTCTCCAGACGCGTGATCAGGCGCTCGTCCTCGTCGCCAAACTCGCCGCCCATCAGGGTGGGCTCGCCCACCATCATCACGTCCTATAAGAGGAGGGACAGCAAGGGATGCCGGTACACGTTATCCCCGGATGTGTTGCTGCTGCGCGCAATGACGCTGACTGTTGCAACAGGATGATGGGCTGAAAATGATTGCTTTTTTTGTTTCGTTGGGGCTAGACTATTTTTTAAATGCGATGTGATTAGTCTCATTAACATTTCAACAACTTTACATTTAGACAATAACAGCTAGCTACTTATTAAATTATTCTCCTCCAAAAATTTCACTTGAGATGAGATGAGATGCATTTATTGATAATGCAAGTTTATTTTTATTATAATTGTTTTTTTTCTCTTTTTTTTACCTACTGTCATCACAGGACTGACAAATGACAACTTTTTAAAATAACTTTCCATCCTTGAGGTGTTTTAATGTCGTCCCAAAGCCGGAGCCAATCACCACCCACTCCACATGACATTTCTCTACCCACAACCACGAGACCGCTCAGTTTAGGCCACGTCGCCCCTGACTCGCTCCCTGCCACTGCTTTGGGGGCGACAGGCAGGCAGACCCTTCCTACTGGCCGGCAGCGGACATCCCTGGTCCTTCAGCGCTTCATCATGGGAGGGAGGGAAGGGGGGTTCATACTTCATTCCACCTCGGGTCTCGTTCACTCAACCAACCAGCTGAAGCATGGTGTCTGTGTTACTGTGTGTGCTCGGACAGGCTTGTTTTACTGGGACTGTTCTGGAAGTTAAGGCAAGTTACTAACGATGGACTTAAAGAGAGGAGGAAACCTTGTTCGATACCAGATTAAAATTCAGAGCAAGGCCGCCCCCCCCGACCCACGTACACAGGAATAAAAAAAGTAACCTGTAAACCCATGGTCTTCTTCTTCGACCATACGGAATCTGCGTTGTATGAAACCATCTGTGCCTCTTTCTGTGATCAGAGCGGAGCGCCCTTCACTGGTTTACACACAGGGGTTTTAATGCTACCAATTACTACTACTAATACTAGACTAAACCTCATTGTGGTCATGTGGGATTCTAAACAATCACACGTCCAAATCCCACCTTGAGATGCCTGTCTGGCTTCAAGCGCTATGCTCCACTCCACTGCTGCTACACCCTAAAAAACCTGCGGCTCTGATCTGCTGCACCCTCGCACCACCTAATTATAACTGGGGTTTAAAGTCTCCACCCTAACGGATATCTCCCCCCCCTAGCTCTGGTCCAGTGTGTCAGCGAGTTCTCACTGACGCTCTGACAGGCGGCTGCCTCAAAGACTAGACCAGGATTTCTCTACCCCTACGAGTGCTCAACTTCAGTCAAAATAAACAAACTAAACTACTTCATTACTCACCTAAACAAAGGTCGTTTTGCGTTGTTGAAAGTCTATTCTCCGCGGTGGGAAACCTCTCAGCACCCCACCCACTCTGTAAAATACATTATTGTTGTCATGAAATAAAACGCACCCACCCCGAGCCACTGCAGACACAACCCAAAAATAAGCGACCGTCGAGTTGGATGAGTTTTATTTCATGACAAAAATGTATTTTACAGAGTGGGTGGGGTGCTGAGAGGTTTCCCACCACGGAGAATAGACTTTCAACAACGCAAACCTACCTTTGGTTAGGTGAGTAGTGAAGTAGTTTAGTTTATTTTGACTGAAGTTGAGCGCTCGTAGGGGCAGAGAAATCCTGGTCTAGTCTTTGAGTCACCCGCCTGTCAGAGAGCGTCAGTGAGAACTGGCTGACGCTCTGGACCAGAGCTATCTTTATTCGTTATACCTTATTCGCTATACCTGCTTCCCACTTCTAGCATGGTTCCCCTGCTGTCTATCTGGGAGACAGAGAGAGGTCAGAATGCTGTCTATCTGGGAGACAGAGAGAGGTCAGAATGCTGTCTATCTGGGAGACAGAGAGAGGTCAGAATGCTGTCTATCTGGGAGACAGAGAGAGGTCAGAATGCTGTCTATCTGGGAGACAGAGAGAGGTCAGAATGCTGTCTATCTGGGAGACAGAGAGGTCAGAATGCTGTCTATCTGGGAGACAGAGAGAGGTCAGAATGCTGTCTATCTGGGAGACAGAGAGAGGTCAGAATGCTGTCTATCTGGGAGACAGAGAGAGGTCAGAATGCTGTCTATCTGGGAGACAGAGAGGTCAGAATGCTGTCTATCTGGGAGACAGAGAGAGGTCAGAATGCTGTCTATCTGGGAGACAGAGAGAGGTCAGAATGCTGTCTATCTGGGAGACAGAGAGAGGTCAGAATGCTGTCTATCTGGGAGACAGAGAGGTCAGAATGCTGTCTATCTAGGAGACAGAGAGAGGTCAGAATGCTGTCTATCTGGGAGACAGAGAGAGGTCAGAATGCTGTCTATCTGGGAGACAGAGAGAGGTCAGAATGCTGTCTATCTGGGAGACAGAGAGGTCAGAATGCTGTCTATCTGGGAGACAGAGAGAGGTCAGAATGCTGTCTATCTGGGAGACAGAGAGAGGTCAGAATGCTGTCTATCTGGGAGACAGAGAGGTCAGAATGCTGTCTATCTGGGAGACAGAGAGAGAGGTCAGAAAGCTGTCTATCTGGGAGACAGAGAGGTCAGAATGCTGTCTATCTGGGAGACAGAGAGAGGTCAGAATGCTGTCTATCTGGGAGACAGAGAGAGGTCAGAATGCTGTCTATCTGGGAGACAGAGAGGTCAGAATGCTGTCTATCTGGGAGACAGAGAGAGAGGTCAGAAAGCTGTCTATCTGGGAGACAGAGAGAGGTTCTCCTGCTGTCTATCTGGGAGACGAGTGCATCTCTCCACTCCGACATGTCTCCATTCCGACACTAACCCTATCTCTAACCCTAACCCTAGACCTTAGGCCTATGGGAGTGTCGCCACTCCGACAATAAGAAGTCAATTTCGGAGTGGCGACATGTCGGAATGGAGAGAGCCTCCCCTGGGAGCCAGAGGTGGGTCAGCAGTAGCTGTAGTAGTGCTTACGGGTACCTGGTTGGAGAGAGAGAAGTTGTTGGCCGGACTCTTCTTCTTGCTGTTGGCGTTGGAGTTGCTGCCGCCGCCGGAGCTCATGGTGCTGCCGCCCGACACCTTCCGTTTCCGGCGCTTGTTGGGCGCTTGTCTGGCTGGCTCGGCTGCCATGGGGAGGAACGAAGGGAGGACAAGGAAGGAGTCAATGCACGTTACATATTTAAACTTCTGCAAATGCTGTATGAATGGTGTTTTCTTTTAAAAGGAATGGTCATTCAGTGGTGAGTGTGTGTGTGATAGAAGGATATCAAATGGAACACAACCACCTTAAAGACTACAGTTTACAGTTTAGGCATTTAGCAGACGCTTTTAATCCAAAGCGACTTACAATAAGCAAATAAACATCACAATAATAAACAAGATTAAGTGTCAGTACATCAACAGCAATATAACAAATGTGAATGAATATCTAGAAAAAAAAACTATATAATCCGTAAAAAAAAAAGGTTTCTAAAAACCTAAAAACAAATGTTAACTAGCTTCATGTATGGTCATTGATTTTTCCAGTAGTGCTAAGGGTTTAGGTGGAGTCTGAAAAGGTGAGTCTTCAGTCCTCGGCGAAAGCTAGCGAGTGAGTCCGTTGTTCTAAGTGCGACAGGGAGTTTATTCCACAACTTGGGGGCAGGACTACCGATCATGGTGTACACATCCTTGCAGTGTCTGCATCCAGTAATCTCCATACATGAAAACTGTTCCACCCCTTTAAACTGTACATATTTTATTTTGATTATATTAATTGGTTGTATTGTACTGTGTACACTTCTGCTTTGGCAATGTAAACATATGTTTTCTCATGCCAACAAAGCCCATTGAATTGAATTGAATTGTGAATTGTGTGTGCATGTTAAGAGTTCTCAACAGGACTGAAAAATAAGGCCCGTCCCCTAACTGCGTCCAACTGGGCCTAACTGGGTCCAACTGGGCCTAACTGGGTCCAACTGGGCCGGACAGAGGCTCGGCCCGACCCAAACAATTAACCCCAAGTGTCGTTAATGTCCTCAAAGTCACGCATCCAACTGCGCAGATTGAGCCTTCTGTTCCAGAGATAATGTCCAAAACATCTTGAAAACAGTCATTTTCGAACGCTAAATTTAGAGCGGGTTTTGGCCATTGTCGCCCCTTTTTCTTTAACAACACAGGCTAGGAAGATCGGACGGCGACAAACTAGATGAGTGAAGTACACTTTGAGCTGCATCCAAAACATCCACTGCCATTTCCGTCGCCCTTACCGCATGTGTCACCTTTTCTCGTTTTTTTTTTTTTTTTAAACTGACAAATGGACACCTTTGTTTGGCTCTGCAATATTGGGTGTGTTGCAGAGCATACGAGCAGAGTGGAGCACGAGCGGTGCGGGGAGCGGAGCGAGACGTTTTTTAGTTGAGCGTTGAGCGACTTTTATAATGGGTCTGAGCGCCGGCCCTCCTCCGCTGTGAGATGATCCTGTTGGGGCCGCGTGCCGCATGTTTCCAACAAAACAGTGGCGAGTGGAAAGCTCCATCAAAGCCGAGGCTCACGTTAGCGCAGCCATTTGTGTTGGGAACATACTGGCAAAGGAGAAAGTGTTTCGGACATGGTAGCAAACTACTTTTTTTACTCTGATTGACGGCCCTGAGCGGAGCGTGGAGCGAGCGCGGAGCGAGAGATGCGAAAATCTAGTTGAGCGACGGAGCGGCGGGGAGCGGAGCGGCCCGGTGGCCGACCAGAGCGACGAGCGAGTGGGACAAGAGCCCTCTGGAGCGCAGAGCGGCTTTTGTCATCGCTCCACTCCGCTCGTGTGCACTGGTGTGTTGGTAGTATTGAGTATTTTGCTTGTGTTGACATGGTGGTGAGATACCTGTAGCACTGACTAGCATTGACTGTTATGGACACTTTTGTTTGGAACTGCATTGACAAGTTGTGCTTTAAGAATTGCTATTTGTGCCGTGACGTGACACTGTTTTTGACACTATGCATCCACAAGTTTCCGCGGGAGTTTACTGGAGACCATCGGGACCAAACTTCCGGGTTTAACAGCAGACATACAAGCTCACGTCGCGTCGCAGATGCAACCCGTTGTGAGCTTGTGAATCGGTGCCGGAAGCTCGGTACAGACGTCTGCGCAATGCACTATGGGGCGTTGGAAACTCGTGGATATGTTCTTGTTTTTATTGTGCCTTGCTCTTTTCTACTGTACACAACAGTACTTTTTCTTTTTCATACTTCTCTGTAACTTTGTAAAACCTTAAAACTGCTGTGCTGCCTCTGGGCAACTGATTTTCCCCCTTGGGATAATAAAGGTATCCATCTATCTATGGGGCATTTGACATTTATTTTTGGGGGGGGCAATAGAATTTATTTTCCTTATTCACAGAACCCGAGACTTGGACCAGCCCGACTAATCAGTAGGGATGGGTATCGTTCACCTTTTAATCGATACGATACCTTTTTCGATACCTGGGAATCGATACGATACCTTTTTCGATACCATTTTCGATACTTTTTATTTATTATTATTATTATAATTATTATTTGCCTTTTTCTATGGGCTATTTTATAGACGTTGGATCATTATCATAATAATAAACATTATAGGCTATTCACGGCTATTTTCACAGTAACGAGTGTAGCCTACTAAAGCAGTCATTAAACTTTCAGTAGCCCAACTGTTACAGATGCGACCGGCAAGGGGTGCATTCAAAAGTATCGAAACAAGGTATCGTTTGTTTTTACGTGAACCGATACCGATAGTATCGACGTCATTGAATCGATGCCATTAAAAGTATCGCCGACGATACCCAACCCTACTAATCAGCATACATTTTAGACCCGACCCGAAAACGTGCGTGCGTGCGTTACCCGGAGGTGCCACCATTCTCTGCCACTTCTGGAAGAGGCAGGTCTTCAGACAGTCTCTGGGACTCAGGCTGTAGGTCTTGTGTCTGGACATCAACTCCTGCATGGGTTCCAGGATCACACACAGCTGGGGGAGGGAGAGATGATGCAACACATGAAGGATGGAGAGAGAAGTGGTGCAAAGCTGCATGTGATATGACAGACTTACATTTAGGAAAGGTTCGCATGTGAATTAACAAATACCTCAAATGTCTCAGTTGAGTGGGGGAATTTGCAAATTCCTTTAAATTAGCAAGTGTGACGGGGAATTTCCGAATTCACTGAATTATACCAGTGCAGTATAAAGTGTCATTCCCACCGGGGCACGATAACTATAAAGATATATCGTTTTAAATATCGTTCTAAACTAGGCTGACCATATTTTCAGCCGCTCAAACCGGGAGAATTTTGAAGTGAACGTTGAAAACCGGGACATATTGGTGTCTTAGAGATATTGATCGGGACACCGGGACACGCAACTTGAAAACGGGACAGTCCCGGCCAAAACAGTACGTCTGGTCACCCTATTCTAAACTCAAGTGGACGGCAGCGTTCACAGACTATAAAAAGAATACAATGGCAAACTATATCTTTATAGTTATCGTTATAGTCATCAAATCCCAAAGTATATTCTAGTCCCTTTTCAATGCTTACTCCTACAGCCGGTCTAGGGAGAACCTGTTCATCGGGAGCAATTAAGCGTTCAGAGTCTTGCTCAAGGACACTTCGAAACCAACTCTGGGGGGGCCCGGGATCGAACTGGGAATCCTCCTGTTCTAAGGCGGCCACTCTACCCCTGAGCCACTGCCAGATAACCCTTGAAAGCGTTAGTTACTAGTTACTTAGAGTTTGATTATTATTACAACACATAAATTAACCACTTCAGCCCTATATATACATTTCGTCCGAAAATAGCCGATCTACAAGTTCACATCGCGACGCATTGTGAGCTCGTAGCGCTACCTAGCTACCTTTTTACAATCAGCAGTTGCACTCGCTCTGGTTTTTCAAAGTCGCCCCCCACTCTACAAGTTTCTAACAATCATTTTATAATGGAAAATGTACTTTTCGGGCAAGTGGGCTTGACCTTTGGGCAAGTAAACATGACCTGTAATTAACTCAAGTACATTTTGATGCCAATACTTTTGCATTTAAATTTTGAATTCCAGACTTTTACTTGTAACAGAGTCTTTCTACATTGCAGTATTGATACTTTTAGATGAAGTGCCTTGATTGAAGAAGCCAGGTGGCATTGGCTGGCTCAGGGGTAGAGAAACCGTCATTAGAACACAGAGTTAGTTCGATACCGGGCTCGCCCAGAGTTAGTGTGGAAGAGTCCTTGAGCAAGACTCTGAACCCCTAGTTGCTCCCGGTGAGCAGGTTGGTGCCTTGCATGGTTTCCTCCGCCATCAGTGTGTGAATGTGTGTGAATGGGTGAATGTAATGAATGTGTGTGTGAATGGGTGAATGTAATGAATGTGTGTGTGAATGGGTGAATGTAATGAATGTGTGTGTGAATGGGTGAATGTAATGAATGTGTGTGAATGGGTGAATGTAATGAATGTGTGTGTGAATGGGTTAATGTAATGCAAAATCTCTGTAAAGTGCCTTGGATAAAGGTGATATATAAATGCACCATTTACCACCTGGACACTATTCCACGGTGGATTAAGTAAAAAACTAAAGATTGAAGACGTCACTGGACATGTACAGTACTTACACGGAGATAGTTGAGGGTGGAGTTGGACAGTCCACATCTGGTGATGTTCTTAGCCAGCTGATCCAGCATCTGAGGGTCCTGAATGGGTAGGAAACATAGATGTTGTAAATCAGTGGTCCACTATTTATTCTGCATTTGAGCCACAGACCACCATTTGATGAGATGTAGCTTCTCAGACCCAAAACAATATGTTCTTATCGTTGGATAAGATTTTGTCTACAATTCCATGTTGTAGGCCTATTGATGTTGGTGCCATAGAAGAGTTAATAAGGAAACATTCAAAATAACAATTCTTGTACATTTTCTAATTGTGTAGACTTCTTGTAAAGTAAGTAATGCAGAGTGTGAACAAATAATAAATCCTTCCAAACAAGGTCATTAAAAATGTACTTGTCCGTTAGACAAGTGGCTCTTGGTTTCACTTTTTCTGTGACACATTTATGTGCACATTTCTGTGCACATAAGCTTTGTGCTGTATGCAGACTGTGGACTGACCATACTATGGAGTGGAGGGAGCAAGGAGGGTTCTTAGCAGTCCTTTTGTTATTCATTCTACTTCAATGTCTGACTCCTACGCATGCATTAAAGAAAGAAATGACTGTGAAATGTCTCACTTTTTTTATTTATTTATGTGCCCTGACAAGTGAATGGGAAAGGACTTGTCCAAAAGGACAACAAAAAGTCCTTTGAAAAGTCCTTGAAACAACAAGCCCAGGTGTACTGTATGTGCGTGCCTCTGGGACTTACGTGCATGGCCAGGATGCTGCGAGGCAGGACCTCTCGGTGCTGCCTGATGCTGAAGTGCCAGGTCTTGATCCTCATCATGTCGTCGAACATGAACTCCAGGTAGAGCCGTCCCTCCACGCACACCTGTATGGGAGGGGGGGTGGAGGACAGCTGGTCACCACACTGAGGGGTGTGGGTCTGGGCCAGGACATCCACTGAACGGTTAGGGTTCAGTCACCGCAAGGAGCCAGAGCCAACATCACATAGAGGTTTATCACATAATAGTACTAGAGATGGGACCATAATCGTTACTATGGTTTATTTATCGTGATTAAAAAACACTCACAATAATCGTATTGTGGAGATTTACATTTATTGTGAAATTATGCTCCGTCATCAATTCACCTTTTATTTGCAGAGCTGCATATCTGGTACCATTTAAACACTCTATAATTGGTAAAACGGACCTGGCTCACAATGCATTTCTTTGCAACGCGTTGTGAGCTTGTAGACCTGCTATTTTTTTGGCGAATCGTCTGCCCCAGGATAAGGGATGCTGGGGATAATAACACAAATTGCGATTTCTTTGGTCACAATAATCGTGAAATGACAATTTCATAATATCGTCCCATCCCTAGTTGTAGAGTTTGCAAGTCGTCTGTTTTTAGGCACTCTAGTCTAAAGCATGAATGGAGCATCAGAGCGGAGGCTACTGTACCTGTGTAAACATAGGTTTCCCGTTCTGCGTCACCATGGTACACTGGTCACAGTCCAGCGACACAAAGTTACTGTGAAACGACTCCTTCGGATGCTTGAGCACGTAGAACAGCTCGGTGGCGCCCCCCTCGAAGATACTCCGGAAGTACCGCGGGATTAACGTCCTACCGATGGCTGCGGAAAAGACATTAAAACCATTGGTTACATTTCTGTTTGAGTTGAGTCATGGGTACATTCCAAACACGAGCATGTTAGGGCATTCACCAAATATTTGAATATCAAAGTCACTATTCGACGTTGTTCACCAAAGTTGAATATTCGCCTTTTTTTTTTTTTTTTTTTTCTTTAAAAAATATATTATATAATATAATATATTATAAAGCTTGGCTAGATATGAAGTCATAAGAATGAGTTGTAAATGCCCCTGGTGGATGAATTTGTTAATGCTCTATACCAGGGGTTCTTAGTGTGGTGCGATGCGTCCAAAAAACAGCTCCCGTAGGATTTTTGTGCTAAAATAGATTTTTTTTGCAGATCCTGATTCTATAGAGTCCAAACTATGAGAAAATGATGGGTGTCAACTTTTCCGGACCCCCAACCCCTTTCTGGGGGTCATCTAGTTTGGGACCTCCCAGAACAGTACGCCAGCCAGTTAATGTCCAATTTTCTTAATATTAGGGTTGTTTTGTAGGTTTTAAAACATTCTGAGTTCATTTATTACACTTTTGAAGCAGCCAGAATAAGCTTTCTGACTTTTGGTTGGGGTCTTTCCTCACCTGGGACCCCCCAGACGGACCCCTGTGCCTATCTCAGTACTCGCTCTGCTCCTGACTGCCCATGTTGTCCAGTTTCCCCAGCAGAACCCAGCAGCTCTCATGCATAGAGGGGAGCCTATAAGCCTATCACTTTTACACTATTTGTTATGGTCAAAAGTGTTTTTATTTTTCATGAATGTGTTACTAGTTGTCATTACAAACACATCCATGCCTTGGTTGTCCCACACGAGCCACCACAATCTCATAGTTCATGTTTTGGGGTGAGCATTCGTCACAACTGCCAATCAAAGTGACTGTACTGGCCAATCACAGGGCATCTTTTCCGGGACTTGGCAAAACACATAAAGCATAACATCTGTTTAGCAGAGTGTGATGGCTTGTGTGGGACAACGATGACATGGATGTGTTTGTAATGACAAGTAGTAACACATTCATGAAAAATAAAAACACTTTTGACCACAACAAATAGTGTAAAAGTCATAGGCTTATAGGCTCCACTCTATGCTATGAGAGCTGCTGGGTTCTGCTGGGGAAACTGGACAACAGGGGCATTTCTGCCTAATAGACCCCATGGACTGTCATTTTGGATCAATATTAGTAGAAAAATGAGACTAGAAGTGATTTAGGGCGGAGTTGTCCTTTAAACTAGCGATTGACTTCAGGTTCCGAGCTTATGGTTGTTGTTGTTGTAGTTTCCTACAGCAGTGAATGAAGTGAAGGTTATGTGGAGATGAGTAAACTACCTGGACTCACCTACGTCTCCTGTCTCGCTGCTTCCTAACTCCTCAGGGCCTTAACATATACAAGAGAAATGCAGACGCCTAGGCAATCAGCATTAGTTTGCAGTGTGCACACACACACACACACACCCAGAATGACCTTGCACATCAGGTAATTACAAAGGAACAACACTGGAGCAATCACACAATCAATGAACACGTTCTTGAGGCTGTTTAGGCCTGAGATTATTGAATGCTTTAACTATAGAAAAATTGCAGATATACAACCTCGAAGCGCCGCGCTGCGAGCTTGTAGATCTGCTATTTTTGAAAAAGTTGTGAAAATGTGTGCAAATCTTTGACTTGAATGTATTTTTAAAGCGAACATTTGTAACTCAAAGTTTGCTTCTGGGTGGTCCCTGGAACTAAATATTTTGAGATGGGGGTCCGTGGCCAAATAAATATAATTTTGGGGGTCCTTCACATGAAAAGTTTTGAGAACCACTGACATAGTAGTCTCTCAAGAACAGACTAACTGAGCTCCAGTTACGTGAAAATGACCTTTTCTTTGACGATGGCTGGCCAGATTGCTGACATAGAAACATAGGTTTTTCAAAAAACCTTAGAAGGATTCAAAAGACACTTATAGAATCATAATTTTCACGATTTTTCAAAAATAGCAGATCTACAAGCTCGCAGCGCGGCAGCTTGTATATCTGCTATTTTTCAATAGTTAAAGCATAAAATAATAATACACAATAATGTGCCCCCATTCTGAATGGGTTAAGAGAAAAAAACGCATACTAATATAAAGCAACATAGCAGCAATATAATTGCCGCTACGTAAAAAAAAAAACATACAAATGCTGATTGCCTAGGCTTCTGCATTTCTCCTGTACATAAGGAACCGTGTTTGCTTATTGCTTCATATTCCGACCCACAGGTTGAGAACTGCAATAAAGTACCTTGATTTTACACCCATCTTCTCCTCTTTTAACTTGTCTTAGTGCTCGGATCTCTCCTCTTATTTCAAGTGTTATCCCACTGATCCTACAAATAATACGTTTTAACTTTGCTTGTACCTCCTTTGAGCACCTACTTTTTCTTCTTTTTTTTCCGCTACGCTATAATGATTGCTTTAATGCATTTTTTAAGTGTGGATTGATTTGAAGTCTAGACAAAAATAATGAATACATGAAGATTATTTACAAACTAAACTCAAGTGTATTTATCCAAAATTGACTCAGTTAAGTTCAATAACGCTTTAATTACTTTGTGGAGAAAACGGGGGGGGGAAGGGGGGGGGGGGGGGAAGCAAAATCTGAAAACAAAAACACAGAGCTTTCTGCCTATACCTTTTTGATACAGGCTAAAACAAATGGAAAAGAAAATGACTTGTAATGTCACTGAAAAAAAGGTGTATCAAAATAAACTAAACTAAACTAAACAGCCGATCTACAAGCACACAGATCTGCTGTTTTCACTACTGTTGTGCGACAGCCTTGTATGATGAAGCAGGGCTTTGACGACAGTGACGAGATTTACACCCCTGTATTATGTTGGTTAGGCCTGTCAGTTTGCCTCTAAAATCCCATTCGAATTTCATTCATTCATTTTTATAATTTTTCGAAAATAGTCGAATAGTTTATATAATATATAAAATGTATAGTTTTTTTTCTTCTTTTTTTTTACATTTGTTATATATATAATATATATATTTTTAAATAAAATGTATAGTTGTAAAATAATAGCACATTGTTTGCGCAAATTCAGATGCTATAACAGGCTGGGAAAAAAGCTAAGCTACAAGCCCCAACTACATTGCATCATCGACTTGTAGATCGGCTGGAGGCGTGGCTAGCAGCTAAATTGCTTGTTTAGACAGCATGCTGCGTGTCTCCGTCTCTCCATACCAGACGAGCAGTGCGGAGAGAGAGAGGAGCAGCAGAGCAGAGCGTTAAAGCCAGCTCCTCTAGTTACTGACGGACAAATATTACTTTAGTCTTTGGCTGTCTGCTGTTGTCATAAGTTTCTTAAATGTTACTTTCAAGTGAAGCTGGAAAACAGCAGGAGAAATAGCTAAGTAGCTAACCAGCTAATACTATGATTAAGGAGAGGAGAGGGCAGAGGAGATGCAAACGGAGGTGTCGGGTGTCTCACTCACAAAGTGCTGTGGCATAACTTTCTGTGTCCACTGCAGTGCATCCCACGTACACACGTAATTGTTGATCATTTGTGACTTGATGAAAGCATTTATTTTCGCAATGGGAGGTCAGGAAAAACGTTTTTTGTTTACTTTTTTTTTATATAAACTTTTTTTCTTTTTTTTTTACATTTCGAATAGTAATTGAAGCATTCGACTTTCATCCATTTCTTTAATATTCGAATTATAGTCGAAAAACGAATTTCATTCTGACAGGCCTAATGTTGGTGTGCCCATGGATTTTTGGGACATGAAAAGTGTGCCCATGCAGAAAAAAGGTTGAGAAACACTGCTATACTGTATATCTGCAAAGGTCTGATACCGGTATGAATATATCTAACTATTAATTTAATGAATGTCTGTCCGCCGTCCGCCGCCTGTCCGCATGCTGAAATCACTGATACTAAACAGTGTCACCACTATGGTAACATCCACATGCTGAAACTATGCCCGACATCACTGACTGACATCACGTAACACCATATATGGGCATAAACGGGTGAAACAGTCTGCTTGCTGACATCACTGATATAGTGTCGACGGGGCCATGGCATTGGTCCGAAGGTTCATTAGTCCGAATTTGTTAAGAATACTATGCCTAACCCTAACCTTAGTAACCATAACTAATGAACCTTCGGACTAATGAACCTTCGGACTTATGGGCAGTCCCCGTGTCGCCACCGTGGTAATAGCCACGTGCTGAATAATAATAATAATAATAATATGTCTCTATGTCACTTGTTTCATCATGTCTCTCTGACATGATGAAACAAGTGACCAAATTTGAAGATGACTGACATCACTACAGTGCCCAAACTTGGAGATTACATCACAGAATGGACTGGACACGGAACACCATATATGGGCATAAAAGAGAGCCAGACAGACAGAGATAAGAGATCTCCATATAATGAATGGGCATGAAAGGGACACAGACAGACAGACGGATACAACGGGTATTACCCAACTGGACGTCAATGGTGACTATTCTGCCCAACGGGCACCGGTCTGGGTTCTCCAACATTACTTCTGAGACGCGTTATTGGAAATCACACCAGAGTTCTGGGCAAACCCCGCCCATGGAAGCTTTTGATTGGCTGAACTGGCGCTAGGGGCACTCCTTTTTGTTCGCTTGGACCGCACGGAGGTGCGATCACTTAAACCTAACCCTAACCCTAACCCTAACCTTAACCTCAGTAAAACTATGCCTAACCTTAACCTTAACCTCAGTAAAACTATGCCTAACCCTAATTTGACCATCGTGCCATGCACAGTCTCACACATAAAACCCACAGGACATAAACTACAAGATGACCTGTAGGATTTTATGAACTAGGGGAACCAACCCAATTTAAAATTGCAACATTCTTTCTTTTTAAAAACAAGATGGCGAAAGCACTTTTCTCTATACTGCATCTTAGGCCTTGACTTGGCCTAGGACAATATATTGAAGTCTTCACTCCCTAACTTAACCTCAGTGAAACAAACGCTCTGAGTAACTAACCTTCCGACGGATGTGTAAACAAACGGCTCCGCCCAGAACTCGGGTGTGATTTCCAATAACGCTTCTGAGACTCCTCCATTCAATCCCTCATATACTGTGCACTCATACTGTGTGTGCACACCCCCGGGCACAGGACTAGTCAAATATGAATGAACAGTAGGGCATTCACGAATAGTGATTTTTAGTATTCGAATTATTTGACCTCAAAGTATTCGAATAGTCGAATATTCTACAGGACTGGCCAAAATGTCAAATACTAAGTAAGCAAGAGGCGGACATTGTGAAAATAGCCGATCTACATGCTCACAACGCCTCGCAATTTTCACAATATTTATCTGCTGAACCGAGTCACAAAATCACTAGATGTAATACCTACAATTCCAAGTGCTTGTCAGGGTAGGGGTCCCCAGTTCAACTATGTTTATTTTGGGGGTCATGGCCTAAAAAGGTTTGAGAAGCCCTGGTATAGAACATTAACAAATTCATCCACCAGGGACATTGACAACTCATTCTTATGACTTCCTATCTAGCCAAGCATTATATACTATATATACTTTTTTAAAGAGAAAACCAGTAAGATTCCCTAATCGGGAGATAAGCGACCGTCAGGTCGCAGCGTGATTTTAGGCCAAAATGTGTAGGAGCAGTGTCCAAAAATGTGTTTGAAAAAATCGGCCTGATGGTGGCGCTATATGGGAGAGATCCATGTTGATGACATGAGTGTAGACATACTGTGTAGCGATTTGCATGATTTTAGGGCAAAATCTGTAAGAGTAGTGTCCAAAATGTGTTTAAAAAAATCGGGACAGATCCATGTTGATGAGATGAGTGTAGAGCAAGTGTGTACCGATTTGCGTGATTTGAGGGCAAGATTTGTAGGAGCAGTGTCCAAAAATGTGTTTGAAAAAATCGGCCTGATGGTGGCGCTCTATGGGATGTTGATGACATGAGTGTAGAGATACTGGGTAGCGATTTGCGTGATTTCAGGGCAAAATCTGTAGGAGTAGTGTCCAAAAATGTGTTTAAAAAAGTCGGCCTGAAGGTGGCGCTAAATGTGACAGATCCATGTTGATGAGATGAGTGTAGACATACTGTGGACCGATTTGCGTGATTTTAGGGCAAAAATGTGTTTTGCAAGAATCGGCCTCATGGTGGCGCTAGAAGAGGACCATGTGAGACTTGATGGGTGGAGGTTGTGGTTTAGCAGGCAAGGAGTGTGTGTGCAAAAGTTGGCATGGATCGGGGCAACGGTTGCGGAGATATGAGTAAGGCAAAAGTGTGATGTGTGACATGTGACAGACTGACTGACTGACTGACAGACTGACTGACTGACTGACGGACAGCTGGTCGAGGTTTTGATAGTCGCAACAATAAAAAATTAAAATAAGCAAATATTCGACTTTTGTGAACAACGTCGAATAGTGACTTTGATATTGGAATATTTGAATATTTGGTGAATGCCCTAATGAACAGAAGGATGCTGTATAAACTGTATACTGTACATACTGTATCGCTTGGGACCGTCCTCCAGGCAGAAGGTGATGGTGAGCATGGCGTCATCTTCAAAGAACTCCGTGGTGAAGGCGTCCCACCAGAGATTGTCACATTCCTGGAGCGACAGAGGAAAACATCGTCATTCTGTTCTAGTTGTAGGAATCGTGTTTAACTCATTTCCCCCGATCCCCGTCGAAACCGTTGATTTCTCGCTGTACCACGCTGTGATGCCCGTCGTTCCCGGAAATTTAATTAGCTTTAATCATTATGAAACAATTAAAAGTATGATCGCTGTATATAGCCGTTTCGGAGTCTTAGGCCCGCCCCCTAACTGTATCCGGTCGTATTTCCTGTTTAGACCGGATCTAGGTTTCCATATCCGGTCTGAGAGCCCATCGCAGCTGCCGTCCCATAGGTTTGCGTTGTAAACAGAGGAAGGAGCTGCACGGCCATATCATCGTCTTTTTTCACGCGTTTTTTTTATATTTGATAGTTGTTTTATTCTTGTGCCCGCCTGGCATATGATCCGCGCACATATCGTCTGCTATGTGCGCGAACGTGCCCACGTGTTACCATAGCGCACAGCTGCTGTTTCCAACGTTTTCTTATGCAAATACTGGCGGATCTGCCTGGCAACGGATTTGTCTATTCCAATAGATTTTTTTTTTATTCGAAAGCTGTCATCTTGTCTACTGGTCTACTACATGAGACGCGCACAGATCATGCACTATGCGTGCACGTGCCCACGTTAAAAGGTAAGGACAATTTGGCAGCTGCTTACTACAGCTATGATTAAAATGGCAGCAAAATTGTTAAAGGACACCTCTGTTTTTTTACAGCAAGGGTTCATATTTTAGATTGTAATTAGAGAAAAGAAAAGATTAGTGATGAAATGTTTTCATTTACTGCGTTCTAACATTTTAGCTATTTTGATTTCAGTGGGTGGTGGCATGCGTACAAGTGGCTAAACATGTCTTTTTAGATGCCCATTCCCAAGATGCACCGCAATCTTTCATGGGCAGATGTGACTTAAGGGGGCTAGTAGTGTTACTGTAAATAGTAATAAAGAAATCACCTGCTTATTGTGTCTAAAGAATACACATTTAGCCACTTGTACGCATGTCCCCACCCACTGAAATCCAAATAGCTAAAAATCTCAAAAAGGATAGAAAGCAGTAAATGAAAACATTTTAACACACAGCTTCTCTAAAATGTGAAATCTTGTTGTAACGTTTAACTTAATACTGCTCACGCCAAGGCCAGGCAAAGAAATGCCAAAGTATTAGACCCAGTTTTCAGTTGGACCAATAAGGGAATTTCAACTTTCTTTAAATGCTGCAAAGTCGTCTATAATATCCAGACCCAATGGACTCTTATTACGGAAGATCAATCGCCATCTCTACACACACAACCCAATTACTGCAGGGTGGCTGTGAGCTCAGATTCATAATTCACCACCCTTTAGAAACAACACCACAAACCACATTCTGAGAAAAGAGATCATGAAATTAAATATACTACTAAACAGTAAGGACGCCTAAGGGCGACAAGCAACCTGGCCATAAAGGGCCAGGTCGCGCCATGTCTTGGCCGTCTGGCCAGTGTGTATATCGGGAGAGTGTTTTCTGCAGGTCTTTCAGTCCGAGTGTATCAAAGGGTGCGTTCGGAAATGCACACCGGGTCTGGTTAGGGTTAGTTTTAAGCATAGTTTTACTTAGGGCTGTCACAATTATTACATAATCGTTTAATAGTGATTATTTGACATTATCGCAATTATTTTGTCATAATCGTCATAATCGTGAATGTTGAAAAATTTCCGAAATAGTGGAAATAGCAGATCTACAAGCTCACAACGCATCGCGACGCGTTGTGAGCTTGTAGATCGGCTATTTCCACTATCAAAGTTATTTTATAAGTAGTAAGTTGTCAAATATGTCAGTAATTTCTTTGTATATTTAGGTTATGTGTCATATCTACCATGTACAACTTCAAAACATAAAAGCCAAACAGAAATGTAATTATCAACGACAAAAACACAATTAAATCGTTAATCGCCAATTATTTGAGTGACAATTAATCGTCATGTAAAATGACATATCGTGACAGCCCTAGTTTTACTGAGGTTAGGGTTGGGTTTAGGCATAGTTTTACTGAGGTTAGGGTTAGGATTGGGTTTAGGCACTCACTACACTGAGCACACACCCGGTGCGCATTTCCGAACGCACCCTTTGATACACTCGGACTGAAAGGCCTGCGGAAAACACTCTCCTGTGTATATCAGACCAGCAGTTACCCACATATGAAGACCCCTGGTACCCATATATGGAGATCCATGTACTGTATATGGAGATATGCTGTGAGAGCCCAAAGAGTGCACGCTTTCCAGGGCTCTCTATACTAGTGTCTTTTCCGTTGTCGCTACAAACATAATCGTGAGATCTGCTATTTTCTGAAAAGGTTTTCCCCCAGAATATGGACGTTTATGTGGTTAACTTCATCATGAAACACAGACAGACAGACAGACAGACAGACAGACAGACAGACAGACAGACAGACAGACAGACAGACAGACAGACAGACAGACAGACAGACAGACAGGTACATTACAAGGAAAAATAATGCACAAATAGGTGGTTGCGTAATAGGGATGGGACGATATGAAAATGTCATATCGCGATAATTGTGACAAAATAAATCACGATTTACAATATTATCGCGATAATCAAAATCCATTATCCTGGGGCGGAGAGTGAAAAAAGACAAGTACAGTATTTTCTGGACTATAAGGCGCACCTGACTATAAGGCGCACTGTCAATGAATGGTCTATTTTCAAACTGTTTTCATATATAAGGCGCACCTGACTATAAGGCGCACATAATAGACGCTACCGTTGCGTTATGCATCAAACAGATGGAGCTGTGCTAAAGGGAATGTCAATGTCAATGAATGATCCATATATAAGGCGCACTGGACTATAAGGCGCACTGTAGTTTTTTGAGAAAATTAAAGGCTTTTAAGTGCGCCTTATAGTCCGGAAAATACGGGTACGCATATTACAAGTACCTTTTACCAATTATAGAGGGTTTAAGAAGTGGTACCGGATATGCAGCTCGGCAAATAAAAGGTGAATTGATCCCAGTGCATGACGGAGGACGATGTCACGATGAATTGAATCTCCACGATACGATTATCGTGAGTGTTTTTTAATCACGATAAACGATAATATTGCGTATCGTCCCATCCCTATTGCGTAATACATCCCGACAGGAGAAAAAGAGCCTAGCCGTGTGCACACTACTGGGTCATTATCACTACTGGGTCATTATCACTACTGGGTCATTATCACTACTGGGTCATTATCAACAGCTGGCAGTCCAATTACTTTAACCCAGACCCGCTTGATAATCCTATCAGTGGCCTGCATGTAAATGTAGTCGGGGAATTCTCAGGCTCCATTTCCCCACAAAATAACTAGCATTGTAAGTCCATCCATACAGAATAACTAGGACTGTAAGTCCATCTATACAAAATAACTAGGACTGTAAGTCGGTCCATACAAAATAACTAGCATTGTACAGGGTTCCCACATATCTTTACCAATTCATTACCAAAACTTTTCCAGAATATTTAACCCGATTTCCAGGACTATATAACAATAATTCAGCTCAATAACGAGTCATTTACTCCTATGCGCAATGCCCAAAGACAGGCAGTGTATGCCAGTGGTTCTCAACCCCCGAAATAATCATATTTGAACCCTGACGAGCACTAAGAGTAGAGGAATTTTGTATAACACGGTTTTATTGTGAAAATAGCCGATCTACATGCTCACAACGCCTCGCGTTGCGAGGCGTTGTGAGCATGTAGATCTGCTATTTTCACAATTTCTGACTCTAATATTTGACAATTTGGCCCTGTTTAATTTGTCATTTCAGAGGTATTAACAAAATCAATAACCAAAGACAATGCATAGCTATTTTTTCCAGGACCTTCCAGGACCCTTGATCAATTCCAAAACGTTTCCAGTACTGGAAAAATATTTTTCTAATTTCAAATTATTTCCAGGAATTTCATGAGCGTGGGAACCCTGATTGTAAGTCAATCCATACAAAATAACTAGGACTGTAAGTCCATCCATACAAAATAACTAGGACTGTAAGTCCATCCATATGAATCTGTGGGAAGAGGGGAGAGTAATGGAATATGCAGATAGGAGATAGCCTGCGGGATCAGCAATGTAGAGCCAATACTGAAGTAATATCACACAATAGCGAGTATCGGGGACCACGACGAGCCACCTTGCTCGTACGAGCCTGCGTCCAAATCACGGCCCCAGATATTATCTGCAATGGCACACTCCCTCTCTCGTGGTCTATGGCTTCATTATGACAATTCCGCTGATAATAACAATGTCCTTGAGAATCTGTTACCTTTTTAATCTCAAGCTTACATTCTATCGTAAGTGTATATTAAAGCCATTCAGAACGGGTACACATTATTGTGTATTGTTATTTTATGCTTTAACTATTGAAAAATAGCAGATCTACAAGCTCTCACTGCGAGCTTGTAGATCTGCTATTTTTGAAAAATCGTGAAAATTTGAATTTTGACCTGATTCTATAAGTGTCTTTTGAATCCTTCGAAGGTTTTTGGAAAAACCTATGTTTCTATGTCAGCAATCTGGCCAGCCATCGTCAAAGAAAAGGTCCATTTCACTTAACTGGAGCTCAGTTTGTCTGTTCTTGAGCGACTACTATGTCAGTGGTTCTCAAACTTTTTCATGTGAAGGACCCCCAAAATGATATGTATTTGGCCACGGACTATCATCTCAAAGTATTTTGTATCAGGGACCCCCCAGAAGCAAATATTTGAGTTACAAATGTCCACTTTAAAAATGAGATATTCAAAGATTTGCACACATTTTCACGATTTTTCAAAAATAGCAGATCTACAAGCTCGCTGTGAGCTTGTATATCTGCTATTTTTCAATAGTTAAAGCATAAAATGATGGTTAAAGTGGTTAAAATCTAACGCGACTCGGGCGCGTTCCAGGTATTTGAGAGTTAAGGACTTTATAGCCGACTGTCTCTCAACTCACCTCCGACCAGTTCTGTAGCCTCTTGTTCAGCTCGAATATCCGGTAGTCTGTCTGGTTCCCGTACGGTGTGGGCCTCCTGCGTTGACACACACACACCAAGAGGGGGCGCTGCGGTTACACTCAGGTTTGAGACAGAGACACACAAACATAGCATAGCTGTGTAGTGTTGTTGGTACAGTTTATGACAAAGCGTACATTTCCAACTGCAGTTAACAGTGTGGTCTACATCTGGGCACAACACCCTCAAAGTGTGTCGTACGCCCAGGGTCACATTGGCCAAGCTTCGCGGGACGCTAAATGAAATTAACCCATAAATAATTAATAGTCCTGCTAACTTCACAGTAGGTGTGATTTCTGTTTGTCTTTGTTGCAAATTGCAATTATCTTTCTCTGCCAAGAGAGACACTAAAGCCCCTATCATACTAGGCACCGCGGTGATAAGCTATCCACCGCGGTGTAGTCTTTTTAAGTCATAAAACTACAACATTACATCATTACTCGCGGTGAAGAGCTATCCACCGCGAACCCCGACACATCTTTCCATTTTTACTTTCAGACAGATAAGCCCATCACCCCGTTCACTGATTGGTCGATCTAGACTCACAGCGATAGGACTTCACCGTGACTGACTATGATGGCCTCCACTTGTTTTCTCACTTTAGGTGGAAAGCTTTACACCTAAAATTTGCGGTGATAGGCTCTTCACCGCAGACTCTGATAAGGGCTTAAGATAATAAAACTCTCTAAGCCATAACAGCCCAAATTAGAACAGTGGTTCTCAACCTGTGGGTCAGGACCCCCAGGGGGGTCCCCAAATTATTTTGGGGGGTCCCCAGATGATTAACTTAATGTGCAACATTGTTTTCTCACTCAACAGTAAAATAAGGTTGAAGTGTATCTGCACGTTTCTAAAAGGACAAATTAAACATAGGCCAAATTGTCAAATATTAGAGGCAGAAATTTCACAATAGAACCGTGTTATACAAAATGTAATGCCTCAACTCTTAGTGCTCGTCAGGGTGGGGGGTCCCCAGTTAAAATATGATTATTTTGGGGGTCGCGGCCTGCAAGGGTTGAGAACCACTGGTTTAGAATAAAACATAGCAGTGATAAGAATAGGATGCAAATCCACTCACCCCATTCCAGGCTCCATGTATGATGGGGGGTACATTGGAGTGGGCCTGTTAAAGAAGGGGTTACAGTTAGAGTTATTGTGTGTTCATACTGTGTATGTTGAACATGTTTTGTAATTACAAACCAGGAAGTGTAACACATATTTCCGTTAACTACAGGACAACTTGTCATTGCATTTTTATATTTCACAACTTAACAACTTAGGCCAAGGGTTTCCAAAGTGCGTCCCGGGTGCCAAATGGGGCCGGATCAATGAATGACACATTTTATACAGCCCGCAGCTTGGTAAATTGTACTATAAATGGCCCACCACCACCAATGTCAAACAAGAATATGTCATACTTTAATTTTTCAAGATTTCTTGTTCTATTCCCTGTTGTCTCATGCTGAAGGGATCAAAGAAAGGCTATTTTGTTTTATTGTATTACCTTTCACGTCTGGTTACATTTGGTAATGTTATTTGTGTTTTGTTCAGAGCACACACCTGACAAAAGACCACTGATATTAAATATTGATCATGATAGTTAAATAAAATATTGTAATTGCGATGGATATGTATGTGGATTTGTTATGGTCAAACCGAAAGTACATTTTGTAAGGAGACAAATGTGGCCCCCTTTGAAAAAGGTTTGGACACTCCTGACTTAGGCCCTATAACTTTCATACAAGGAATAGCTAAGGAAGCCTTGTATACAAGCTCACAACATACTGCAACGCCATATACTGTGAGCTTGTAGATGTGCTATTTTTACATATTTTTATTTGGGGGTGTCTTTGACTTGTCACCTATAATGTGCAACGTCCAAAATGGAGGACGCCAAGTTTAAAGTGGTCTAACTGGTCTTATTTGTGCAGAATAAATAAACAAACACATACAAGAATAATGGGGCTATATAATGACGTCTGTCTCTGTCATTGCTAGCGGACCCTGATGAAAGCCAAACGAGGCCGAAACGCGTTGGTCGTTTCTTTTAATGCTGCCATGAGCTGAATAAACTTGTTTTCTACCTTGAACTGAACGGAGCTGCCTTGGATTTTTCTTAGTTCCCCACTTTATCAGTGCACTGTTTTCTGTTACAGTGGAATGGAACTAGAATCTTTTTTGCCTCAATATCTACATACCCTCTCCAAAGAGCACCCGTTTTCAGCCTATTGTAATAGCCTATTCACGGACCCACGCAGCGCTTCTTCTACTTTTATTCCACATACAAGAATAAGTCTAACATGGGAGGCAGTTTGTAACCGAAAACCTAACAGCAACCAGTGTGTAATCAGCAGTGCAGCTGGTAACAGGAGCTGGGCTGCATGAGGCCATGCATGCCTGGAGGCTGCCAGGCTGACACTTGGTTTTAATGAAACCTTTCAGCTCCTTCCCTCTTCAACAGGGGGTCCGGGACCCCTAGCGGGTCCTCAGAGTTACTACAGGGGGTCCTCCAAATCTTTGTGTGATAGAAACCTTTTTTCCCTCCTGTTTTATATTAACCACTTGAATCCTAGCCAAAAATAGCAGATCTACAAGCTCACAACGCCTCGCGCTGCGAGGCGTTGTGAGCTTGTAGATCGGCTATTTTCGGCAAAGAGCTCTGGTGTAGAGGGGGAAAAGAGCAGACTAAGTACAGAGTGAAAGATAAAGTGTATTAAGTATTGACGGTTCAAATGGTTAAATATCTCAAAACACAAAGTGACATGAATCCAAATACAATGATGTCAAACAATGAAACTATATGGAATCTATGAACAGGTTGTGGGGGTCCCTGCTTCATCTCTCTCTCTCTCTCTCAACTAAGGGGTCCTTTGGCCTGAAAACGTTGAAGACCCCTGCTCTAAAGCGTTTCTCTCAGCCATGCTGTGGACTGAGCAGGGCAAAGATTCTCAAAGAAAAAGTAAGTGTAAGAAAATAGACAAGGCTTGAGTAGCCATTATTATGTGATGTGATCCTGTAACTGTATCTCTCAGAAACACAGACAGTATACGCTTTTAATTAACTGAAAGATATATTTACTGATATAGGCTAATTTTAATTCCTTCCCTTACTCAAGAGTCAGATTGCACAAAAAGCAGTGCTCTGATGTTGGATGGCAAAGGGACTAGGGCTGTCGCGATTATGACATGTTACATGACGATTAATTGTCACTCAAATAATTGCGATTAACAATTTAATCGCGTTTTTGTCGTTGACAATTACATTTCTGTTTGGCTTTAAGGCTTTGAAGTTGCACATGGCAGATATGACACATAACCTAAATATACAAAGACATTACTGACATATTTGACAACTTTATACTTAAAAAAGAACATTGATAGTGGAAATAGCCGATCTACAAGCTTACAACGAGCTTGTAGATCTGCTATTTCCACTATTTTTTACTTTTTGACTTTTTTTTGGAAATATTTGAAGATTTTTCAACATGGAAACGATTATGACTATAATGAAAAATAATTGCGATTAGACAATTATGTAATTATTGTGACAGCCTTAAAAGCGACTAGGTCGGGATGAATACAAATGCGGATCCCAAAGCTCTGATAGGAGTCTAGTTTACTAGGCTACTGATTGCAGGGGTAGACATTATAAATGGCACCCTGGACTGGAAGTACTATTTAGACCCCCTGGGCCACTAGAACACACCTTTCACTTGCACCAGTAAAATGAATGCCATAAAAAAAGAAAAAGACCAAAAAACTAACACCTATGCAAACCTTCAAAACATTCAGAATAGAAACAACAAACAACAACACTACAACAATCTGCAGCCCATGTTTCGAGGTGAATCCTACCAGACTAGGTGCCAGCAAAAGCAGCTTACCTTTGCGATGTTATAGACAAAGATCTATTCATTTTTTATTATTATTATTATTATAATTTTTTCTCATTACATAGATGTACTTTGGCTATACTGGCAGTAGAGGGCAACCTCATGCAAGAATTAATGTGAAATGGCGGCGGTCGGCTGCCATCCGTCCAGACCACTGAATCGCTACAGAGCAATAGACCCAGAGAAAATAACAAGGAAGTGTTTTGTTACTCCATTGATGCTAACGTCCAGTGGATTTTTGAGAGCACTATTACGGGAGATGTTTTAACTGTACACACCCGCGCGACCCCTCATCAGTTTACAGACATCAAAACAAGGTACAAAAGAACGAGCCAAAGAACGAGCTATTGGCATCACGCCGCCGTGAAAAATGGGGCGAACGGGAACGTCCAAAGCGGTAAAAGAGTTAAATGATGTTACAACATAGCATTCTGTAAGCCCATCACAAAAATTCTTGACTATTATTTGTCGATTTAAAAGATAATGTTCCTGGGCCAGCAGCTACAATGGTGGGGCCAGTGATCTTGAAAAGGGCCTGGACCAGAGGACCAGAGGCAGATTTCCCTTAACTTTCCCACTGCCAGATTATTTATTTATTTATTGGGTCTGGTGCCATCAAAAAGCGGCTTACCTTTGCGACGTTATAGTAGATAGACAGACAGACATTTATTTATTTATTTTTATTTTTTTGGGTTGTGCAATAGTGCACTTTGGTCTGCCAGGCAGCAGAGGGCGGCGTCATGCGAGAATGAATGTGAATTTGCCTGTTATGTGTTGAAGAAGAAGAAGACCAGTCACTGGCCCCAGAGCCTTACAGCCAGAGGAAATCAACAAGGAAGTGAATTGTTCTCCGTTGATCTAACGCATAATGGATTTTTTACACCATCACCGCGGAAAATGTGTTTACAGTAGACGGCCGCGCGACCCCTCATCAGCTTACAGTCATCAGACGAACGAACCGAACGAGCGCCGTATTGGCGGAGAGGTCTTGCGCAATCGGGCGAACGTGAACGTTCAAAGCGGTGGGAGAGTTAATGTTTACCCCTGGATTGTATGAACAAGTTAATATAGTGGTGTGGTCTTTATACTGACAGCTTTCCCTGAAATCACGTATGTTTTTAATCGCTAATTCATAACACCTTGCTTACGGTTTCACAATACATGGTAAACATTTTGAATCGTCAATATCATCACACATATGGTATGGCTAGCCAAAGTATCCAGCCTTGCCATGAAGGAGAGTCACACTCAAAAGCTTGAATGTGAGGCATAGCAGCACACATACAGTAAAGACAGTGAGATAAAGCAGAGGATCCCAAACTATTCAGCTCGTGACCCAAAAGAGAAATACCAGGAGACGTTTGCCCGGGTACCCAAACTAGTGAACATAGCCGATCAACAAGCTCACAATAAGGCACGAAGCAATGCGCTGTGAGCTTGTAGATCTGCTATTTTCACCACTTCTTATTGTTAAGAAGTGCAATAGAGCAGGCTCGTCCGTTTATTCAAGTAGCACACGGCCAAGAAGCAGCGGCCGTTCGTTCGTTCTTTTCCCTGTCTGAGCAGTGAGCACTGTGAGCAGATGAGGGGTGGTCCCTGCACTGTGAACAGATGAGGGGTGGTCCCTGTCTGAGCACTGTGAACAGATGAGGGGGGGTCCCTGACTGAGCACTGTGAGCAGATGAGGGGGGGTCCCTGACTGAGCACTGTGAGCAGATGAGGGGGGGTCCCTGACTGAGCACTGTGAGCAGATGAGGGGGGGTCCCTGACTGAGCACTGTGAGCAGATGAGGGGGGGTCCCTGACTGAGCACTGTGAGCAGATGAGGGGGGGTCCCTGACTGAGCACTGTGAGCAGATGAGGGGGGGTCCCTGACTGAGCACTGTGAGCAGATGAGGGGGGGTCCCTGACTGAGCACTGTGAGCAGATGAGGGGGGGTCCCTGACTGAGCACTGTGAGCAGATGAGGGGGGGTCCCTGACTGAGCACTGTGAGCAGATGAGGGGGGGTCGCGGGTGTCTACAGTAGAAACAGCTCCCGTAACGCTGGTCTCAAATCTCCACCACACATAAACAACAATGGCAGCGGAATCAATTTTCTAGCCCGTTTTCTATGCCTGGATCTAGTTTCTCCATTCCTATGCTCTAAACTACTGGTGAGAGTGAGGGACATTTGCTAGCCTTGTTCATTACAAATGGCTGCGCCGAGGCGTCAGTTTTGGCTCGATGACAGATACACCTGTATTCTACAAAAGATTGCGTTTGGAAATAGCGGATGGATATTTTTTCTATAAAATGGCAGAGGTAAGCTACTTTTAAGCTACTTTGATGGCAGTTTAAGACATACATACATACCACTGACCAGAGTGTTAAACTACTTCTGTCCATGATATCATGTTACATAAATCATAACCACCACCACCTAATATATTGTCTTGTCTCCTCATTTTCTCATTGGTTATTGATTGATCAGAATTCCTCCACAAGTAGGAAAAAGAAAATGGGATTTTTTACTTGTGAGTCACGACCCATAAGAATTGGTCCGTGGCCCAGTTTGGGAAACAGTGAGATAACATTTTGGCCTTGGAGTCTTCTCCTTCTCTCTCCCCAACAGAACAGGCCCTGGGTGTTTTGGCCGTGGTGGCGTTTGTGTGGGACCTTACCCCACATCTCTGTCCAGCATAGTGACTGTGGTGTATGTGGGACCTGTGTGGTGTGTGTATGGGACCTTACCCCACATCTCTGTCCAGCATAGCGCCCGGGTGGAAGGGGGGGAAGGTGCTGCCGTTGGGGGGCTCCTTAGGGGAGTACAGCTTGAACGACTTTGACGAACAGCCTGCGGAGAAGGAGGAGAGAAGCACAACGTCAAAGAGAGCAAGAGGTTCACAGTTCACACTACATCAAGGCGTCAGGGACCCCTTGGGGGTCCTCAGAGTTACTATAGGGGGACCTCCAAATATATATATATTTTTTTTAAGATTTGTTTTTGGGCTTTTTTATGCCTTTATTGGGGTCCTCCAAATCTTGAACCCTAGTGTCCTTATTCAGAGAACTTCTGAGAAAAATAGCAGATCTACAAGCTCACAACGCCTCGCAGAGCGTTGTGAAATTGGCATTTTTTTTTGGGGCACAGAGGTTTGGTGTAGAGGGGAAAAAGAACAGACTAAGTACAGAGTGAAAGGTCAAGTATTGACGGTTCAAGTGGTTAAATATCTGGAAACACAAATTGACATGAATCCAAAATACACCGATGATTGTGCTGTCAAACGAAAGTTAACTATATGGAATCTATGAACAGGTCGTGGGGGTCCCTGCTTCATCTCTCTCTCTCTCTCTCTCTCTCTCTCAACTAAGGGGTCCTTGGCCTGAAAACGTTGCAGACCCCTGCACTAACAGTCATCAGGTATTATGCGTTCAAAATATCACAGTAGACTCTCTGATCTCTGGCACCCACTTCATTATGGAGATTCATTCAAGTGAAAGTGCAATCACGAGGGGGGGGGGGGGGGGAGAGAGAGAGAGAGAAAAAAAAAACAATTTCCTGCTGTTTTCATTTCCTAATGCATGGTTATTAATCCAGTAAATGGACGGACGAGGGGAGGAACCCGGCCAGGAGAGAGAGAGAGAGAGAGAGACACAAAAAGAAACGGCTTTATTAGATTTGTTGGCAGACAGTTATCTGTGGAAACAATTAATGAAATGAAGGAATGCTTTGCTTTAGGGGAACACGGTGGAGTGGAGAGGAGAGGACTAGCATGTTCTTTGTGTGTTCCTGTAGCGTCCTCAGCCTGCTCATTATAGGAGACCTCCACACACACACACACACACACACACACACAGTGTGGCTGGGATCACATGAGATGGGGCTGTGTGTGTGTGTGTGTGTGTGTGTGCGTGCGTGCGTGCGTGCGTGCGTGCGTGCGTGCGTGCGTGTGTCTCTAGTTGCCTCTAGTTCCGCGCCCATCCCCCACTCCCACTCCCTCTCTCTCTCTCTCTCTCTGTGCCAGGCTGCTGTTAACCCTTGCCTGCCCAGCTAAGCCATTCATGCAGGAATAACACAACAGCAGGGCTTTTAAAAGGAAGAAAATGTCTCCAATGCCATCCAGATCTTACCAAGGAGGAGGAGAGATGAGATGACAGAAAGATTGCATTACAGTCAAACACATACAATCACAATTAAGTTATGCATCCATGGATTTAGGGTCCAACAACCTGGAATCTGCTGTGCATACATTCCATGTTAGGCTTGTTATTGAAGTTGTCTTGATTTTCAAAGCAGAGGATTCTAAAGCTTTGCTAGAAGAAACAGAGGTGTATGAGTAGGGATGGGACGATATGAAAATGTCATATCACGATTATTGTGACAAAAGACATCGTGATTGACGATATTATTGCGCAAATCAAAATCCATTATCCTGGGGCAGAACGTTTTGCCAAAAAATAGCAGATCTCACAACGGGCAATTTTTTTGGCGAGAGATTTGTTAAGAGTGAGAAAAAAAACTATCAAGTATGAGCTTGTAGATCGGCATTTTTTGGCAAAGAGATTTGTTAGAGAGTGAAAAAACTGTATCAAGTACGTATATTATAAGTACCCTTTACCAATTATAGAGGGTTTAAGGGGTACCAGATATGCAGCTCTGCAAATAAAAGGTGAATTGATCCAAGTGCATTCACCATAAATTAAATCTCCACGATGCGATTATCGTGAGTGTTTTTTATCACGATAAATGATAATATCGCGAATCGTCCCTTCCCCATGTATGAGCCCACAGATTACACACCACACACCCAGAGTGAGTTTGAAAACATGACCGACGACAAAAGAAAATCCCATAACTACTACAATAATGTGCAAACAGAGCTGCAACATGTGTGAACTGTTGCGATAAAAGAAGGCTAGAGAATATGGAACACAACCACCCTTAAGCCCTTTGCACACAGGACAGTTGCGTTTTTTTCGTTTGCTGCATGAATAAAACGCATTGGATTTGGTGTGCAAGGCTGTGCGGAATCGGCGCTGCGGATCCCAAAAGGAGTCATAAAAGGAGTGATGAGTTTTTTACCGCATGCGACAAGACGCACAAATCGAACTGTGTTCGATCGAGAATAAAACGCACGGCCGCAGACACTCGTCGCACGGCTAATTCGGATCCGGTGTGCATGAGGTCGTAGAGAATCATTGTTTTCTTTAAAAAAAAAAAAATTGTCCGTTTTATCCGTGCGGATAAACGCGCCTGTGTGCAAAGGGCTTAAGAGTGACCTCTCTCTAGACCTACTGCACATAGAAACAGAGCTGCTACTTTTAAACACATTTTTTATCTGATTTTTTTCTTCTTTTTTTTTTAGTTTTTTGTGTATACTACATCAAATCATTTTGAGGAAAAACGCTGCTTTTTGTTCCCAAAGCGACAGCAAAAGATTGCTGCATTTTGTCCCAAAAAGTTTTATACCCTGTATATATAACATGTACATAACAACAAAATGAGACATAGCCGTTTACACAATGCTGTACCCCCTACAACTGTATATACGTTCCCCTGTTTCAACCGTTTTAATTATTTCTTGACACTTGCTTTGGCAATGTAAACGTATGTTTTCTCATGTCAATAAAGCTATCATGCAATTGAATTTGAATTGAATGATAGAGAGGAGCTGATTGTGTCAGCGTCATCACGGTTTATCTACCGGCCCATCTTCCACTGCTGCACGACGCCACACACGGCAGTCTCTCTTCTCTTATCAAACAACAATCACTGGCTCTCACAAACAACAGCAGGCCGCCCCATTTCTCATGGGGGACTGCCCATAAGTCCTACATCTCATTAGTCCTACATCTCATTAGTCCTACATCTCATTAGTCCTACATATCATTAGTCCTAATTTGGTTATAGTGATGGGCAATCCCGTTCATTTCAGTGAACGGATCATTTCATTCACGTTCACGGTAATGATCCGTTAAAAAGATTTGTTCAAAAGACTCGTTCATAGCTCGATCGCCCCGTGAAAAACACAATCGCGGGAGCGTTTTTATTTCGTCGCGAGCAGCCCGCCGTCGCGTTCTGTCTGCCGGCCAGGGCTAATAGGGAGAGGGGCGGGGGTGTGAACGAAAGTGTGAACGACCCATTTCAGGGATTTGAACGAATCGTTCACTAGTCATGCTAATGATTCGATTCTTATGAACGAATCACTCATGAACGACACATCACTATTTGGTTAGGGTTAGGTTTAGGCATAGTTTTACTGAGGTTAGGGTTAGGGATAGGTTAATATAGTATTTTTTACCAGGTTAACATTCACCTGATTCAGACTAATGGGATGTAGGAAGGAACTAGGAACAATGACATTTCCCATGTGCAACACCGTCATGCAACTTGGGATGAGACGATAAGCCATAATTATCGTTTATTCTGATTAAAAAACACTAATCGTATCATGGAGATTTACATTAAATCGTGATATCGTCCTCCCGTCATGCACTGGGATCAATTCACCTTTTATTTGCCGCATGCTGCATATCCATTTAAAGTTTAAATGCTACCGGATATGATGCATATCCATTTAAAGTTTAAATGGTACCGGATATGCAGCTCGGCAAATAAAAGGTGAATTGATCCCAGTAGGAATGGGACGATATGAAAATGTCATATCACGATTACTGTGACCAAAGAAACGAAGCGACGTAAGATATTATCGCGATAATCAAAATATCCCCCAAGATCCATTATCCTGGGGCGGAACATTTGCCAAAAAATAGCAGATCTACAAGCTCAACGCTGCTGCGCCTTGTGAGCTTGTAGATCGCATATTTTTTGGCAAAGAGATTTGGTAGAGAGTGAGAAAAAAAAAGACTGTATCAAGTATGTATATTATAAGTACGTTTTACCAATTGAGGGTTTACATTTTAAACCCTCTATTGCTAAAACATATCATCACTGTCTGGCCAAAACCTCTTAACTCCATTTTTGAGGTTTTAGATTTTATGGCATAAATCACGGCTATTGAACACCCTTTATATCTGAGTGTTGGTTAGAATAATATTGAACCAATGGAAAGTAGTAAAAAAGTGCTTGGGACAAAACCTCCTAACTCCACACTTTCTGCCAAACCAGCTAACTCCACCCGATTGGCCCTCTCTTTTTTCATAAATATGTGCTATTTAACACCCTTTACGTCTGTGTGTTGGTTAAAATAATATTGAACCAATGAAAAGTAGTAAAAAGCCCTTCTGTCAAAACCTCCTAACTCCACTCGAGCTCATTTTCCCGAAAATGAACATTTTGGAGCCCGAAAGCAGAGAAATGCAACCAAGTATACAAAATCTGCCTTGTTGTGGTGCGTCCAAGACGAGACAAGACAGTCAGAGCAGGTCATGCTCTCTCCTCCCCTTCACTATGGGGGTGACACTGGTCTGAGAGGGACCCCCCAGGGACCCCCCAATGCTTCTCAATGCATCACCTCTGACCCAAAGACTCCCCCTCCTCCCCCAGCTAGTAGCTACACCAACAAGCAGCAGCAGACAGCATTCATTTCATTCAGTCCCATTTTAACCAACCATTGTTCCACCTGGAGCAACAATCCTCTACTACAATAATGCTCCTCCACCGTGCACCCCTGACGTGCACCTCGTCTGTTAGACAAGATAAATGCATGTTTTCTATCAAGGCAAAGGAAAAAAACAGCCTAACATGTTCTATTAATTAGACAAATCATGTTCACACATTCATTCATTCAGACTCTTGCTTCTAATTGCCCACAGACCCCTAAGTCAGTCAGTCATGAATGAGCCGCCATTACAAGTGTGTACACCACCACACCACCATGATCCCAGGGTATTTTAGGATCCAATCTAAACCCAGGCAGGCAGGCACCCATCCCATGATAATCTCCTGGGGGCTGAACATAAATGCCTTTAATGAGAGAGGGGTGGTTCACTTCAGGGACAGTCAGGAGCATCCACAGAGCGAGGATAAATCACTCCTAAAAGATCACTTCCATCAGTTTGATTGAAGAATTTATTGGAAGTTTGCATAAGAAAAAGTACTGTTTCATGACAGTACATCAATCACTGGTACAAGGTCAACTAAAAGGAGATTCTAGTAAGTGTTTCGGCTTATTTACACAGGAGGAACCACTTCATGTATCTCATAGTGTGCACTGCAACAGTGTCCAGTCGATGCTATTGACCAGTCAGTTACAAGTTAACGACAAGTAATTGGGCTAGAATGAATTACTTATGAAGCAAATAAATAAATAAATAAACAGGTTATTGGCTGAGGTGTGTGATGCTGTTGCTGTATACCCCCTCCAACTGTATACGTTCCCCATTTTCAATTTTTTTTTTTATTGCATTCTGCCAATAAAGCTCCTTCTTTGAGTTGAAATTGATGTAAAGTCTAAAGTATATCTGGATAATAATAACATACATAGGCCAGGTCAACAGAAAAAATAACACAGCATCTCAAGACCTCGAGGGTTAACATGTCCATTATTCTAATAAAATCTTCAATCGATCAATTCCTGTGTAACGTTACAAGGATCTCCTTTTAGTTGACCTTTGTTCCAGTGATTTGTACTGTCATGAAACTGTACTTTTTCCTATGCAACCTTCTAACTGAACTGCTAATAAAGTATTCAATCAATCAATCAATCAATCAATCAATCAATCAATCAAATCCCTATCCGACCTGTCTTACATACAGTGATACACCAGTCATTTTAACCTTTTTTTATGTTTTTTTATTCAAGCCTTCTCAGGCAGGCCTAAATAATATGAAATATAAGTCATAGATAAAGCTCCATCTTTGAATTGAAATTGATTCCAAAGTCCCTAAAATACTTACAAGACCATCTCTTACAGTGTGATAAACCAGTGATTCTCAACATGTTATGTTTTTTTTATTCAAGCCTTCTCACTCAGGGCTAAATAAAATGAAATAAGTCATAAAATAAAGCTCCTTTGAATGGAAATTGATGCAAAAAGAAGTCCCTGGATCCAAATGATAAGAATACATACTGTACATAGCCTACATAGGCCCAGGTCAACAACACAGCAAACACAACATAAATCGCACAGCATCGCATCTCAACTCAAGACAAACCTTTTTTGAAAATAGCCGATCTACAAGCTTACAATGCGTCGCATCGCGACGCATTGTAAGCTTGTAGATCGGCTATTTTCAGCAGATCGAGCCCAACATGTCCATATAATAACATCTGAAGTGAACTGGCGAGGTTCCCTTGTTGCAGGCTTCTGCATGCATTCATTATGCAGAGAACAGACCGACATTGCTGCTAAAGCTATTTTAGTTGCTTGAATTATTATCACCCCAGTAGAAAGAGATCCATGCATGCATCGTTCACTATTTTTTATACACAACACCACATTACTTCTTGTTTTATGCTTGTTTATCATCTTATATTCTGTAACGCTCCAAATCAACCCAGTTTTACCTGCAGAGAATGGGGGTTCAGTTCAGATCACCGGGACGCGGTGTGTGTCTGTGGCCGGTGTTGAGGCCTCCTCTGCGGGGCTTGGAGGAGCGACTCTTCCTCCACGCCGAGAACCGTGGCTCTCCTCTCCTCTCCCCGGCCAACAACAAACAACAGCCTGCCTCAGCCTGCTGGGCCCCCCGAATGAATATATGCTCCAAAACAAGCAGAAAACACACGCTAAACCCCTCCGAGAAAGAAGTGGCTTCTTCTATCTTCTTAAAGTTTGGGTTTTTTTGTTGAATAAAAGGCGTTTTTAACGAGCAGTGCGTGTTGTTGATGATCCTCTATGTTCCACAGCACAGAGCTAGGAGAGCCTTTGTTCCTCCTGCTAGCAGCAGCACACACAGAGAGGCTAGACACCAACAATGGCCCCGCCCCCCACTGCAATATAATAATGCACACTGGCTTCTCAAAGTGGGGTCCCTCCCAGGGCCCAGGGGGTCCTTGAGGGAGTTCAGGCATGGGGGTCCCCGTGCAGCTTTGTATATACTTACTGTTTGTTTAGACTTACTGTTCTCTTTTTTGTTTTTCTTTACATATCTACTGCATACTACATAGTACTGTGTTCTATTTGTCTTATATGAGATACTTTTTTATATGAGATACTTAAATGGTTTCCTGTGGAAATAAGCTTAGTCTTTTCATGGATCTCCTTTTAGTAGACCTTGTACCAGTGAACTGTACCGTCATGAAACTGTACCTTTTCCTATGCAAACTTCTAATAAAGTCTTCAATCAATCAATCAATCAATCAATCTGTCATTCAATGTTATATGAGATACTTTAATGGTTTCCTGTGGAAATAAGCTTAGTCTTTTCATGGATCTCCTTTTAGTAGACCTTGTACCAGTGAACTGTACCGTCATGAAACTGTACCTTTTCCTATGCAAACTTCTAATAAAGTCTTCAATCAATCAATCAAGCAAGAGGATCCTTACATCATTGGTTCTCAAAGTAGGGTCCGGCCGGGGACCCCCACAGGGGTGAGGGATCCTTGAGGGGAGTTCCAGGGAGTCCCCAGCTAAATGATACTTTAGGAACCAAATGTTCTCAAAGTGAATTCCGGAGACCCCCACGGGCAGGGGTCCCCCAGATGATAAGCTTAATGTGCAACATTATTTTCTCGCTCAACAGTAAACAAACCAACATAAAGTTTAAGTGTATAGACTAGGGTATCTGCACATTTCTAAAGTGACAATTTAAAGACTTATTAATACCTCTGAAATGACAAATTAAACATTGGCCAAACTGTCAAATATTAGAGAGGCATACATTGTGAAAATAGCAGATCTACATGCTCACAACGCCTCGTGCTGCAAGGTGTTGTGAGCATGTAGATCTGCTATTTTCACAATAGAACTGTGTTATACAAAATGTAATGCCTCAACTCTTAGTGCTCGTCAGGGTGGGGGGGGGGTCCCAGTTAAAATATGATTATTTTGGGGGTTGTGGCCTGAAAAGGTTGAGAACCACTGTAATGCACTGGTTCTCAAAGTGGGGTCCGGGGACAAATGTACAAATGAGTGTACACTCTCAAGAGTTAAATTAACATTGATTTTACAATATAAATAGGGTTCTCAGAGATAGAAATGTCCGTAGCCTAATGCATGTCAAACTGGGGGTCCCTGAAATGAAAATGTTTGTAATTATCATGCATTATCAAGCTCTATATCTGTAGATTATATTTTGGTATGATAACCCTTTCTGAGACACAGCTAAATTGGTGTTATCAGCCGCTAGAGTTGGTGTCCCATTAACTTTACATTACAGGGAAAAAAAGCTAAAAACGAATCTGCTTTAAGTAACATATGAGGGGTCAAACTAGCGGTTTTTCATGATTCTAAATCCATTGCAAACATCTGTTTTGCATAAAAACATTCCTTAGGCTAAAATGGCCCCCACAAAAGTGTGAAAAGTGATGACTCATCACTTTTCATCACTAAACCATAGTCTTGTGGGGCCGTTTGGTAGCCCAAGGAATGTTTTTTGTGCAAAACAGATGCTTGCAATGGATCCAGAATCATGAAAAAACCCTAGTTTGACCCCTCATATGCTACTTAAAGCAGACACATTTTTTGCTTTTTTTTCCTGTAATGTAAAGTTAACGGGACACCAACTCTAGCGGCTGATAATAACACCAATTTAGCTGTGTCTCAGAAAGGGTTATCATACCAAAATATAATCTACAGATATAGAGCTTTTCAAAAATGCATGATAACCTTTGCCGCCTTTCTGATACCGACATCTCGTATGGCCCATGGACTATAACAGGTCTGTAACTCCTCTCAGAGTTATGGGGGGTCCTTGCAAACAAAACGTTATAGAGAACCACTAGTACCAGTGAACTCCTAATGTGCCATGTGCACAGTGTCGTAGTACATTGTAGTTAACACAAACTTTGCCACAGACACACTTGTGGAGAGCTTCGTGAGGTGGTAGAGATGGTAAATGGTGCGTTTATACAGCGCCTTTATCCAAGGCGCTTTACAGAGATTGTGCATTACGTTCACCCATTCACACACACATTTTTCACCCATTCACACACACACATTCATACACCGATGGCAGAGGAAACCATGCAAGGCACCAACCTGCTCATCAGGAGCAACTAGGGGTTCAGACAGAGTCTTGCTCAAGGACTCTTCCACACTAACTCTGGGGGAGCCTGGGATCGAACTGGGAACCCTTCGGGAACCCTGGGTGTTCTAAAACGGTTTCTCTACCCCTGAGCCACTGGCAATGCCGGTGGACGAACACCAGAGGAAAACGAAAAGGGACCAGCAGTCCCCAACAGCACCATTCATGGGTCACTCATGAGTCAGTGGAGGTCATTTGTGGACACCCAGTACAGGGGTGTCGCACCAAATTCTGGGCCCTGGGTACAAGGATTCACTACGGGCCCCCCATGTGCTTTAACTATTGAAAAATAGCAGATATACAAGCTCACAGCGCGGCACCGAGTGCCGCGCTGCGAGCTTGTAGATCAGCTATTTTTGAAAAATCGTGAACATTATTTTGTGCAAGTCTTTGAATATTTCAAAACCTTCTAAGGTTTTTGAAAAACATAATGTTTTTATGTCAGTGGTGCTCAATCTTTTTCATGTCAAGGACACCAAAATTATATGTATTTGGCCATAGACCTCCTGGTTTCATCTCAAAATATTTAGTTCTAGGGACCCCCAGAAGCTAAATCTGAGTTGCACACATTTTCACAACTTTTCAAAAATAGCAGATCTACAAGCTCGCAGCTTGTATATCTGCTATTTTCCAATAGCTAAAGTATACAATAATTAAGGCCCCTCCACCTTGGGCCCTAGTAACTCAGTCCCACTTTCCCTCCCCTTGTGACGCCCCTGTGGACACCTATTCAAGTCCTTGGTCATGTATGTACCGGTGCACCTACAGCTGAACTGGTCTGATAAAGATGAGGAAGGCCTTATTATACAGGAAGGGCCAGCGGAGCAAAGAGTTCTTCCCCAGGAAGACTTCCTGAGCATTGGTCCTTTTGTCTGTGTGTAACAGGATGCTCCAGCAGATGTTCTACTCTTCTGTTGTGGCAGAACTGAGTACAAAGGACCCCAATGTAAACAAGCCGTAAAGTGCTTTCTTGGGTTCAGATCCTATTTGTAGACCTTGTATCCGAAGTCATGTCATGTCATGTCTTTTCCCATGCAAGCTGCTAATAAAGTATTCAATCAGTCAAGCAAGCAAGCATCCTCTTCTCTGCTTCAACAAAAGGGACAAAGGGGACAAAAACACACTGACAAAAACTAATAAACCTCACCCTCCTCCTGACCCTTCTATTTGTAACTACTTTTTTTTTCTTTTCTTCTTTTTTTTCTTTTCTTTGGTTTACAAGTGTTTCTTTGTTGCTGAAGATATCTACTGCATCGTACTAGAGATCTAATAAATACACTAAACCACAAAGATACCCATATGTACCTGACAAAATACTGGTCTACAAGATACACTACACCACTAAGATACCCTGACTAAATACTGGTCTCTGACAGTCTACAAATGAAACCAAATGGACCTGTATACTGTCAGAGGGGGTCCAACCTATGTTCCCAAGGTTCTATGTTCCCCAGGTTCTATGTTCCCCACCTCACAGCATTAGTTTAGTGGGGTTATGGTTAGGGTTAGGGTTAGGGTTAGGGTTAGGGGTAGGTTTAGGTGGTAAGAAGGGGAGACCTTGACATTTTAAAGTTTGAGAACTACTGATTTAGACCATAATGTAGGTTTACATTTTTAAAGGCTCCCTCATGGTATCACATTTATATATATACGATATCTCTGAGAATCGTGGAGACATTGTATCGTCTCAACTGCATAGTACTGTGTTCTATCCGTCTGCCAATGTTCAATATTATACGAGTTAAAGAGAAGGATCTCAACGGAAATAAGCTTTGCCTTACCTGAGTTTCCTTTTAGTTGACCTTGTATCGGTGAACTGTACTGTCATGAAACTGTACCTTTTTCCTATTCAAACTTCAATCCTCAATCAATCAATCAATCAATCAATCAATCAATCAATCAATCAATCAATGCCATCAACAAAAGGGACAAAGGGAACAGAAACAGACTGACAAGCTGGTAAAGAAGACTGTCTCTGTTGTTGGTGGTAGGATGATGTGGAGGTGGTGGTTGAGCACCAGAGGGGTATGTCCATATCTGTGTGTAAAAAGTACTCACATTTTAGTAAAGTAAAAGTATCAATACAGCAATATAGAAATACTTTGTTAGGGTGCCCTCAGACCAAAATACCTATGAGAGTGGAATCCGCGTTCCGCCAATGCATTTCAATGAGAGTGAAGCGGTTTCATGCCAGCAGAGGATTTCTGCAAAAAACACTCCCTTCTCATTGAAATGCATTGGCGGAACGCGGATTCCACTCTCATAGGTATTTTGGTGTGAGGGTACCCTTACAAGTAAAACTCCAGAATTCAAAATGTACTTGAGTAAAAGTATGAATGTATTGGCATCAAAATGTACTTAAAGTGCCAAAAGTACAAAATGTTTGAAAATAGCAGATCTACAAGCTCACAATGTGTTGCATCGCGACGCGTTGTGAGCTTGTAGATCGGCTATTTTCAAATAGCCAAGGGATAAAATAAGGCTAAAGACAAAGTGGTTAATATATGTTTATATATAAGGTATAAGGTATTTCAAAAAATGTAGCGAAGTAAAAGTACAATATTTGGATTCGAAATGTAGTGGAGTAGAAGTAAAAGTATTAGAAATTGGAAATACTCAAGTAAAGTACAGATACCTCAAAATTGTACTTAAGTACAGTAATTAAGTAAAAGTACTTAGTTACTTTACACCACTGGTCCATATACACATGTTCATCCTTTCAACAAGAAGACCCATGAACTTAACTTTAGCTTATAGTTGCAAATGTAGATCACATGCATTTCAATTAAAGACTGGGAGGTTTTTAAACCATTAAAGCCTACCAACCACAGAGACCTAGCTGGCCTAGACCCATGTTACCCATGTACCTGACAAAATACTTCCAAAATCTCAAGGATGTCCACAATTACCGTACACCACCAGAGACAGCTCCACAGATCATGTTCAATCCAGATTCGTCTCAAAAACAAAGGGTCAAATTTGTGGAACGCCCTACCGAAGGTCTTAAAGGAGCGTACACCCCTACCTTCCTTTAAAACCGCTCTAAAAATCCACTCACAGGTGGCTGCCACTGGAAACTCGTAACATAAAACATAGCCTAACCTTACCTCCCCCTGACCTTTCTATTGTAAATACCATTTATTTGTGCATTTGACAGTTTTTCTTATATTTTCTGCATTAGTACTGTGTTTTATTTGTCTGTCATTCAATGTTATATGACTTAAAAAAAAAGGACCTCAATTTAAACAAGCCCAACATTTTTTTTTAGGTGTCGATCCTTTTAGTTGAACTTGTTGTACCAGTGAACTGTACGGTCATGAAACTGTACCTTTTCCAGGCACGTGCACACATAGACATCGTGCACACATTTATCCGTCTGTAAAAAGTGCCCTCTCCAGACCATGAATGCAGTTTTTACTATGGTGAAAGAAATGCAAATGCCCCCGTTTCCATGCCATACCTGAAGGCAGCATTCAAGAGAATTGCCTTGTCCAAACTCTCCTGAACTTGAATGCAGCATCTTATGTTGAAAGCATTGTCCTCTCTGTGTAGAAATCCATGCCGTTACGCCACATCTCCATAGTATTCACTTGATTATGCTTGGTTCTGTGTGGTTATCAAGCACCAAACATAGCCGACCTCCAAGCTCACAACGCAACTTGGAGGTCTGCTATTTTCGATGCTTTTCCTATGCAAACATCAAATGTGTCACTCTCATAGTCCTCCATAGAGTTATAGAGACAAAGCTCAGTTGACAACAGATGTGCATAGTGTTTGTTATATAATGGGTCAGCTATAATGGCCCTCCCTCACCTGGCTGTGATATCAGAGGTGACCACACTGTCTATAAACTGCCCAATACGGCACAATCTAAAGCCTGCTCTGAATTCTCAAATTGAGGGCTTGTTCTACGGCTAGTGTGAAAATATCTCCCTCACCTTTGGCTCATCATGAGGCTCACATTGCTGTCAATTTGTTTAGTTCTTTTTTAGAAAATACTAAAACATTTGTATCGGCGTGGTTAAATTATTCATTTTTAGTGGACTCAGATCTAAACTTTTAACCCTTCTTACACCATGCAATGCACAGCTCTTCTTGATAACAATATGATAATGTATTCTTAGTCTGTGATCAGGTTCATGTGAGAAGCATGTGATGATGAGAGTGGGATCTTCAGCACAACAGCCCCCTCTACTGGCGAACACGACAAACAACCTCTTTGTGCTGTGGTCATACTGCTGTATATCATGTTGCTGAATTTCAAGGTGGGTCAACAACATTTTGAACATGTGAACGTCATTCACTGCCATTCCTGTTGAAAACACTGTGGAAAGACACTCATACTGGACTCTACAGTAGCTGGGTATTGGTAATTCACCCCTTCGAAAGTCAATACAGCATTTATTTTAATCCACAACAATTACTAACAACAAGTCAAGTGTTAGTAATGCAGCCATTGAGCAATTCTTTTTATCAATACAGGTAGAAAAAGATCCTTTCAAGTGCTGCATTTCCAAACTCCCACTTTACCCTTTAACAATACAGTGAGTAAATGGTGCATTTATATAGCGCCTTTATCCAAGGCGATTGTGCATTGCATTCACCCATTCACACACACATTCATTACATGGACCATTTACTGTTTAGTAAATGGTCCAATTGGCTATGCATGTGTACTCTCTCAGAGTTACAAACGTAAAATTTGCATGCAGCAGTAAAGTAGAGTTTAGTAGAGAATATTTGAGATCCACTGTGTTGTGTGTGGAACAGGGGAAGCAACATCTACACACCTGTTGTTGAGCCTTTTATATTATAACTCTGCAGCTCACTCAAACCAGCAGCTGAAAGAGTTGCTAGCAAACATCTTGTTCAGAGTTCAGACTCTTTGCGGTGTCGGGGGAAAGTAATACTCAAGTAACACAGGCTACTATACTGTAACATTTCAGATACCTTTGCTTTACTTGACTCCACTACATCTCAGAGGCAAATATTATACCTTTACTTTACCAGTAAGACTCCCTAATCGGGAGATAAGCGACCGTTGGTCGCTTATCTCCACAAATAGGCCAAAAGTTTGTTTTACCAATTATCAAGACATACGGGCAGTTGACAGTTTGCCATGGTTACTCATTGAAGTTGAATCTCCATATATGGAGATAACCTACGCATCACACTAAGTCTGACCTCACCAGCCCATATTTGGGCATGAGCAACTTATGTCTCCATATATGGAGATATGATGACATCACACAGTCCTCAGCCGATGATGTGGCGTGATGTCATACAATACACAAACGAGCCCTACAGTATAAAGGGGCAATTCTTGCCAGGAAAGAAGCATTTCTTCGACTCAGACCTTATCGCCAGGGTTGGCTTATAGCAGCTGTCGGTAGATAATGCCGGTCTTATATAAGGGTCATTTGTGTACGGTGTGATTTGCCATGGTTACTCATTAAAGTTGAATCTCCATATATGGAGATAACCTACGCATCACACTAAGTCTGACCTCACCAGCCCATAGTTGGGCATGAGCAACTTATGTCTCCATATATGGAGATATGATGACATCACACAGTCCTCAGCCGATGATGTGGCGTGATGTCATACAATACACAAACGAGCCCTACAGTATAAAGGGGCAATTCTTGCCAGGAAAGAAGCATTTCTTCGACTCAGACCTTATCGCCAGGGTTGGCTTATAGCAGCTGTCGGTAGATAATGCCGGTCTTATATAAGGGTCATTTGTGTACGGTGTGATTTGCCATGGTTACTCATTGAAGTTGAATCTCCATATATGGAGATAACCTACGCATCACACTAAGTCTCACCAGCCCTTATTTGGGAGCATGAGCAACTTATGTCTCCATATATGGAGATATGATGACATCACACAGTCCTCAGCCGATGATGTGGCGTGATGTCATACAATACACAAACGAGCCCAGATATGAGCAGGGCAAAGGTGTGACGTGTGACGTGACGGACGTGACGGACGTGACGGACGGCCGGTGGAGGTTTTGATACTAAACTGCGACCTTACGGTCGCAATGAAAACCTTAGTTACTAGTTACTTTGTAGATGTTCAATATTATTACAAACCATAAAACCTCTTCAGCCCTATATACATTTCGGCCATTTGAAAACTTGAAATGGGACAATGCATAATGAGTACTTTTACTTTTGGTACTTTAAGTACATTTTGATGCCAAAGAGAGGGTCTATCATTCTGGGGTCCCCAGCCATTTGTAACGGCCGGTGGCTTTTTGATGTGGAGGACCTTTCATGACAATGACCTTTAATGGAAACAATCTAGGGAGTCTCTCTCTCTCTCTCTCTGAACCTAACCCTAACCTCAGTAAAACTATGCCTAAACCTAACCCAAACCCTAACCCTAATGCTGGCGAGTAGCTATAACCTGCCGACGCTGGTGAACCGAAAACAAGCGCTCCTTCCCCCACTGTCTCCTATGGATTCCATAATAGCCATCCTGACACCCTGAGCCTAAACCCTAGAATCAAACAGGAAGCAAAAAGCATAGCTCTGCTATCTTCACAATTATTTAAAATAATTCAAAATCTTCACCGATATACTATGCCCCAAAATATGGACGTCAGGTTTAAAGTGGTAATTTCAACCCTATCTGTATAGGCTATTGTTGCTTTTTGGAAAGCTGTTTGCAAAGAGAGAGAGAGAAAAAAAGGGAATTCCCCATCTTTCCGTTCAAAACAAGCTTTTCCAGTTGTGTGTTCCAAAGACTCCGTGGCACCATGCTCATATTGTGAATGAATCCTTTTATTTTGCTTTCTCTTTGCTTCCTCTTCCCCTCCAACATCATCTCATCTGTCTGTTTGACTCCTGGCTATAACTGACACATGTCCAGCTTTCCCCTGAAGCCTGCAGCACATCACAGCTGTCAGGCACAAACCTTGTACGTCCATATTTCAAATCGTTATCCCACGATTTTGTAACCCGTTCGTCACCCAGTGCCAATTGCCTAAGCTGCAATCCTGGGCTCTGCTCTCCCTCTGCTAACCTGGGGAGGGCCCCCGAACTGAGCTTCATGCTTCATTCCTTCAGTGCATGAGGAGTGAGCAGGCCTCTTCTCATCACCCGATGATGGGAAACGTCTGTGTGTCTGCGCTGACGTCATCCAATGGGAAAACCCTTGGAAAGACAGAGTGACGTCATCAATCGGGTGATGATGTCATCATCACCATCAATAAGTGCGTCCTGATATAAACGTAATGGGTGATGTCATAGTATTGAGTCATACAGTATAAGGGCTATGAGAGGGACCGTCTATGCCCGTAACATAGCATGCCAGTATTGAGTCATACAGTATAATGGCCATGAGAGGGACCGTCTATGCCCGTAGCATAGCATGCCAGATTGGGCATGGATGGGCATAAACAGGCATATGTCCCATAAGCTTGAGGATTTGGTGGATTGATGCGCTTCTCATGACACTCTGACCAGACTGGGCCAAAGTGGGCCATGATTGGTCAGGTTTCACCTCACTATGAAATAGTCAGAGCATTTCAGGCAAAAATTGTGCACTTTATGAAAGAAGCATGAAATTTGGCACACAGAACATGCCATATGGAACATTTTCGGCTATAGGGCCATCGCAAATTTGTCTTGGGAAACTTGTGGAAGCCAATCAAAGCTGGGCTCTGATAGACTTACAGTAAAATAAAAAATAAAATAAAAATGCTTTATGTAGCATGTAAGGGGTCAAACTAGGTGTTGTTCGAGATTCTGAATCCAATGCAAGCATCTTTTTTGCACAAAAAACATTCCTTTCCAAGAAACGGCCGCCACAAAACTGTGAAAAGTGATGACTCATCACTAAACCATAGTTTTATGGGGTCCGTTTTTAGCCCAAGGAATTTTTTTCCTGCAAAACAAATGTTTGCATTGGATTCAGAATCCCGAAAAACACCTAGTTTGACCCCTTACATACTACTTAAAGCATATTTATGTTTTGTATTATTTTACTTTACTATAGTAGTACTATAGCAAAGTCTATGAGAGCCCAACTTTGATTGGCTCCCACAAGTTTCCCAAGACAAATCCGCGATGGCCCTAAAGCCAAACATGTTCCATATGGCATGTTCTAACTGTGTGCCAAATTTCATGCTTCTTTCATGAAGTGCACGATTCCATAAAAAATACTGCCCGAAACACCTGGACTAAAACGGGAGAAGCTGCGCAAACCTCTTGACTTACAATAATAAGGAAAAAGGAAGCGTTTCCATGGACATACAAGGTGTCCAGCCGACACAGCGACAACTTGTGACATCATAAAGACGCTCTGCATCCTGCTCCCCCCTCCTCCCCCTCTCTGGTCTCTTTCTGTTTCTTCCCCCACAACATCTCCCTTTCTCTCTCTCTCTCTCTCTCTCTCTCTCTCTCTCTCCCTCTCTCTCTCTCTGTCTGTCTGTGTCTCTCTCCCACGCATTCCTTCCTTCTTCATAGACGCGCACGCACGCACACACACACACACACACGCACACACACACACACACACACACACACACACACACACACACACACACACACACACACACACACACACACACACACACACACACACAGAGCCATTTTGATCTGGCAAATGAGTGGCTGAGGTAGAGATCTTAAAGGGGAAGAAGAGGGGGAAAACATAGAGGGAGGGAGAGGACGCGGAACAACAAACAAACGACAGGATGAGAGAGAGAGAAAAAGAGAAAGGGATTTTTTGATGAAAATTTGCTACGTCAGTTCATTCATGAAGATGATCACACATTCAAGTCCCCCATTTCCTCGTAGTATTTTTGTAGTAAATTTGTGCTCTAACTAAATTCTTGAAAATGACAATAATATAGTCACACCTCTGAGAGAGAGAGAGAGAGAGAGAGAGAGAGAGAGAGAGAGAGAGAGAGAGAGAGAGAGGAGAGGAGAGGGGAGTATTATTGCTAATCACCCAGCCTGTTTGGCTGCCATCTTATCTTGGCTAAAGAGCTCCTTCTAAGTCACTTTCATCTCTAATGGGGAGACATGTGACTTTCTGCATGAGGTGACGACCAGTGTACGCTGCAAACAGCAGCCAGAGACACAGAGCTGGATGAAGTACGACAACGTGCAAACACAGCAGCAAGATATGTGAGCAGCTGTGATAGGAGAAGGATAGCAAATGGAACACAACCACCTTAAAGACTACTGACCATTGTATATATCCCTACTCTGCCTGCATGTAACCTCGATACATGAAAACTGTTACAATCATTTCACTTGTACATATTTTGTTCTGATTGTATTGTACTGTGTTGTATTATATTTTGTACACTTCTGCTTTGGCAATATAAACGTATGTTTTCTCATGCCAATAAAGCTCTTTGAATTGAAATGAATTGACAGAGAGAGGGGGGTGACAGAGAAAGACAGAGAGAGAGAGAGAGAGAGGGGACAGAGAAAGAGAGGGAGAGAGAAAGAGAGAGTAGGAGAAGAAGGAAAGAGGGGGTCAGAGTTTGATGGGGGAGAAAGGGAAACAGAGAGAGAGAGAGAGAGTGTTTGTGTGCGTGCGTGCGTGCGTGCGTGCGTGCGTGCGTGCGTGCGTGCGTGCGTGCGTGCGTGCGTGCGAGCGTGCGTGCGTGCGTGCGTGCGTGCGTGCGTGCGTGCGTGTGTGCGTGTGTGTGTATGTGTGCGTGTTGCAGAGGGGAGGAGGGTCTATTTTTACCATCTAGTCTGAACAGAGTGTGCGATGAGGCTCCACTGTGTAGTGACATGCCTTCCATTCTGTTGCACTGTCAGACCAGAGTTAGTTAGTCTGAGGTGATTCACTGTGTTAGACCAGAGTTAGTTAGTCTGAGGTGATTCACTGTGTTAGACCAGAGTTAGTTAGTCTGAGGTGATTCACTGTGTTAGACCAGAGTTAGTTAGTCTGAGGTGATTCACTGTGTTAGACCAGAGTTAGTTAGTCTGAGGTGATTCACTGTGTCAGACCAGAGTTAGTTAGTCTGAGGTGATTCACACTGTGTTAGACCAGAGTTAGTTAGTCTGAGGTGATTCACACTGTGTTAGACCAGAGTTAGTTAGTCTGAGGTGATTCACACTGTGTTAGACCAGAGTTAGTTAGTCTGAGGTGATTCACACTGTGTTAGACCAGAGTTAGTTAGTCTGAGGTGATTCACACTGTGTTAGACCAGAGTTAGTTAGTCTGAGGTGATTCACACTGTGTCAGACCAGAGTTAGTTAGTCTGAGGTGATTCACTGTGTTAGACCAGAGTTAGTTAGTCTGAGGTGATTCACTGTGTTAGACCAGAGTTAGTTAGTCTGAGGTGATTCACTGTGTTAGACCAGAGTTAGTTAGTCTGAGGTGATTCACTGTGTCAGACCAGAGTTAGTTAGTCTGAGGTGATTCACTGTGTTAGACCAGAGTTAGTTAGTCTGAGGTGATTCACTGTGTTAGACCAGAGTTAGTTAGTCTGAGGTGATTCACTGTGTCAGACCAGAGTTAGTTAGTCTGAGGTGATTCACTGTGTCAGACCAGAGTTAGTTAGTCTGAGGTGATTCACTGTGTTAGACCAGAGTTAGTTAGTCTGAGGTGATTCACTGTGTCAGACCAGAGTTAGTTAGTCTGAGGTGATTCACTGTGTTAGACCAGAGTTAGTTAGTCTGAGGTGATTCACTGTGTCAGACCAGAGTTAGTTAGTCTGAGGTGATTCACTGTGTCAGACCAGAGTTAGTTAGTCTGAGGTGATTCACTGTGTTAGACCAGAGTTAGTTAGTCTGAGGTGATTCACTGTGTCAGACCAGAGTTAGTTAGTCTGAGGTGATTCACTGTGTCAGACCAGAGTTAGTTAGTCTGAGGTGATTCACTGTGTTAGACCAGAGTTAGTTAGTCTGAGGTGATTCACTGTGTCAGACCAGAGTTAGTTAGTCTGAGGTGATTCACTGTGTTAGACCAGAGTTAGTTAGTCTGAGGTGATTCACTGTGTCAGACCAGAGTTAGTTAGTCTGAGGTGATTCACTGTGTCAGACCAGAGTTAGTTAGTCTGAGGTGATTCACTGTGTCAGACCAGAGTTAGTTAGTCTGAGGTGATTCACTGTGTTAGACCAGAGTTAGTTAGTCTGAGGTGATTCACTGTGTCAGACCAGAGTTAGTTAGTCTGAGGTGATTCACTGTGTCAGACCAGAGTTAGTTAGTCTGAGGTGATTCACTGTGTTAGACCAGAGTTAGTTAGTCTGAGGTGATTCACTGTGTCAGACCAGAGTTAGTTAGTCTGAGGTGATTCACTGTGTCAGACCAGAGTTAGTTAGTCTGAGGTGATTCACTGTGTTAGACCAGAGTTAGTTAGTCTGAGGTGATTCACTGTGTTAGACCAGAGTTAGTTAGTCTGAGGTGATTCACTGTGTTAGACCAGAGTTAGTTAGTCTGAGGTGATTCACTGTGTCAGACCAGAGTTAGTTAGTCTGAGGTGATTCACTGTGTCAGACCAGAGTTAGTTAGTCTGAGGTGATTCACTGTGTCAGACCAGAGTTAGTTAGTCTGAGGTGATTCACTGTGTCAGACCAGAGTTAGTTAGTCTGAGGTGATTCACTGTGTCAGACCAGAGTTAGTTAGTCTGAGGTGATTCACTGTGTCAGTCCAGAGTTAGTTAGTCTGAGGTGATTCACTGTGTCAGACCAGAGTTAGTTAGTCTGAGGTGATTCACTGTGTCAGACCAGAGTTAGTTAGTCTGAGGTGATTCACTGTGTCAGACCAGAGTTAGTTAGTCTGAGGTGATTCACTGTGTCAGACCAGAGTTAGTTAGTCTGAGGTGATTCACTGTGTCAGACCAGAGTTAGTTAGTCTGAGGTGATTCACTGTGTCAGACCAGAGTTAGTTAGTCTGAGGTGATTCACTGTGTCAGACCAGAGTTAGTTAGTCTGAGGTGATTCACTGTGTTAGACCAGAGTTAGTTAGTCTGAGGTGATTCACTGTGTCAGACCAGAGTTAGTTAGTCTGAGGTGATTCACTGTGTCAGACCAGAGTTAGTTAGTCTGAGGTGATTCACTGTGTCAGACCAGAGTTAGTTAGTCTGAGGTGATTCACTGTGTCAGACCAGAGTTAGTTAGTCTGAGGTGATTCACTGTGTTAGACCAGAGTTAGTTAGTCTGAGGTGATTCACTGTGTCAGACCAGAGTTAGTTAGTCTGAGGTGATTCACTGTGTTAGACCAGAGTTAGTTAGTCTGAGGTGATTCACTGTGTCAGACCAGAGTTAGTTAGTCTGAGGTGATTCACTGTGTTAGACCAGAGTTAGTTAGTCTGAGGTGATTCACTGTGTCAGACCAGAGTTAGTTAGTCTGAGGTGATTCACTGTGTCAGACCAGAGTTAGTTAGTCTGAGGTGATTCACTATGTCACAGAGTGACTGACAGCCATGTCAGCAAACCAGACGCGCGATAGTGGACATGATTCAGGCTAGTCCCGGAAAAGATGCGCTGTGATTGGCCAGAGGCACTTTGAGTGAGGCTTCACCCCCAAACATTATTTACTATTCGGGACGTAACTCGAACGGCGCTGAGTCGGCTTAAGCGGACTTCGCAGCGCTCGACACGGCGACTCGCTCGCTTCAGCTCTCTCGGTCTCACGTGGCTCAAGTCTGCTTGAGACAGCGAACCAACATAAAGTTTAAGTGTACAGTATAGAGGGTATTTGCACATTTCTAAAGTGACAATTTAGGACTTTTTTAATACCTCTAAAATGACTAATGGCCAAATTAAACATTGCCCAAATTGTCAAATATTAGAGGCTGACATTATGAAAATAGCCGATCTACATGCTCACAACACCTTGCAACGCGAGGCGTTGTGAGCATGTAGATCTTCTATTTTCACAATAGAACAGTGTTATACAAAATGTAATGCCTCAACTCTTAGTGCTCGTCAGGGTGGTGGGGGTCCCCAGTTAAAATATGATTATTTTAGGGGTCGTGGCCTGAAAAGGTTGAGAACCACTGGGCTAAAGGAAGAACCACTGGGCTAAAGGAAGAACCGCTGGGCTAAAGGAAGAACCGCTGGGCTAAAGGAAGAACCGCTGGGCTAAAGGAAGAACCACTGGGCTAAAGGAAGAACCACTGGGCTAAAGGAAGAACCACTGGGCTAAAGGAAGAACCACTGGGCTAAAGGAAGAACCACTGGGCTAAAGGAAGAGGCAGAAAGGAGAGGACTTTTAGTTTTTTTAATTATTTGCACGCAGCTTCACGGAAGGGGGAGGAGCCTCTCTACCACCATCACACAAGAATGTAAACAAACCTGCCTTCAAATGCGACCAGTGATTTTCATCACACACACACACACAAGCATGCGTGTGCGCACATTACACACACACGCACACGCACACGCACACACGCACGCACGCACGCACGCACGCACGCACGCACGCACGCACGCACGCACGCACGCACGCACGCACGCACGCACGCACGCACGCACGCACGCACGCACACACACACACACACACACACACACACACACACACACACACACACACACACACACACACACACACTACAAGTGTGTGACCTGGAAAGTAATGTTTCAGTGTGTGTGTGTGTGTGTGTGTGTGTGTGTGAGAGATTCTCTGGCTCAGACTTGCCGCAGCAAGTTTCCTTAACCCTTAACACACGCATGAAATGCTGTGTCTCTGTGTGTGTGTGTGTGTGTGTGTGTGTGTGTGTGTGTGTGTGTGTGTGTGTGTGTGTGTGTGTGTGTGTGTGTGTGTGTGTGTGTGTGTGTGTGTGTGTTTGTCAGTGGTGTAAAGTAACTACAAGTACATTTACCTACAAGTATTGGAATTAATTAAGTATACAAGTTTGAGGTATTTGTACTGTTACTTGAGTATTTCACTATACTTTTACTTCTACTCCACTACATCTCAGATCCAAAGAGTGTACTTTTACTCCACTATAATTATTTTAAAACTTTAGTTACTTTAGTTACTTTGAAGATACAAAGCATTATAAAACATACTATATTAACCACTTTAGCCCTATTTTATACTTAAGTCATTTGAAAATAGCAGATCTACAATCTGCTATAATAGATCTGCTATTTCGATCTGCTATTTTGAAAAATGTTGCACTTTTTAACTTTTGGTGCTTGAAGTCTATTTTGATACCAACACCTTTGTACTTTTACTTACAATGAGTACATTTTGAATTCCGGACTTTTACTTGTAACAGAGTATTTCTACATTGCAGTATTGATACTTTTAACGTAAAACGTGAGTACTTTTTCCACCACTGGTGTTTGTGTGTTTGTGTGCATGAGTGCATGTGTGCGGCGTGCACGCGTGGGTATGTGCGTGCGTGCGACCGTGCATGGGTATGTGCGTGTGTGTGTATGTGCGTTCGTGTTTTTGTATGTGTGTATGTGTGTGTGTGTGTGTGTGTGTGTGTGTGTGTGTGTGTGTGTGTGTGTGTGTGTGTGTGTGTGTGTGTGTGTGTGTGTGTGTGTGCGCGCGTGTGTGAGTGTGTGTGTAATTGTGTATGCTTTTCCTGTGTACATCATTCGAAAACATGTGGATGTCATTAAAAGGTTTTCTGCTCCTCACTAAAACAGACTCTGAGAGAGCAAAGCAACGAGCAGAGACAGAGAGCAACAAGAAGACAATACGAGCCCTGGAAGAAACACTGTTGTTCACAAAACAACGGGTCCATTTGGTTACATAGTTTGATTTCATTCTCTGAGTTACAAACGCATTAAGTAAAACCGAGGATTTGTTTTTACTATTAGACAATAGTGGTCAGAGCTGTATAAAATCCCACTCCCATCTTCAATAGCCACACAGTGGCAGTGGCTCAGGGGTAGAGAAACCGTCATTAGAACACGGAGGGTTCCCAAAGGGTTTCCAGTTCGATCACGGGCTCCCCCAAGAGTTAGTGCGGAGGAGTCCGTGAGCAAGACTCTGAACCCCTAGTTGCTCCTGATGAGCAGGTTGGTGCCTTGCATTAAAGAGATCCTGGCAGCCTAATTCAATGTGCCCTCATGCTCTGAGATCCCCTCAGCGGATGCTAGGATTCAATTTAGGGCCTGTTAGACATCGCTAGTAACCTCGCCCACCAGGCTTTCTGAGAGAAAGCCTGGTGTTCGTTCACAACAGGCCGTTTGGTTTCCACCTAAAGCGCGGAAACCACTGGAAGAAGCGGCGTCGATTTGATTTGGTTCCCTCCGTTTGTTTCCCCAATCCCTATTAAAATGCTGGAGTAGCCTAGTGTAGTCTTGCCAGTCGCTAACAGTTGGACTAAAAGATATACCAAACACATTTTTCAAAAGCAAAACTACTCCGCATCAAGGAGTTTATTAGGTAGGCCCTAAAAGTATGTCCTTGAGCACAGGGGAATTATTTTGGGTTAAAACTGAATCCGGTTTGATAGTTCCGGCAAATTGTAGTCCTTTGAGTACTACAACATGACGTAAAGTGGTTTCCTCTCCCGACCGGATCAAACCTCGAAAAGTGAAGTGATCCCAGACTACATCGCTAGCTGCCTGCTCTGCTCTGCGCTGGGCGCAGCTCGTCCCCTGGCACACAGTCCTTCACAAGACAAGTACACACTAAACCAGGGGTCTTCAACATGTTCATGCCAAGGACCCCTTAGCTGAGAGAGAGATGAAGCAGGGACCCCCAGATTCCATATAGTTTCATCGGTTGGCAGCACAATCATCGTGTATTTTGGATTCATGTCAATTTGTGTTATCAGATATTTTACCACTTGAACCGTCAATACTTAATAAACTTTACCTTTCACTCTACTTAATCTGCTCTTTTCTCCCCTCTACACCAAACCTCTTTTGGTGTAGAGGGGGTCCCTCAAAATGGGAGAGGACCTGTGATGTTCTGCCGCACTTTTTATTTCTGTTTTATCTATTAGTTAGTGGTCTTTAAGGTCCACAGAATGAGAGGCCTGCTCTGCCGGAAACATCGCGAAAAAAAGTTATGGCCATTTGTATATTCACTGTCCCATTGACTCTACTAGAAATATAAAATCACACCCGTGTGAAGTGGAGCTGTGTGTGTGTGTGTGTGTGTGTGTGTGTGTGTGTGTGTGTGTGTGTGTGTGTGTGTGTGTGTGTGTGTGTGTGTGTGTGTGTGTGTGTGTGTGTGGATCATGTGTACCGATTTTTGTGACATTTGAAGAAAATATGTAGGAAAAGGAGCAAAAAGTGTGTTTTGGAGAAAATTCAAGATGGCGGAAAATCTATCATGGCGCAAATGGGCGTGGCCTATATGGGGAGATGCGTCATGGCCCAAGGAATCCAGGGAAAAAATATTTTTAATTTTCCGACCTACGGTTCAAGAGTTACAGGCCAAAACGTAAAGTGGGGTGTTATGGCGCCACCATGCGGCCAAATGACACAATTATTTTTTATTTAATCCTTGAAATCATTATGAACCTCCTCTCCAAGTCTTGAAACTCTAGCCCCTATGGTTTGCGAGAGACAAATAATTGAATGTGAGTTTTTGCGATTCCCATTATAAGTCAATGGGGAAAATTAATTCACTAATAAATTAATATCAATTAAACTATAGAACCTTTCTCTTAGAAAAGTAATAGCCCACGATTCCCGAGTAAGCCGGTCGATTTGACATATGGCGCGAGTGTGTGGTGGCAAAACTGTGGGACTAGTGGCGTGCCGAAGTTTAGGAAGTTCAGGCTACATACACACACACAGACAGACAGACAGACCCACACAGCCACGTATAGGGAGCCTGTGCTTCACACAGCTCCAAAAAAAGGGGAAAACAAATCTGCTTTAAGTAGCATGTGAGGGGTCAAACTAGTGGTTCTTCATCATTCTGAATCCATTGCAAGCATTTGTTTTGCATGAAAAACATTCCTGGGGCAAAATGTTGGCCACCCAAAACTGTGAAAAAAATATCACACCCGTGTGAAGTGGAGCTGTGTGTGTGTGTGTGTGTGTGTGTGTGTGTGTGTGTGTGTGTGTGTGTGTGTGTGTGTGTGTGTGTGTGTGTGTGTGTGTGTGGATCATGTGTACCGATTTTTGTGACATTTGAAGAAAATATGTAGGAAAAGGAGCAAAAAGTGTGTTTTGGAGAAAATTCAAGATGGCGGAAAATCTATCATGGCGCAAATGGGCGTGGCCTATATGGGGAGATGCGTCATGACCCAAGGAATCCAGGGAAAAAATATTTTTAATTTTCCGACCTACGGTTCAAGAGTTACAGGCCAAAACGTAAAGTGGGGTGTTATGGCGCCACCATGCGGCCAAATGACACAATTATTTTTTATTTAATCCTTGAAATCATTATGAACCTCCTCTCCAAGTCTTGAAACTCTAGCCCCTATGGTTTGCGAGAGACAAATAATTGAATGTGAGTTTTTGCGATTCCCATTATAAGTCAATGGGGAAAATTAATTCACTAATAAATTAATATCAATTAAACTATAGAACCTTTCTCTTAGAAAAGTAATAGCCCACGATTCCCGAGTAAGCCGGTCGATTTGACATATGGCGCGAGTGTGTGGTGGCAAAACTGTGGGACTAGTGGCGTGCCGAAGTTTAGGAAGTTCAGGCTACATACAGACAGACAGACAGACCCACCCACACGGCCACGTATAGGGAGCCTGTGCTTCACACAGCTCCAAAAAGTGAAGTGAAAAAAAAAAGTGATGACTCATCACTTTTCACTATTTTTGGCTTGCAATGGATTCAGAATGATGAAGAACCCCTAGTTTGACCCCTCACATGCTACTTAAAGTAGATTATTTTTCTTTTTGAGCGGTGGTCACACCGTCTCCATAGCGTGGCCGTGTGTGTATCCGTCCGTGTGTGTGTGTGTGTGTGTCTGTCTGTCTGTGTGTCTGTAGCCTGAAGTACCTTTTTTGACCACACATGTTAAGGGAGGGGCGCTGTTGTTCAGGCCACTGAGGCCAGGCACACTCACACACATTCACATTCACACTCACATTCACGCCCGCCCGCCCGCACACACACACACACACACACACACACACACACACACACACACACACACACACACACACACACACACACACACACACACACACACACACACACACACACACACACACACACACACACACACACACACACACACACACACACACACACACACACACACACGCAGCCTCCACCGCTCAGTTCACACGAGTGTGATTTTTTTAATATTTCTAGTGGAGTCAATGGGACAGTGAATATACAAATGGCCATAACCTTTTTTCGCGATGTTTCCGGCAGAGCAGGCCTCTCATTCTGTGGACCTTAATGACCAAACTAATAAATAAAACAGAAATGAAAAGTGCGGCAGAACATCACAGGTTCAACCCTATTCCTTGAGCTTTTGGGCATGTGGATCCCCGACTATTTGCCGAAAATAGCCGATCTACAAGCTCACAACACTGCGAGGCGTTGTGAGCATGTAGATCTGCTATTTTCACAATAGAACCGTGTTAAACAAAATGTAATGCCTCAACTCTTAGTGCTCATCAGGGTGGGGGTCCCCAGTTAAAATATGATTATTTTGGGGGTCGTGTTCCTGAAAAGGTTGAGAACCACTGATTTAGACTAGCCTGGTGTCTGGTATATAGGACACCCTCCGTGTGACAATAGTTCTGTCCCGAGCTCATAAGGTCAACGTCTCCCCCTGGCTGGCCGAGCGGAGCATGCAGGGGGGATTCCATCTTGGGACCGCGGAGGAGGAGGTTTTTGTCTCCCACGTACGGGGAGAGACCTGGGACTCATCCCGGGGCCGGGGGGGTCACAGTTCTCTCCTTTGGGAACAGGACATTAAACTGACAATAATGCAGTTTTATTCCAAACACACTGGCACGTGCACACATAGACATCAAAGGGGGCTCGAGCCCCTGCCCTTTTATCCACCTGTAAAAAGTGCCCTCTCCAGAACCATGAATGCAGTTTTTACTATGGTGAAAGAAATGCAAATGCCCCCTCTTTCCATGCCATACCTGAAGGCAGCATTCAAGAGAATTGCCTTGTCCAAACTCTCCTGAACTTGAATGCAGCATCTTATGTTGAAATAATTGCCCTCTCTGTGTAGAAATCCATACCGTTACACCACATCTCCAGTAATGACTTGATTATGCTCAGTTCAGTGTGGTATCAAGCACCGAAAATAGCCGACCTCCAAGCTCACAACGCAGGTCTGCTATTTTCGATATTTCCACCAAAAGGCCCTTTTATATATTTCAGCCCCTGCCTCTCTAACATTCTGTGCACGTCCCTGCAAACAAAGCCTTCATCAGCAATGTATTCTGTATATACAACGACGATCGGTTTATATACACTGACGATGAATGCTTATCGTAAAAAACGTTGTTATGTGGCGTTAAAAGCGACCAAAGTTTAGTATGTGAAATGGCACATCCTGACTCTGTCTGGGCGCGTACACTTTTTTACGATCTATGGGTTTGCAGCTCTGACATTATGCTCTTCACTGTGATGTCAGGGGAACCACTCTAACAGAATCCCTTTTAAGCCCATATATGGAGTTCCCTGATGTCATCAATATTAAGCCCATATCTAACAGGACTTCATATGGGAATGCCCATATATGGAGGCCACATCGGCAAACATCCCACACTAACAGAATCCATATATGGCCAAGACCAGGGGTCTCCATATATGGGTACCAGAGGTCTCCATATATGGGTAACTGTTCCGATATACATCACTGGCCAGATGGCCAACACATGGCGCGACCTCGCCCTTTAGGGCGGTGGCCGCTTGTCGCCCTGAGGCGTCTTACTAGTAAAGCTCCAGTGCAGTGTGTGTGTGTGTGTGTGTGTGTGTGTGTGTGTGTGTGTGTGTGTGTGTGTGTGTGTGTGTGTGTGTGTGTGTGTGTGTGTGTTAGACACATGAGAGCACATTGCGAGTGTACAGCAGGTGATTACAGGTTCAGCAACAACACATGCCATGCCCACGTGCGAGCGCTCACTCACACACCCCCACACACACGCACGCACACACGCACGCACGCACACATGCACGCACGCAGACAAGCTTGACACTGGCCTGAGGCCACCTTGCAACACATTGACATCAGTCACACAAGACACAAGAAATTGTACATAGCAGTGAGAGAGAGTGAGAGAGAGAGAGAGAGAGAGAGAGAGAGAGAGAGAGAGAGAGAGAGAGAGAGAGAGAGAGAGAGAGAGAGAGTATAGTAATAACAGCCATCATTACACATTGAAATCCCACCAGTGTTTAACGTGTCCGTTTGTAACTCTGTGTAGGCTACACTCTCAGAGTGAGTTAGGAGCAGACTGCAGAGTAAAAGGGCTACGGGCGTTTAAGTCTACGTTTGAGACATAGAGAGAGGATATGGAAATGGAAGCAATACATACAGTAGTAGTACTGAGAGACAGAGAGATTCTGAGGGAGAAAGTATAGATATAACAGCCATCGTTACACATTAAAAGAGAGAGAGAGAGAAAGCTTGCTTTGGCAATGTAAACGTATGTTTTCTCATGCCAATAAAGCCCTTGGAATTGAATTGAACAATTGAAAGAGAGAGAGACAGAGACAGAGACAGAGACACAGAGACACAGAGACACAGATACATACAGAGACAGTGAGACAGCGAGAGAGAGACAGAGACACAGATACATACAGAGACAGAGAGAGACAGAGATTCTGAGGGAGAAAGTATAGAAATAACAGCCATCGTCATTACACATTAAAAGAGACAGAGACAGACATAGAGACACAGAGAGCAGAGACATAGAGAACACCCACCGGGACAAGCGCAGCCTCCAACGGACATCTTTTCTCACATGTTAGGGCTTTTTCTCCGAGCAGAACAGCTGCGTTCAGTCCTCAGTCCACATGCAGGCAGCCAGGCAGGCTTCACTCTGCAAGAACAACAACACACTCACTGACTCACTGTGTCAGAGAGAGGGGTGGAGAGAGAGAGACAGGGGCGTCACAAGGGCTAGGAAAGTGGGACTGAGTTACCAGGGCCCAAGGTGGAGGGGCCCTAGTAACTTTAGCTATTGAAAAATAGCAGATATACAAGCTCACAGCGCGGCACCGAGTGCCGCGCTGCGAGCT
>NC_137833.1:6233422-6240922 GCF_963921795.1 Nannobrachium achirus | reverse complement strand
TATTTCTGCAAAGTAACTAGTAACTAAAGTTTTCAAGTAAACGTAGTGGAGTAAAAGTACCATATTTGGATCTGAGATGTAGTGGAGTAGAAGCAAAAGTATTGGAAATTAGAATTACTCAAGTAAAGTACAAATACCTCAAAAGTGTACTTATTAAGTAAAAGTACTTAAAAGTTACTCTACACCACTGTGCGCGCGCGCACACATGCCTCTTGCATGTTTCTTGCATGACATATTTCTCCTGTCCTCCATCACTCATAATAATGTAGCATCCATCTCTCCTCTGTGCGTGTGTGTGTGCGTGCGTGCGTGCGTGCGTGTGTAGGTGCTGTTGCAGCAGCAGTGTTAATCATTACAGACAGCATGGATTAAAAATGCAAAGCCCACCTGGAGTGCACGGACACCGGAGACCACGCCAGGGAGAACAGGCACGTACAGAACGTGCACGGGCAGACATGGGCACGCACGCACGCACGCCACGCACGCACACACACACACACACAACTACATGAGGACAGTCTCATTTTGACCGCAAGCTGCCTGCTAGGTTAGCCCTGAAAGATAGATAGATAGATAGATAGATAGATAGATAGATAGATAGATAGATAGATAGATACTTTTTCGATACAAAACATAAACAGAAACATCCTTGATTTATAAATGTATTTTTATAACCACGTATTTTTTTGTTTTAACTTTGAACAATACGGTACCCAACCTCTATGGTAGTGGCTCTGCGGACCCCTATGGGTCCTTGAGGGGGTTCCAGGGGAATGTGTATGTGGAGTGGTATTGTATTGTTCGGTACAGGGTCATTCGTTTTGGTATTCGATATTCAGTTCAATATGTTGCACTCCTAATAGATAGATCTTTAAACTAATCCAGTGACTTTGATTGGTGCAGGGCTGAGCATGGATCAGATTGTAAATACCATCATTTAGCTATTCCACTGCAGATTAGGTTATCATCCCTAACTCTTAAATTCAACAAATTCTTTCAACGGACTAAAATCCTTCCTGCCCTGGCATTTGGCCTTTGTGCCCTCAAAGAATGGACAACACCAAAGGCCAAGTGGCCACGCCCCTAAAATGATGGAACGCCAGGCCTGCTGCGCCACAACGTTTTGATAATAATGTAGCACAACCTTAATCAGTATTATGGGTAACTAGGGGTGTAACGATATAGTAACTGTATCGAAATATCGTTTTTAACGGAAAAAATCGAAGTAGATCAAAATGAAAACAGCTAAAATCTAATCGTATTGTTTAATTTTGTATCGTATCGAATCGGCAGGGCAAAGAATCGATTGTATCGATACTACCTACTTGTGCATTGTATTTAGCATTTTAAGAAGAAAAAACTAAAAGGAGGGGTTTAATTACTTTTCCTTTCCATATAGCTACACTGGTCTATCGATAAATGTGTGTAATCTCTGGGTTCATGTCAAGGTGCAGGTTTGTCAATATACAATGTCCATGTATTTGCCAGATAATCACTATGTTTACTTATTTATATCCATAATAATACATGTTTCCCTTAAAAACCTGCACTATCCACACCTTTCACACAGATTTAATGTCTTTGCTAAATAGTTACTATATCGATTTTAAATCATTGAATCGAATCGTATCGTATCGCCATGAATGAACCAATATCGTCCATGTATCGTATCGTCAACCATGTATCGTGATATGTATCGAATCGCTATTAAAATGTATCGTTACACCCCTATCGGTAACACATGAAGGCAGGGACATGCTGGGCCCCTGATTTAGCCCAGGAAAAAGAGTTGGAGAGGCCCTCATTGCGCGCTATAGAGAGAGATCTCTCCCTATAGTGCTGCTACTACTCAAAGATTTGCCATTTCAGATCATGACAAGTGACAAGCCAGTGGGCCAATTACTGTACATGAGACCATGTCCATGGGCCATACGAGATGTCGGTATCGGAAAGGTGGCAAAGGTTATCATGCATTTTTGAAAAGCTCTATATCTGTAGATTACATTTCGGTATGATAACCCTTTCTGAGACACAGCTAAATTAGTGTTATCAGCCGCTAGAGTTGGTGTCCCATTAACTTTACATTACAGGAAAAAAAGCAAAAAAAGAATCTGAAAAGTGATGAGTCATCACTTTTCACACTTTTGTGGGGCCGTTTTAGCCCAATGAATGTTTTTTAATGCAAAACAGATGTTTGCATTGGATTTAGAATTATGAAAAACCCTAGTTTGACCCCTCATATGCTACTTAAAGAAGATTCTTTTTTTGCTTTTTTTCCCTGTAATGTAAAGTTAATGGGACACCAACTCTAGCGGCTGATAACACCAATTTAGCTGTGTCTCATAAAGGGTTATCATACCAAAAATATAATCTACAGATAAAGAGCTTTTCAAAGATGCATGATAACCTTTGCCACCTTTCCGATACCGACATCTTGTATGGCCCATGGACTATGTTGTTCAGTTTTCCCAGCAGAACCCAGCAGCTCTCATAGCATAGAGTGGAGCCTATAAGCCTAACACTTTTACACTATTTGTTGTGTTCAAAAGTGATTTTCTTTTCATGAATATATAGTTGTCATTACAAACACATCCATGCCCTGGTTGTCCCACACAAGCCACCACAATATCATAAATAATGTTTTGGGGTGAGCATTCAGCACAAGTGCCAATCAAAGTGACTGCACTGGCCAATCACAGGGCATCTTTTCCGGGACTTGGCATTACACATAAAAGCCTAACATCTGTTTAGCTGAGTGTGACGGCTTGTGTGGGACAACGATGACATGGATGAGTTTGTAATGACTTCTAGTAACACATTTATGAAAAATAAAATCACTTTTGACCACAACAAATATTTTAACAGCGATTGGCTTATATGCTCCACTCTAAGCTCACAACGCCACGCAACACAAGGCGTTGTGAGCATGTAGTGATGTAGATCTGCTATTTTCACAATTTCTGCCTCTAATATTTGACAATTTTACCAATGTTTGACCAGAGGTACTAAAAAAGGTCTTTAAAGTCCTTAAATTGTCACTTTAGAAATGTGCAGATACCCTGTATACTGTACACTTATACTGTATGTTGGTCTATTTACTGTTGAGTGAGAAAACAATGTTAACATTTAGATAAACATCTGGGGACCCCCCCCCCCCCCAAAATAATTTGGGGACCCCTCTGCGGGTCCCGACCCACAGGTTGAGAACCACTGGTATAGACTAGTACAGGGTTCCCCAATTAGTTTTCCCCAAGGGGCGAATTATGTCTAGGGTACCAAGCCGAGGGCCACAACATTGAATCATGTCTAGGGTACCAAGCCGAGGGCCACAACATTGAATCATGTCTAGGGTACCAAGCCGAGGGCCACAACATTGCAGGGGACGACGGTGGCGTTACCACTACTCCAGCGACAGTTCAGATATCGTCGTTGTCGGGTGAAAATCTTGTATGTCCAAAACCCTTTGTTTTGTATTTGTCATTTTAAAAATGAAAACAGTGAAAACAGCCGATCTACAAGCACAACGCCTCGCACCGCGAGGCGTTGTGTGCTTGTAGATCTGCTGTTTTCACTACTTTTGTGAGACAGCCTTGAATGATGAAGCAGGGCTTTACTTTGCGAAAGAATGTACAAATTTGGAGATACGAGGTTTCCACCCGACAACGACGATATACTAGTGTTGTTGCTGCTCTTATACCACCATTATTACTGAGGTTGGTGGGGGCCTGACAGTAGCCCCCCTCGGGCCGCAAATGGCCCGCGGGCCGCCTATTGGGGAACCCTGGACTAGTATATGCCAAGGCAACATGGGACCATATTGACCACAACATGTCAAACCTCATAAAGTCTTGCACTTGTCTTCTTCATTACAATGAAATCAACTGTGGCCTGGTGAGACAGAGAAGCACATGTGCAATGTTTACGTGCGGTGGTGAATTAACGATCAAATACTATTTGGTCGCTCGTGACCAGATCGTTATATCCAGGGGTGTCACACCAAATTCTGGGCCCTGGGTACAAGAATTCACTCACATTTTGTACTTTAACTATTGAAAAATAACAGATATACAAGCTCACAGCGCGGCACCCAGTACTGTGCTGCGAGATTGTAGATCTGCTATTTTTTTTTTTAATCGTGAACATTTGTGCAAGTCTTTGAATATTTCAAATTTCAAAGTTTTTTTTGAAAAACCTATGTTTCTATGTCAGTGGTGCTCAAACCTTTTCATGTCAAGGTATTTGGCCACGGACCTCCGTCTCAAAATATTTAGTTCCAGGGACCCCCCAGAAACAAAATTTGAGTTACAAATGTTCGCTTTAAAAATACATATATTCAAAGATTTGCACACATTTTCACGACTTAAAAAAAAATAGCAGATCTACAAGCTTGCAGCGCAGCCGTGCTGTGAGCTTTTAGGTCTGCTATTTTTCAATAGCTATAGTATAAAAGGCGCCTCCACCTTGGGCCCTAGTAACTCAGTCCCACTTTCCCCCACCTTGTGACGCCCCTGGTTAAATCCATTCAGTGTAGGCTACTCTACTCACTGTATATTTTTATATTATATCCATTCAGTGTAGGCTACTCTACTCACTGTATATTTTTATATTATATCCATTCAGTGTAGGCTACTCTACTCACTGTATATTTTTATATTATATCCATTCAGTGTAGGCTACTCTACTCACTGTATATTCTTCCCATGTTGACTGGGCTGAGCCGCGGTCTAACAAGCCACCAGATAGATGTGTCATCCATCACTCACATCCAACATGCTAACAATGACAAACAAGCGTCTCCATTAAAGTGAGGGCTGACAGATGTATTCCCCACACTCCACCCTGGTGGCGGGAGGCCTCACAGCTAAACGCTGTCTGTCTGTCTGTCTGTCTGGTAGCAGGAGGCATCCCAGCTAAACGCTGTCTGTTTGTCAGGCTGTTCTCTGGCCTAATCTCGCCTCACCAGGCTTTCTGGGGGAAAGCCCGGTGATCGTTTACAACGGGCGGTTTGATCCTGTCTAGGCGGAAACCACAAGCAGAAGAAGCGTTTGTTTCCCCAATCCCTATTAAAATTCTTGAGTAGCCTATTCTGCCCTACAAAGGCAGAGTGCAGTAACTATGTTTTCGGACACACCGACTTATTTGTGTCGCCCAAAGGTCAAATTAGCCTTCATGATATTGGGGGATGAACAATTAGCTCAAGAACAGATATACAATCAGTGTAATATCCAGGGCTGCCAACTTTCAGGAAAACCTAAGAGTGAGATTTTTCTTTTTTGCGAGGGGGGGGGGCTTTGGTGCCGCAAAAGAAAAAAAAAATGATATAGGCCTATATGTTCAACAAATATTACAATAATTTAGGTTATTATTATAATTTTATCGACCCTTGGAGTCACTATTACACCAACCAGGTACAGTATGTTGCACTGGGTGGGTGTTATTTAATTCTCCAAATCTAACCCTCAATAATGTATTTTGTAATTTTGAGGCAGAAACGTAGTTAATCTATACTGTGGATCATTTTGGTGGGGGTCTGGGGGTCCTCCCCCAGAAAAAAATTAAAAGAGTAGATGTTATTTCCTGTATCCTGTTTGCATTTTACAGGGAGTTTGATACTTTTATCTGGCTATACTAGGATGAGAAAATTATGGATAAATGTTTACATTAAGCTGCAAGTAACACGTCTTTTGCTTGAAGAGCTGTTCTTTTTGCACATGCATCCATCCAAAAGTGAAGTCCCTCCTCATTTAAACTGCCTGCTAGTAAGCAATGGGCATTTTGGACGTGTTGAATTAAATGTTGTAGATCCTCCTGTCGCCTGTCGATCTTAGAGAATGATGTGCGCAGGAACGTGCACGCAGCGTTCCTCACACCAGACGCACACACAGCGACGCATCTAATCATTAGGGCTACTTCAGAATCAGATACAGTATTTTAAGCCCTTTGTTGCTCAAATCGCGGCCGAAGTGGATGTCTCAGTGACACTTGTGACTTGAGTTGACGCAGTTTTCCACTTTGTGACGGCTGGTGATATGAAGGCGTGAGAAATACGATGTGTGGCGTGAGAGCGTGAGAAGAGGGTCAGTTGTGTGAGTCTCACGCTCATTGCGTGAGGGTTGGCAGCTCTGGTAATATCACTTATATGCCTTTATCTAATTTTTTAGTGAAATTCTTGTATGTAGTTACTGCACTCTGCCTTTGTAGGGCAGTATTGTTGTCTTGCCAGTCGCTACGAGTTGGACTAAAAGATGCATATACCAAACAAATTTTCCAAAAGCAAAACTACGCTGCATCAAGGGGTTTATTAGGTAGGCCCTAAAAGTATGTCCCTGAGCGCAGGGGGATTATTTGGGGTTAAAACTGATTCCAGTTTGATCTTTCCGGCCAAATTGTAGTCCTTTGAGGACTACAACATGACGTAGAGTGGTTTCCTTTGAGGACTACAACATGACGTAGAGTGGTTTCCTTTGAGGACTACAACATGACGTAGAGTGGTTTCCTTTAAGGACTACAACATGACGTAGAGTGGTTTCCTTTGAGGACTACAACATGACGTAGAGTGGTTTCCTTTGAGGACTACAACATGACGTAGAGTGGTTTCCTTTAAGGACTACAACATGACGTAGAGTGGTTTCCTTTGAGGACTACAACATGACGTAGAGTGGTTTCCTTTAAGGACTACAACATGACGTAGAGTGGTTTCCTTTAAGGACTACAACATGACGTAGAGTGGTTTCCTTTAGGACTACAACATGACGTAGAGTGGTTTCCTTTAAGGACTACAACATGACGTAGAGTGGTTTCCTTTAAGGACTACAACATGACGTAGAGTGGTTTCCTTTGAGGACTACAACATGACGTAGAGTGGTTTCCTTTGAGGACTACAACATGACGTAGAGTGGTTTCCTTTAAGGACTACAACATGACGTAGAGTGGTTTCCTTTAAGGACTACAACATGACGTAGAGTGGTTTCCTTTAGGACTACAACATGACGTAGAGTGGTTTCCACTCCCAACCGGATCAAACTCCGAAATGTGAACTGATCCCAGGCTACTCTGGCCTGAGTCGATATTGCAACGTAACATTTGTTCAATGTGCCATTAGTTCCACGCTGGTGAATGTTAACCACTGTGCCTAAACCTATAACCTAACCCAGTAAAACTATGCCTAAACCTATAACCTAACCCATAACCTCAGTAAAACTATGCCTAAACCTATAACCTAACGCTAACCTCAGTAAAACTATGCCTAAACCTATAACCTAACCCTAACCTCAGTAAAACTATGCCTCAACCTATAACCTAACCCTAACCTCAGTCAAACTATGCCTAAACCTATAACCTAACCCTAACCTCAGTAAAACTATGCCTAAAGCTAACCCTAACCCTTAGTCGAAAGAAACATAGAAATATCGAGATTGACCCCATTTCTCGCCCTCTATTTCTCTCTCTCTCTCTCTCTCTCTCTCTCTCTCTCTCTCTCTCTGTTCCAACAAAAGTCTG